>NW_006921615.1:15407166-15424339 GCF_000298275.1 Orycteropus afer afer
CCTTCAAGGCTCAGGGGTCCAAGATTATCTTCTGTGTCTGTGTTAATTGGTTTCCCTTTTCTTTGTTGAAGAGGGTCTGTGCAGTCCTTCTGCCTAGTCCGCCATCTTGCCCCGCCTCTCTCTCACAGTTCTGAACCAGAATTCTGACATCAGGATCTCTGGGCTGAAATGAGGGTACCCTCAGGGCTGAGCTCCCTCTGGGGGCTCCAGAGAGGATTTTTTCCATGTATTCTCCAGCTCCTCTTGGCTGCTGGCATTCCTTCACTTATGGCCACATCACACCAGTCTTCAAGTCCAGCATCTTCAAATCTCCATCTTCACATAATTTTCTCCTCTGTGTGTGTCAGATCTCCCTATATATCTCACTCCAATGAGGATACATGTGATTATTTTAAGACCCACTCAGATAATCCAGGACAGTCTCCTCATTTCAAGATCTTTCTCATCTTTCTCTTAATCACCTTTATAAAGACCTTTTTTCCAAATGTTGTTGTTGTTGTTATGTGCCATCAAGTCAGACCCGACTCATAGTGACCCCTCCTTAGGTTTCTGAGGCATCATCACTACAGAAGTAAATTGCCCAACCTTCTTTCGAGGAGTGGTTGGTGGGTTTGAACCGCCAGCCTTCTGGTTAGCAGTCAGGTGCCTGAGGCACTATGCTACCAGCGCTCCCTTTTTCCAAATAGATGACATTTATAGATGCCAGAGATTGGGACTTGATGTTTTGGGGAGCCGTTATTTAGCCTGCTACATTGCTATGCCAAGGCATGGTATCATTAGTTAAAATATTACTTTTATTCTATGGAGCTCTGTCAGTTCTTAGTTACCTGTAACAAAGTATAAATAATGTCACAGATAATACAATTGAAAAACTCATCTAGTTTTTTTTTTTTTCCCCCTGTGGGATTATTGTTTATTGTATAGCAGTTGGGATTTATTTTCCTGTCAATTTATATCACTGCCATATTTGAAACCTCAAGTGAATTAAATGATGTAGATACAAAAAAAGGATGTTTAGGCTATGCTGAGGCACAGAAATAAGCCCTGGTTCCCCTTTGCTTCCCCGTTACTGGCTACCGCCTGTATATGTTCCATTGGAACTTCTTAAGCTCTACGTCTACTTTTAAAGTGATTGATCTAAAAGCATTTGGTGTAAGCAATTAAATTTTTCATATATATGGATATGATATAACTAGATTTATAGCTTTAATTAATTTTCAGAGTGTTCCTTGGAAGCGAGAATGGTCAGACTTTGTCTTACTTACTTTGGTCATGTTGTCAGAAGGGACCATTCCCGGGAGAAGGATATCATGCTTGATAAAGTGGAGGGTCAACGATAAAGGGGAAGACCCTCAACACGGTGGATGGACACAGTGGCTCCAATGATGGGCTCAAGTATAGCAAGAGTTGTCAGGCTGGCACAGGATTGGGCAGTGTTTTGTTCTGTTGTCCATAAGGTCACTGTGAATCGGAGCTGACTCGACACCTAACAACAAGAAGTTCATCATTAATTATCGGTTGCACCTATATTAGAGGATTACTTCCTGTTTATGGATCAATAATGTTTCATGAGTTTAATGCTTGGAGAGAAGTCACTTTCCATTTCTGTTTTCCCTTTGTCTTTCTCTGTCTCTTTCAACAGCACTAGCATCTTCTCTAGGTACTGAAAGCAAAAATAATAGAGCTATTCTAGAAACCTTGCCTTCTGTTTCCAATCTTTTAATGTTCATTTTTTGTCTTGATGTTTAACCTCATCTTAACACTGTCTCAGTCTCTCCTCAGGTAGAATCTTGATATTGCAAACAGAAGGATCTTTGTAAACTTCAAATCTTACCATGTCATTCTCTCATTAAAGACTTTTCAATGTTATCATCTATAGAATAACTTCTAAATTTTTACATAACATCCTATAACCCTTGTAATCTGGTATGTCTCCTACCACTCTCCCAGACATTTGTACTCCAGCTAAAGCATAGTTTCCTAAATGTGTCATGGTGTCTCAGCCTTTCGTGCCTTTGAATCTACTCTTCTCTCTTCCAAGAGTACCCCTTCTACTGTCTGTTCTATATTGTGAGATCCTGATAGGCTATTCTGTTCATTGCTTGTCACATTGTAAGCATTAAATAATGTTGAATAAATTTCCTTGATAGAAAAATATTTTTCTATTCAGTTTAATTTTAGGAGTACCTAGTAGCCTTAAATAAGCTCAAGTTTCTAAACTGAGACAAATACCGAAGTAATGAATTAATGTACAAATGTATTTGGGGACTTACTAGTGATGATCTTTGAGGATTCATGGAAAATGGAAGAAGAGTCAGAAAAATTAGCAAATTATTTTTTTTTTTCAAAAAGTAGATTCTACTTCAGAAAACAATAGACTTAGCAAGCTTTTCCTACTGATTACAACAGGAAGTAGGTGGTTTGTCAACATGTAAGGAGGAAGTGATCATCACCAGAGCCAAAAATGGCCACTTAATCCCAAGGCCCTCTTTGCTGGGATTGTTAGTGCTTATTATAAGGCTATATGTGGTTAATTGTGGTCTGGATTATTGCTAACTTGGGTAGATTCCTAGCCCAAAATACGCTTAAATCAAAAACACATGTTAAGTACCAAAAGAATATCTCTATGGACTTAATTCATTCAAAACCAATACATACTAATCATAGTTGTCACAAACCTGGAAAACACATTCAACAATAGAATCAGAACTTAAAACAGTGTTTAGAGGATTGATTGATGGGACAAACCCAAAGAGAGAAATTTTATAAAGGTAAATACAAAACCTTGTAGTTAGGTAAAGAGAAAATAACTTCCATAAAGTTAGAATGGAGGAGTCCTGACCTGTAATATTTTATATAGAAAAGGTAGGGATTTTGACAGACCTTAAGTTGAAAAGGAGTTTTAAAGTAACCTGGCTCTAATAAATGTAATGCTAGAAATGTAATAAAATAAAGGAAAATAATATTTTACTATATTGCCTACTACCCAGACCTTGCTTCTCTTTTGATCTTCATGTTAGCTTTGTGCAGATATTTATCCTTTGTTTCATTTTCTGTAAATATGACTAATGATTAGACTGGCAAGATTCATTTAGTCAGCAAGTATTAACTGTATTTTATGTGAGTCATGTGATAGTTTCTGCTACTTTTCAGGAAAAAAAAAAAAAAAACAAGCACAGTCCCGCTCCTATTGTGAGAGAGGTGTCTTCTGTACAAATGATTCTAAAACATTTATGCATAGTTTATAACAAGTGTGGTTCTTCTTTTCATCAGTTCTCTAGGTCCAAGTGCATTGAAGATGATAGGGAGTGCAGCATCAGTGAAACGGAAAGAATCTTCCCATAGCTCAGCTCAGTCAAAAGAAAAGAAGAAAAAGAAATCTGCACTTGATGAAATCATGGAGGTACAGTTTATGAACTACCCATTAACTCAGCAGAGGAATGATATAATTCAAACCAAAGGAAATACAAATCATTGTACCAATTATTAGATTAGTATAAAATAAGAAAAGTGTAGATATACTGGTTTCAGGAAAAGTTTAGCTGCAGCATTGCTAGCCCCCTTCAGATAGGTTTATTTTGTTTCATAAAGTGTTGTCACTGAAACTCTGTGTAATTATGGTTAGTAGAATTCACTTACAAGGGCTTTGGTGGTAACTGAAATTAGAAATGGTGTCTGTTTTCATCTTCTGTGGCTCTGTGAAATTGGGACCCTCCATGGGTGTGAAGGAAAGGCCAGTGTGACTGGAACAATAGTGAGCACAGAGGGAAGAGTAGTAACATTTGAGGTTTTAGAGAATAGTAAGGGCAGCATCATGGAAGGGATCTTTTTCGTTTAATTCCAGGTAAAATGGAAACCCAGATCTATCTACTTTGAGTATAATACATGCAAAATTTGAGCTGTTCTTTGTTCATATTGGAAAAATGGAGGATTTAGAATGAGGTTTAGAATTAACCAATGAATTACATTCAGTGGCATTGAAAATCGCTACTTAGGGTTAACTTTAAGCAGCTGAGAAAGAAAGGGCATAATTCAGAGCCATAATGGCCAGACAGCACTTTTTTCCTTTGATTGCACTCTTATTGACTTCTCTCTTAGTTTCCCTTATTTTCCGAACTTTATCAAGTAGTTTCAGATTGCCATCAGACTATATATTGCCATCAGACTAAACGTAACGATGGCATTTAAGTTACGTTTTACCACATGAAGGAATCACATTTTCTAGCTCAGTGACAGTCACAGAAGAGGAAGCTGGCAGATCAGTTTGCAGCATTGACTGAATAGAGGTTTTTGTTTGTTTTCTTGGTCATTGACTTTCTTTAATACATGTGTATTTTTTTTAAATTCAGGGTTTATTTTCATCAAAAACTAGTTTCTAATGTTTATTTATATTTATTGGCACTTCTGAATTATATTATTGGTCTTCTATTGAAGTATGTGTTTTATAGTGTTCTTTTGCTACAAAAAGTGGTATTTGAAATAAACTGAAGATTATTTATTTCTTTATATTGTAATTTGGGTGAAAATTTACAGAGCAAATTCACTTTCCATACAGCAGTTCACATACACTTTGTCTCATGACATTGCCCACAATTCACCACAATGCAACAGCTCTCCTCCCACTTCCTCCCGACAGTCACCTCTTCCCTGTGTCCATCCCTCCAAGCACCCCTGCCCCCTGAGCTGTCTCCCTGTGCATAAACAGCCCTTTTTTCTCCCATGATTGTTCTCTAAATTGAAGATTTTTAAAAGATCATTTTATGAATGTCTTATGTGTTCTATAGATTGAAGAAGAAAAGAAAAGAACTGCCCGAACAGACTACTGGCTACAGCCTGTAAGTGTGCAATTGGAGCTTTTTAAGCTCCAAATCTACTTTTAATAGATCTAAATAGCATTTAAATGAAATAACTAAAATTTCAAATATATGTAAATTATATAGCTAGATTTATAGCTGTAATGAATTTTCTATTCATCTGTAATTATGGGTTGTACCTGAATTAGAGGATTACTTCTTGTTTATAGGCCAGTAATGTTCTATGACTTTAATGCTTATTTTGTTAATGGTACCTTGAATTGAAGCCTGAAATTATTTTCTTTTCGTTGTAAGACAAAAGTTTTCTCTTCAGAAATGAAATGAAAAGGTAGACTTATAAATGTGGAAATGCTTGTCTTCAACTTGAGGCTTATTGAGAATACCTGTTTAGGTACTTTGTAGCAAAAAGCAGATTTTAATATTACAGACCCAAGGAAGCTTTGCATTTTAGTGGTTGTTTATAATTGTTTAGTGTTTTAAAAATTGTTATTTGATGCTCTATTTAGAATTTACTGAGATGTGAAGTTTTCACAAAACTCACAGATTGCCTTAATTATTCTTAAAGAATCTGATTTGATCAATAACAAGAGGGTAGGAAATAATACAAACTCATGGAGATTTTATTTTTAAATTATGGAAATTTAGATACTAATTTCTGATTTAAGTTCAATAATAGCCCTGAAGGCCAAGAAGTCCAAAGTTCTAATTCAAATGTTCATAGTTATTCTTCCATTAGCTTGAAAATAATTTAGCTTCCATGTCTTGTTTATCTCCTTATATAATGGGAAACACTCCTATCTGGTAATGATGTGAAGAATCATGAAATAACTTACCTAACATGGAAATGCTTACTGTGTTAAATGGAAAATAAGTACCATGTATATATTTCAGTTAATTCTCATAATTCTATAAGGTAGTTACTGTTATTATTCCCATTTTATAGGTAAGGAAACTGATGCAGAAGTTGAGTAATTTTCTCAGGGTCATTCAGGAAGTGGTGAGCCAGAATTTCCCTGGCAATCTGATCCTGTAGCTTGTATTTTCAGTGATGAAACTACTTCCATTAGTTATCCTGATTTGCTGATCTGCTTGTTAATAGAAGTTTGGGTAAACTAATGGGATATTTCATGAGATGGAAAAATCTAATTTTCTTTATTATGAAATTAGTAAAGAAAGGACCTGTAAGGAAGAAACCATCTATTAATTATTTTGTGGGTTATGGTTTGTTTTTCCCTGTCAGTATAGGTGGCATTGGAATATTAACAGTTGCATATATTGCTTGTGAAAATATAGTCAAGAATCTTGTTTAAAATAGTATATACAGCATATACATTAAAATTTCTTAGGTTTTTTTTTTCAAAATACATATGCTTCATGCTACCCCAATCCAGTTTCTTGGGGAGAAGTGCATATTTTCACTAACCTCCCAAGTGATTCTGATGTGTGCCCATGATTAAGAACCATTAAAGGAAAAAGAAAATAAGTAAAAATCAAAAACCAAAAGCAAAACATTCCATTTTTAGTTAGTCTATAAAAAATAAACTAACAAACTTCTCATTGGTGACACTTTCAATTAAATTTTCTTTTCTATATGATAATTTTCTCATATAGTAAATTCTGATTTTTTTTCATAGCTCATCTTCCTAGATGTTATGCAGATAGTGTTGTAATGACCTTACCTGTCTCTTATCTTAAAATACCTAGCAGTTCATAAAGACTTACAGGGCTTTGTGTTTTAAACTCAGAAAAGAAATAATTTAACCACATCTATTGTGGACAAGGGTCAATAAGTACAATGATATAATGAGTTGTCTTCAAATGACAATAGTAAGGTATCCATAAAAGCCTTTGAGAAATTTCACCCAGAATTTCTCTGGCTAAATCAGATAAACTGCTTTGGCATTAATTGACTTCATTTAGAAAGTGTTAGTGCAGTATTTCCTGGATGGTGCAAATGGTTAAGTTCTTGACTGCTAACTGCAAGATTGATGATTCGAACCCACCCAGAGACAACTCTGAAGACACACCTGATGATCTGTTGAAAACCGTCTGGAACAGTTGTACTCTGCACACTTGTGGTCATTATGAATTGGAATCACCTCAGCAGCAATTAGCAAGTAAAGTAGAGACTTAACAATGTGACAACTCACAGATGTCTTTCTGCTATTAAATACTCTCCCCACAAAGTCCTTACTAAATTTTTGTTTATAGTTTTTAGCATGGCTTAATGAAGTACTTGTGACTATCTGATGCCTCTTTGTTATATTCACTTGAACTAGCAAATACAGAATCACTGCCATGAATATAGCAATAAGTCAGTCTATTTAATTTTCATTGTTGGCCTTTAGAAAGCTAAACAGAAAAGCAGTGATAAAGAAGTAAACTCAGAATTCATTAATATGAAACAAGCCCAGATTTCTTGCCCATTTGAGAATTAGATGCTCAGAAGAGAGATACTTTTAGCTAGAGCTATCTGGAGGAATCCTGTCTGTATTAAAAATTCAAAGCAGGAAATCGAGAAAATAACATGAAAAATGCCATGCATAAAATCAAAGGCTCAGTTCCTTGCAGTTTCCTGGTGACACCTTTGCGATCTGAGGTTTTATCAAGAGTGAACACTGACAGTATGATATTACTGATACTTTCCAGTTTCTTGGAGAGAAAGAAAGATGCTATCTTTGAAAGACATGATGAATTAAGATTTTATAGATTAAAGTCCTGGATTTCAAGAACTTTCGCTATCAAAAGTAGCCATTAGACATACACATTTTTTACTTCTTGGTAACTATGTTGAATAAAAGAAGAGAAAGAAGAACTGAAAGATTACCAAGGAAGTATTCTGCCATTGTTGGGAAGACTTAAAACTCCATAATTTCTTTCTTTCTATTTATTTATATTATTGTTGAGACTATCATAGCAGAACATACATCAATTCAACAATTTCTACATGTACAGTTGATTAGATTCTTTAAGTTGTATACCCATTCTCACCCTCCTTTTCTGAGTTACTCCTCCCCTGGTAGCATAAACTCACTGCTCCCTGTTTCCTGTCTAATTTTTTGGTAACTCCGTAATTTCTTATTTAGCAGAGTACATGATTTAAAATGGAGTAAAATAGAAAAGATAATTTTTGTCTTTCTTTTCATCTTTATTTTTTCTTATTGTTACTATTTAGGAAATCATCGTGAAAATTATAACCAAAAAACTTGGAGAGAAATATCATAAGAAAAAGGGAATTGTTAAGGTGAGGACAGGAATCTATGAATGGAATCTTTGAACAAATTTGATAGGTGACTGAATGAAGCTGTTCTGGTATTTCCTGTAATCTCTGCCTGGTAGCAGAGATATTGATGTTCTTGTTGACTCCATAAAGGGAAAGTTAAATTCATAATTGTTGGAAAAATATTTCATTTCCAAGAGTAATATATACTTAACCTTGGTCTGTTTTCTTACTTGGGCAAATTGTATACATTCATGGATGACATCTCATCAATATCTCTTAAAGTAACAAGTTGGTGTACATGCCTTGATAGTAAGATACATGCTCTTTGTTAATGACGGGCAGTATAATTATGCCCTGAGTTCCAAAGAGGTGTTTCTTGTGTTTTATGTTATCTCTCAGGCATCTTTTTTGACTGTTGTAGGATTTTATAGTTTATATCAATACTCTATTGCTTTTGTCCCCTTAGTTTTTCCTAAATATAGTTTTATTGTAGCACCTTGCCTTGTGCATGCATGAATTGCCCTTCTGCTATACTTTAAGCTAGGAAAAATAACCCCTCTTGCTCTCTTATTCTAAAATCACCAATCTCTTATTGTTTATGATAGAAAACCTTAACTAAGCTTTGAATTGAATTCTTGATTGAGAACCGTATGTTGAGAAACTATTTGGAATCTAGAAAGTAGTGTCTTTTACAGAAAGAATTACGTTTTATCTTTTGATTGGAATTTCATTTATTTTTGTCCTTTTAAATTTGTGTTCATTTTATAAAAGTGTTAATTTTGCATGACAGGAAGTAATTGACAAATACACAGCTGTTGTAAAGATGATTGATTCTGGAGACAAGCTGAAACTTGACCAGACTCATTTAGAAACAGTTATACCTGCACCAGGTAAATCTTTTTGCAGACCATTTAATGCGTATGCCATCAAAATGAGTGATTCCATTCCTAAACTATAGTTTTTGACATTAAGTGACGGTTATGGATAGAAGTTTCCTTTTTTAGGAATATGTAACTGCCAAAATAGTTGATCCTTATTTGATTTTGGGTAACTTGGTAGTTTATCAGTCCTCTCATAAAGCTGTTTGGGGGCATGAATGAATTTTTCATTTTTAGGATACATTTTTTTTTCTGAAGTAAAACAGGCATATGTGGTAAAATCAATCAGATTATGGTTATGCTAGTTTTAGGTACCTGATGTAATATGAAAATGTGTATTATTTTGCATTTTTTTCTCCTTAATTTTTTCTCTTAAGTACCATCTGGGTACTTAGATTTAATGATAATATCAATCTCTAAAATACATTCGTCATGTTTTTTATTTTTATTTTCCCACCTCACTCTTTTTTTCTTCTGTAAAATAAAACTAATCTTATGGATTGAAAAATAATTATTTTCCCTTTTATTGAGGTATAATTGACATTCAGTAAACCGCACATATATAAAATAATACAATTTGATAACTTTTAACGTGTGAAACTATCACTACAATTAAGATAATGTACATATACACTGTCCCCCAGAGTTTCTTCATTTCCCATCATAATTCCTCCCTCTTGCCTTTTTGCTCCTGCCTTCTCTGTCTTCCCAGGCAACCATCAGTCTGCTTTCTGTCATTATAGATTAGTTTGCATTTTCTAGAATTTTATATATGTGAAATTCATACAGTGTGTCATCTTTTTTTTTTTTTTTTTTTGTCTGGCTTCTTTTACTTACAATAATTATTTTAGATTGATCCATATTGTGACACATGTCTGTATTTCATAGTTCCTTTCTATGCTGAACTTCTTTGTATCAATATTTCACAGATTGTTTATCTAATCCTATTGATAGACATTTGGGCTGTTATAAATAAAACTACTGTGAACATTCATATCCAAGTCTTTATATGGACTTATGATTTCTCTTGGGTAAATACCTAGAAATGGAATGGCTCAGTCATATGGTAGGGATATGTTTAAAGTTTTACAAAATTGTCAACTCATCTTATGAATTTAAGAAAAAAGTGAACTGAATGAAAGTTTTCTGGTTATTTCTGGCCTGAGTGTTTCCTCCAAGTACCTTACACTTCTTACAATCTGAAACTAAGACATATCCCTTTAACAAATAAGTGAAATAAATGAAGAGTCTAATAAGGTTATAATAATCGAAGTATCTACAAACTATGCTTTAGAATATTATACAATTCTTAAATGATTAAAACTTCTAAGAGAAGGGTTTTGTTTTTGTTATATTCATTCAGCGTAACTGCATTTTACTATAATGGGATGAAAAAAGAAGTGGACATTTTCTTTCTTTTAAGTTTTATGTGATTTTCTTTTGTAGGAAAAAGAATTCTAGTTTTAAATGGAGGCTACAGAGGAAATGAAGGTACCCTAGAATCCATCAATGAAAAGACTTTTTCAGCTACTATAGTAATTGAAACTGTAAGTATGTTTACACAAAGACAGAAATTTCAAAATGCTTTTAAAAATACCATTGTTCTTTTTCATTGGCTTGGTCTTTGTTTTATTTTAGAGTTCGAGTCTTTTGCCGCCTTTCCTATTTCAGAAATCTTTGAGCTTATTTTCCCCAATGACTATGCCATTACTCAAGCATTTTATTCTCTAATTATAAAAGAAATGTATACTTACTGTATAAAACCTAAAAAATATAATTTAGTATAACTAGTTTAAGAAATAACATATAAACCCCCAGCTCAGTGATAACTCCTAATAATATTTTGATCTACTTCTCTCTAATCTTTTATAAAGTTTAATATAATATGAACAGTTTTTATTCTGACCTTTTTTTCTAATATCTGATCTAGAACTATCTAACATAGTAAAAATAGTGGGAGGAGTACAGTTATGGTTAATAGGGAAAGAGCCACAGAGATCAACATTTTTTTAACGTCTTATATTCTTTCATGGGGGTGCTCTGGTGGCATAGTGCCTAAGGCATTTGACTGCTAACCAGAAGGCTGGTGATTTGAACCCACCAGCCACTCCTAGGAAGGAAGATTGGGCAATCTACTTCCGTAGAGATACCCCCTTGGAAACTCAAAGAGGGGTCTCTATATGAGGCAAAATCGACTTGATGTCAGTGAGTTTGGTTTGGAGGTTTTTTATGTTCTTTCATAAAACTTTGGGTTGTTACATGCCATTGAGTTGGCTTCAACTCGGTCAGTGTACAGCAGAATGAAACACTGCCCTGTCCTGTACCATCCTCATAATCGTTGCCATGCTTGAGCTGATTTCATAAACCATGAACAGAGATCAAGAAAGTAATTAATTTAAAGGTCTCTGACATGAATAGAAGTGTTTGTTGCCTAATTCTGTTTAGAACTCTGAGGTACTATACTACATATCTTTGTCTTGAAATGACATAATTTTTGCGTCGAGTACAGTGATTTTTAGTGTTTTGGGGGATAATAGTCCCTTTGGAGAGATTGATGAATGTTTGAGACTCTCCAAAAAAATTGTACATATTGCCAAATTTTATATACACTCTTATGGAGTTCACAGACTCTCTAAGCCCATCCATGGACCTTTTTTAGAATATGTGTGTCAGGAAAGCTTTCTAGAAAAGCCATTTAGGCTCTTATTTGAATGAATGTACATTTAAGTAAATTAAGCATTTATTTTCTGTCCCTGCCAATAGTAACCCAGAAGCTGTCACTCACTAATGTAAACTATTTGGGGAAAAAAACCCAAAAACCAAACCCACTACCATCGAATTGATTCCAACTCATGGTAATCCCTATTGGGAAGTAGATTGCCTTGTTTTCTTCCCATGGAGCTGCTGGTGGATTTGAACTACCGACTTACCGACTTTCTGGTTAGCAGCCAAATGCCTTACCCACTATACCACCAGCGTTCCTTAACATAAACTACAAGGAGAAAAACAAAAAAGGAAGAGGGAAATCTGACATGGCATGAAAGAGTTTATCAGTCGGACTTAATCAACAGATTAAGAACATACATAGATTTTTCTTTTTGATACAATCCATATAATGTAATGGAAAATCCCATATTTCCTTGACTGATTGCTTGTTTTTCATTTTTTAATTTGTTAATACTATGAAATTTAGATCCTGTTCCATATTTTCATCTAAAGGATACACAAACCAATTGATTACTATTGAGGATATTCTAGTTTCAACTGAGATATCTTTGTATGTAAGATATCACAGTTTATAAGATTTCATCAAGAGCTAATTTCCTACCTCTCTCATTATAACCCCACAGTTTCATCTTCCTTTCTAATGCATTAACACACTCACCTCCCAAATTAAAAAAAAAAAATCACTGTACTAAGGATGAAAAATTCTGTCATTTAGTGATAAAGACATGCAACATATAGTACTTCACAGTTCTTAACAGAATTAGACAATTAGGAGAAAGACAAGTTTCTAATCTTTCCTTCTAAAAATAGTTCACATAAGACGCATTAATTCCTTATTATTAATTCTTTAATAC
The DNA here is from genome assembly GCF_000298275.1 of Orycteropus afer afer. Taxonomy (NCBI): domain Eukaryota; kingdom Metazoa; phylum Chordata; class Mammalia; order Tubulidentata; family Orycteropodidae; genus Orycteropus; species Orycteropus afer. The sequence goes on from NW_006921615.1 coordinate 15,419,663, forward strand.
CCCATGCACTGCCATTGAATGTCTACACAAATCCACCTAAAATACCTGTTGATTGCACAGCAGCCTGTACGTTTGGAAGAGGAAACCCAGAATATGTTGTGTGTTTGTTTCGTATGTCCCCATATTTTATCTGAGTCACTTCCACAATTAATTAATTAAAATTTCTGGCATTTTAAACTTCAGTGTCAGTTATCCTACTTAAAATTTACATATTTATTAAGCAGTAATTTGAAATTTACCATTTGTTTAGTGAGTAAATTGTTCACAAAACAGCCTTAGCTTTTTAGCTATTTGCCTAATAAGCCAAATCTGTAACTTCCTTCTTATTCCCCAGATTTGCCGTTCTTTCATAAAAATGTAATAGACCGTAGACCTTTAAATGTGATACTGAAGAATTCAACCAGGGTCATGCTTTATCTGCAAGCTTTTTCCCTTAAATAAAATCATTATTATATATTAAAAAGAATGACATTTTATAAAGCATTTTTTAAAGGAAGATATTCTCAGTCAAAAAAAAAACAACAAAATCTCAGTTCAAGGTTATAGTTATTGTCATCATCTTACATTTTGCAAGGTAGAGGATTGACTTTTAAATTTTAACCAAAAGATTTCATAATAATAAAATTTGACAGTTTTTATGCTCATACTCCTGTCATGTTGCAGGTATTGTTCTAAGCACTTAGATGTATTAACTAATTTATTCCTCCCAACAGCTCAATGATACGTGAAAAGTGCTAAATCACTTGTTGAAAGTGGGTTTTGAACTGGGCAGTCTGGCTCCAGAGCCCTGTCCTTTAACCTCTGCCTTCCTAGGTTGTATCAGCTTTTATGATAGGTGTTGTCTTTCATTAATTAGATTGTTTTCTTTTCCTTTTTGTTGAGTACAGAGGAAATAAGAGAGTATATTTAAAGTTGTATTTTTTTCCTACAATATAGGCCATAACTGTCAGTGCTGAACCAGGCAGACTAATGTTTGAATCTAAGTGTTTGTATACTTAAAATAATGATAATTTGCTGTAAAAAAGAAACCCCCGAGTTGATAATGGCATACACATGATAGAAGTGATAATGGCACAGATATGATAGATGGTTAACTTCTCATTCTAAGTGTGGAAATGGGTGTTCTTGTTCAGAGAGTGACCTTTTTTAAATGGTGATTTATGTCTTTACCATCTTCCACAAGTGGCTTCTTTGGTTGCCATGTATATGTGCATCACGCAGGCCAATGGGAAGTGAGCCTGATGGATTGCATGGGGCAGAATGCTATGGCCTGGGCCTGGACGTAGCACCCATCACTTCTGTTAACTTCCATGGTCTAGAGGTCTGTCATGTGGCCACACCTAACTGCAAGGGGAGCTGGGAAATGCAGTAATTATTCATCCAGGGAGCAGAAGAGATGCTGAATAGCTTGTGGATCTCTACCACAGTGCCTGTTAGTAGAGCCTCTCAGAGTTCTTTCAAATGCCATTGAAGAACATGTGGTAGTTCCTAATAAGAATGCTGTGGATGTTTTAAAATTTATAGAAGTATAGACATATCAGCTACCTTAATAGTATTTTAGGGATATGGAAAAGGTACATTTGTGTCCATAAGAATGATGTCATGTGCTTGTCTTTTAAGTACATGTGTGTTTTTAACCTTTTTTAAAAATTATTTTAACTTGTAGGGCCCTTTAAAAGGACGCAGAGTTGAAGGAATTCAATATGAAGACATTTCTAAACTTGCCGGAGTTTGAAAATTTGTTAACAACGCATTAGAATTCCAAAGCATCAAATTGGTGTTCTCTAAGGCATTATGAAACTCTACTGTGTTAGGGTGTTTCTTTTGTATAAAACAAATGGATTTATTTAAATATTACTGTATAATTGTTCAGTTAAACTTATATAAAAATCTAATTATGTCTTGATGTATCAAAACTGTATAATTTTGTCTGTTAGTTTCCTTTGTAATATTTTTTGATCTTTATTAAAGGTTATTGTGAAGTGTTTTATACAAGATAATTTAGAATCATAATTGAAGGAAATCCTTCACATACTCTATATTTCAGAAGTATAAATATAATAGCTATAAATTTAAAATTGAACTGTAAATGGAACAGCTTTCTTGAAATACAATTCACTTACTATACAATTCACCCATTTAAAGTGTATAACTCAAGTGTTTTCAGTATGTATTGTAGAGTTTTGCAACCATCACTGCTATCTAATTTTAGAACATTTTATGACTTCGAAAACAAAAAGCTTGTACCCATTAGTAGTCAGTCCCTAAACCCCTCTTTTCACAGCCCCTGGCAACCACTAATCTACTTCATGTCTATATGGATTTGCCTACTCTGAACATTTTATATAAATGGAATTACAATGTGTTCTTTTTGACTGGCTTCTTACACTTAGTATATTTTCAGGGTTTATCCATGTTGTAGCAGGTATCACCACTTCATTCTTTTTTATGGCTGAATAATAGTTTCTCTCCCACTCTCTCTCTCTACATATATATATACACCAAGTTTTGTTTATCCATTCATCAGTTAATGGACATTTAAGTTATTTACACTTTTTGGCTATTATACATAATGCTGCTATGAACATTCATGTGAAAATATGTTTTCAGTGTTCTTGGGTGTATAGCTAGGAGTGGAATTGCTGAATCTCATAACTCTAACATTTTGAGGAACTGCCAGATGTTTTCCAAAATGGCTATGCCATTTTATAGTCCCATCAGCACTGTTAAACTTAACCAATCAACCAATTGCAATCAAGTCACTCATGACTCATAGTGAGTGACCCTGTATGTTTCAGTATAGAGCTGTGCTCCATTGGGTTTTCATTGGGTGATTTTTTGGAAATAGATCACTAGGCCTTTCTACCAGGCCACCTTTGGGTGGACAAGAAACTCCAACCTTTCAGTTAGCAGCCAAGCATTTAGTCATTTGGACCACCCAGGGACTAATGGTGAACTATACATTTTTAATAAGTACGATAATATATTACTTAAACCCACTGCTGTTGAGTAGATTCTGACTCCTATCGACTCCTATTTGGTTTCCGAGGCAATAAATCTTAACAGAAGTAGACTGTCCAGTCTTGCTTCCATGGAGTGGCTGGTAGGTTTCAACCACCAGCCTTCTGGTTAGCAGTCAGATGACTTATGCACTATGCTACCAGGGCTCCTGTGTATTACTTAGGGTTACAAAAGATAGAAGACCTACTTCACATTTTCTTAAGCAAGAAAAGGAAAAGGAACTGGTTTACATATTTGAAAAGGAATAGACCCTAGCTTCAGGAGCTGTGGGATCAGAGTAACATTTTTCAGATGTCTCTGCATATCTGGCTTCCTCTTTCTTGGCTCCATAGTCAGGAGATGACAAAACATCTCCAAGCTTACATCTTATCTTTCTGCAATAATAGTAAAAAATAACCTTGTATAGGAGCTCTGGTGGCATAGTGCCTAAGGCAATTGACTGCTAACTAGAAGGCTGGCAGTTCAAACCTACCAGCCACTCCTTGGAAGGAAGATTGGGCAATCTACTTCTGTAGTGATACCGCCTCAGAAACCCAGAGGGGTTGCTATGAGTCAGATCCGACTCCACAGCAGTGAGTTATTTTATTTATTTATTTTTAAATTGTGATTTGGGTGAAAGTTTACAGAGCAAATTCACTTTCCATACAGCAGTTCACATATACTTCATCTTATGACATTGACTGCAATCTACCACAATGCAACAGCTCCCTTCCCACTTCCTCCCCATAGTTAACTCTTCCCTGTGTCCATCCTTCCATGCACTCCTGCCCCCTGAGCTGTCTCCCTGTGTGTAAATAGCCCTTCTTTCTTCCATGATTGTTCTCTCCAGAAAGTGTATCTACCTCAGGTAAATGTTCAACTCATATGCCTGTCTTTTGTTTGGCTGGAAGCCACAGAAGTGGGTTCAATTCTAGACCTGAAGGACAGTTAGGGGCCATAGTCTCAGTGGTTCCATCAAGCTCTATCAGACCAGCAAACCTGGTCCTTTTTTTTCTTTCCAATGATTTTGAGTTTTGTTCCACATCGTTCTCCCACTCTATCCAAGATCTACAGCGATCCCCCTCTGAGTGGTTGACAGTGGTAGCTGGGCACCATCTAGTTCTGGTCTCATAGTTGTGTAGGCTGAGGAATGCATGGTGTACCAGTTGTTTGGACTAATTGTTTCTGTTAATCTTTGGTTTTCTTCATTCTTCTTTGCTCTGGATGAAGAGAGACCCATTGTTGCATCTAGATGGCTGCTTGCAAGCTTTTAAGATCCCAGTCGCTACTCGTCAAAGTAGAATGTGGAACAGTGTTTTGTGTAGTATGTTATGCCAACTGAGCTTGAAGTCCCCTGCGACTGTGGTCCTGAGACCACAGGTGCTACTACTACTCCCTCTGGGTAGCTGGCTGTGGCCAAGTGACTACAATCGTGTCCCTTGTAAGCTCTACTATATACCTGGGAATTCTTATGGAACATACCAATACACTTGTAGAACCATTGTCTGCCAACTCTATACATGGTCTTGGGCACACTCCCCTCTGCATGATGTTGTTGTTGTTGTTATGTGCCGTCGAGTCAAACCCGACTCATAGCAACCCCTCCTTGGGTTTCCGAGGCAGTATCACTACGGAAGTAGGATTGCCCAACCTTCCTTCCAAGGAGTGGCTGGTGGG
>NW_006921615.1:15424439-15426378 GCF_000298275.1 Orycteropus afer afer
AACCCCTCCTTGGGTTTCCGAGGCAGTATCACTACGGAAGTAGGATTGCCCAACCTTCCTTCCAAGGAGTGGCTGGTGGGTTTGAACCACCAGCCGTCTGGTTAGCAGGCAAGTGTCTTAGCCACTATGCAACCAGAGCTCCCCGCCTCTGGATAGACATATGTAATAGTTAAGCCTATCCACCCGTCTACCCACCCTTATATCCATGTTTGCCTTCACTGACAACACAGTACTGTATGTGCATAAAGGTTCGTATTTGTTGTCTGTACCTCCTATGTACCTCTCTTTGTTACTAGTGCTGGGGCAAGATTGTATCTCATTTTGATTTGCGTCTTCCTCAGTGCCATTGTGTTGATCACTCACATTTAGTACATTGCCCTTCTCTTCTCCCAAATCAATACTTTACCTGTCCAACAGTGTTCCCTCACCTCCCTCCCACCCCTGGTAACCAACAAAAAATTTCCTTCCATATATAAACCTTTCCTTGACTTTTACAATAATGGGCTAATACAATATTTGTCCTTTTGTCATTGATTTATTTCACTCAGCATAATGTCCTCCAAGTTCATCCACATTATGCGGTGTTTTGCAAATTCTACATTATTCTTTAGGGTTGCATTCTATTGCGTTGTGTGTATGTACCATAGTTTGGTTATCCATTCCTAGGTGTTAATGGACACCTAGGTTGTTTCCTTCTTTTGGCTGTTGTAAATAGTGCTGTGATGAACATGGGTGTGCATTTATCTGTCCTTGTCCTGGCTCTCACCTCTTTAGGATATATGCCTAGTATTGGAATGGCTGGGTCAAATGTTATCTCTAATTCCAACTTTTTACGGAATCACCATATTGCTTTCCACAGTAGTTGTACCATTTGACAGTCCCACCATCAGTTTATGAGAGTCCCAATCTCTCCACATTCTCACCAGGATTTGGTATTTTGTGTCATCATGAACTTTGCTGCTAGTGCTGGGGCATGACGGTATCTTGTTTTGATTTGCATCTCTCTAATGGCTAATGATTGTGAGCATTTCTTCATATGTTTGTTGGCTGCTTGAAGATCCTCTTTGGTGAAGTGTTTATTCATCTACTGCCCATTTTTTAATTGGATTATTTGTCTTTTTGTTGTTAAGGTGTTGGGGTTTTCTATAAATTCTCGAGATAAATCCCTTGTGATATAGGTCATTGCTGAATATTTTTCCCATTGTTTAGGTTCTCTTTTGACTCTTCTGGAGAAATCTTCGGAAACACAAAGATTTAATTTTTAGAAGGTCCCATTCATCTAGTTTCTCTTCTGCTGTTTGTTCATTTTGGGTTATGCTTGATAGTCTATTTTATGCCATATAGTTGTAGTTGTTGTTGTTAGGTGCCATTGAGTTGAGTTGTTTCCGACTCATAGCGACCCCATGCACAGCAGAATGAAACACTGCCCAGTCCCACGCCAGCTCCATGATCCTTGCTATATTTGACCCTATCATGTCAGCCACTGTGTCAGTCCATCTCGTTGAAGGCCTTCCTCTCTTTCGTTGACCCTCCACCTTACCAAGCATGACATCCTTCTCCAGGGAATGGTCCCCTGTGACAACATGACCAAAGTAGGTGAGACGAAGTCTGGCCATCCTTGCTTCCAAAGAGTGTTTCGGGTGCACTTCTTCCAGAACAGATCTGTTAGTTCCTTTAGCAGTCCATGGTACTTTTCAGCATTCTTCGCCAGCACCACAACTCAAAAGCATCAACTCTTCTTCGGTCTTCCTTATTCATTGTCCAGCTCACACATGCATACAAGGTGATTGGAAATATCATGGCTTGTGTCAGGTGCACCTTAGTCCTGATGGAGAGATCCTTGCTCCTCAACACTTGAAACAGTTCTTTCATGGTTGACCTTCCCAATGCTACACATCTTCTGATGTCCTGACTGCTGCTTCCATTGGCATAGATTGTA
>NW_006921615.1:15431968-15447832 GCF_000298275.1 Orycteropus afer afer
TTTTGATGTGTGCATTTATTGCTATAAATTGGCCTCTGATCACTGCTTTTGCTGTGTCCCAAAGATTTTGGTATGTTGTGTTTTCATTCTTGTTTTACTCAAGGAACTTTTTTATTTATTTTTTTATTTCTTCTCTTACCCAGTCTTTCTTAAGGAGAATGTTGTTCAGTTTCCATGTGTTTGCTCTTTTTCTGTAGATCTTCCTATTGTTGATTTCTAATTTGATAGCATTGTGATCTGAGAAGATGCTTTGCGGTATTTCAATGTTTTTTTAATTTATTATGGTGTGCTTTATGGCCTAATATATGGTCTATCATGGAGAATGTTCCATGTGCACCGGAAAAGAATGTATATTGTGCTGTTGTTGGGTGAAGTGCTCTGTAGATGTCTATAAGGTCAAGTTGGTGGATTGTATTGTTTCGCTCTTCTTCATCTTTGTTGAATTTCTTTCCCGTTCTATCTTTCATTGAAAGTGGTGTATTAAAGTCTCCCACTATGACTGTGGAGTCATCTATTTGCTTTCTCAGCTCTTTTAAAGTCTGATTTATGTATTTTGGGGCTCTTTCATTGGGTCCATAGATATTTATAATGGTTATATCTTGTTGTTCAATTGATCCTTTAATCATTATATACTCTCCTTCCTTGTCTTGTATGGTTTTTTTTGTCTTAAAGTCAGTTCGATCAGAAATTAATATTTCCACTCCTGCTCTGTTTTGGTTGCCATTTGCTTGATATATTTTTTGTAACCTTTGATGTTTAGTGTATTTTTGTCTTTGTCTCTAAGGTGTGTCTCTTGTAGACAGTATATTGATGGGTTATGTTTTCTCATCCAATCTGCAACTCTCCGTCTCTTCAGTGGTGCATTTAATCCATTGACATTCGGTGTAATTATTGACAAATATGAGTTGGTTGTTGTCATTTTGTTATGTATTTTTTCATGGTGTTCTTGGTTTCTTTGTACCATGTAATTAATTTTCTGTGCTGAGTTTATTATGTTTATGAATCGTGTTATCATTTCCTTTGTTGCTGTGTCTTAGTATTTGCTAAATATTTGTGCTTTTCCTCTTTTTTATTGTAATGTGAAGTTTTATCATTTTTATTTGAGGTTACTCTGTGATTTATAATTTTCTTCCTGAGTTTAGAACAGTCTGTTCTATCTTGCAACTCTCTTGACTTCCTCACCATTTAGAAGTTCTGTAACTACACTATTTTCCCTCTTTTTGGTTTGTAGTTGTCCTCATTTGACAGTTGATGTCTCTGGTTCCCTGTTTACAGTCTTGTAAGCTTATTTATTTTGGATACATCCATAAGTATGTTGGTTTTTGGGTTTTGTCATCTTGTGTATTAATGGTCAGTTGTTGTTTGCTATTATTGATTCTCTGTTAAAAGGACTCCCTTTAGTATCTCTTGTAAGGTTGGTCTGCTTTTAACAAACTCCCTTAATTTCTCCTTATCTGGAAATACCCTACTTTCACCATCATATTTGAGGCACAATTTTGCTGGGTATGTAATTCTTGGCTGAAAAAGTTTCAGGGTTTTATATAGGAGCTCTGGTATTGTAGTGCCTAAGGCTAATCTGACTGCTAACCTGATGGCTAGTGGTTCAAATCCATCAGCCACTCTTTGGAAGTAAGTTTGGGCAATCTACTTCCATAGTGATACTGCCTTGGAAACCTAAGGAGGGTCATTATGAGTCAGGTCCTACTTGACGGCAAATAACAACAGGGTTTTATATATACAATCCCATTGCCTTCTTGCTTGCATGGTATCTGCTGAGAAATCAGAACTTATTCTTATTGGTTGTCCTTTGTAAGTACTTTTATTTTTTCCTGTGCTGCTTTCAGGATTCTTTCTTTGTCTGGTTTTGGTGAATTTGATGATGATATGTCTCGGTCATTTTCTTTTGAGGTCTGTCCTGTTTGGGGTTTGTTGGACTTCCTAAATGGATATATTCTCATCTTTCATCATATCAGGGAAGCTCTCTCCCAACCAATCTTGGACAATTTTCTCAGTGGTTTTCTTTTTCTCTTCCTGTTCTGGAATTCCAATGACACGTAGGTTATTCCTTTTGATGGTATCCCACATGAATCCTAGGCTTTCTTCATTTTGCTTTGATCTTTTTTCAGATTGATCCCTTTTCAAAGAAGTATTCAGGTATTTGTCTTCAATATCATTAATTCTGTCTTCCATTGATTCAATTTTACTCCTTTGCCCTTTCAATTTGTTATCTATTTCTGAAAATTTAGTATTAATCTTCTGGATTTGTATCTGTAGATTTTGATTATTTCTCATTTTTCATTTGTGTTCTCATTTTGTTCTTGTATTTTTTTCTGAAATTGTTCTCAGATTTTGTCTGTGTTTTCCTTAATTTTCTCACTGTTTTCCTTGATTTATCTCTCAGTCCTTTGATGATACCTAAATATAATTCCTTTGAATTTCTTATCAGGTTGTTCCAATGCTGCTTCTTCCTCAGGGATGTATTCTGGGTCTGTATCTTGCTCCCTTGTTTCAACCACTTTGTCTTGCTTCTTTGTGTGGACTGTGATGGTCTGTTGTCTCTGATACATTGTGATGTTGTATTTAGATCTTTGTTAACTGTTCATGAAGAACTGTAAGGGTGAGTCAGGCTCTTCTTGGTGGTCGTTTATCATTGGCCAGTTGGTGAAGAAGAAGTGGTGGCTCTCACTTAGTAAGTGGAGCTGCAGGAGGTGGGGGTGTGGTTGTGTTGTATGGCAAAGCTGCTGCCTCCCTACTCTGACAAAAACAACAATCCAAAAACCATCAAAAAAGTAAAAGCAAGTGGACAAAAAACACACTGCATAAGCAAGCAGGAACAATTACCAAAAAAGGAAAGAGAAGATAAAACAAAACAACTAACATCTGGGGTGAGCACAATAAGAGAAAAAAGGTAGAATAAAAGAGTGATGAAAAAAAATGGGAAAAATGCAAAAAGATGAACAAGGAACAGGGTTAACCACGAGAAAGAAAAAAATTGGAACCAGGAACAAGGGTGAGAGAAAAAGCTGAAAACTAGAACCTTTCCAGTCGGCATCTGGAATGTCCTTGTGGTTCCCGGCAAGTGGAGCCTATTCTTAAGTCCCTGGAATCTGGGAGAACGCTGTTGCTTTAAATATCCAAAATGGTCAAACTGCTTGTAAACGTTCAAAATGGCTGCACCCTCCATGGCTGCACCCTCCATACAGGCAAAAGTCCACATCTCAGCCCATCTCCCTATTCACTGCTTCCCCTTTTATTCATCAGCCACCAATGCAGTCCTCCGTACAGTCCCTGGCTAGCAGGGCTGATTTTTGGTTAATTCTTAGGTCCTAACACCACTCAGCAATATCCAATCTGTCTGTGCCATCAGGATTGCTGCCAGACCGCAGCTCCGTATGTCTCCTTTTTTGGTGTTTTCATGCAAATTCTCCTACTCGTTGGAGTTTAGTCCACTTCTATATCCTTCTCTTCAAAGCTCAGGGGTCTAGGATTACCTTCTGTATCTGTGTTAATTGGTTCCCTTTTCTTTGTTGAAGAGGGTCTGTGCAGTCTTTCTGCCTATTCTGCCATCCTACCGTAACTCCTGATTTTTTTTTTTTTAATGGTAGCTCAGACAAAAGGCCTGGAATTGAGTCTTACTGGACCACACCTGTACCATATTCCAAATAAGATTGGAATGTATTTATTTGCCAGACTTAGTTCATATGCCAACCCCTGAGCCATCTGTCTTTGGCCTGAAGTCAGGAAAAAGTGGATTTCTAATGTGGTGGGTAAGTTTGTGTATCAACTTGGGTGGGCCTGGTTGAGTGGCTGGGCAGCTGGTGGTAGTTGTTCCACATGATGAGACTAGCAGTCAACTCCATGGTGGGATCTACCACAAGCAGCTGAGTAGCTGCTTTAGGGATGTGGTCTGCTTCCCGTGTATAAGCAGCAGCTTTGGGAATGGTCTCTAGGCTTATGGCATGCTTGAACCTTGAGTGTGGCTGTGTTGTTGTTCAGCAGCCTGTCATACTCTGCTGACCTTGGGACTTTCAATGGACTTGAATTAATGGCCTGCCATGTGGTTTGGTAACATCGGGACTGTGCCTTTTTACATTCCAACCTTGGCATTGTCAGTCTCAGCAGCCAGCAGCTGTCTGAGTGAAGAATAGCCTCTGTCTAGCTCCAGTGGGCCGGGAGCAGGAGGGAGAGCTAAACCCAAGGTTGAGGGACTTTCACTCAGCTCTTAGAGCCTGGCATTTTGAACTCGGACTTAACACCTCCAAACTGTAAGAATAAACTCCTGTTTGTTAAGGCCATCCCATTTGTGGTATATATTCCTGTCAGAGTAGCACAAGGTAACCAGAACACAAAGTCTATTATTGGAAAGTAGAAAAGTATAAGCTGGTAAGTAGAAGCAACTATAACAGGCAGTATAAGAAATGATAGGATGATGTCAGTAGCTTTACAGAAAATGTTCTTCCTGGATGAACTGAGGTGTTTCAGAAAAGACAGTAAAGTATCATGGGAAAGGGTATAGGTTTTAGAGTTGGGCTGACTTTAGATTGAATTTGGGATGTTCTGTTCACTAACTGTATAATCTTAGAAAAGTTTAATGTTCTTGAATTTCAGTGTTTTTAATCTATAAATTGTCAAAAATAAAGTGTCTTTGCAGGGTGATTGTGAGAACTACAGAGAAACGTATAAAATGTCAGATAATGTCCCCCTGCCCAGCTCCCCTCCCCTGCCCTGAGCCCTTTGGCATTGTTTGTAGACCTGCCTCCCCAAGGAACAACAAATATGATTATCCTCCCCTAGGTAAACTCAACCACCTATTCAACCTGGAAAAAGAGAAAATAAGACTAATAACTGGGTACCATTATACCCAGTTTCCTACTTCAGTAAAATGGAATTGCAGGATTTAAAATATGAATCATCCTTGATTGTAAGTTAGTCATTAGCCTTACTGACATGACCCCAGAAATTTAATTGGAGAATTGAATCATTTTATCATTAAAGGTGAGCATCCCTGTTTTCTTTCTCTTAGGTGGATATTTCACAAGACATCACCATTGTATATCTGGCCAGTGTGAGGAAGTATTAATTAAAAAAATGATATTAAATTCTTAGAGCATATAAGCATTTGTATGTATGCAGACATCCATGTAATTTTTACTTTGCTCTTACTCATCTTTCGAGTCACTGTGTTTTTCAAGTAAGGGTGAGGCTGAAGAGAAGATGCCACTTGTATAGTATTAAGTGAGCCTTTAAAGCATGTAGAGTCATTTGCATAAAACCTCATACCAGTAGACACTAAAATAACTCCTGATCCATGGTTCATTTTAATCAACATTGAATGAGTAATTCTTTAAACATTTTATTTTATTTTCTTTAATAAGTTTGACAGTTTTCCAACCCTAAGAAAGCTTAATAAACAATTATGACAAAGTTATGATCTGAGACAAGAATCAGATTTTTCTTAAATATAAGGCTTCTTTCTGTCTTCCTGGCATTAAGACATCGTGTTAGTTAAGGTTGTGTGTCGACTTGGCTAGGCTGTGATTTTGAGTTTCTTGGCAGCTGGATGTGGTTATTCCCCATGATGGGATTGTGTAATCACCTCCATGGTAGAATCTGCTGTGCGCAGTTAATCAATTGAAGATTTGCCTTCAGGGTGTGGCCTGCTTCCAGTATATATGAAAAAACCAAAACAAACTGATCCAACTCATAGCAATCCATCCTTGGGTTTCCAAGGTGGTATCACTATGGAAGTAGATTGCTCAATCTTCCTTCCAAGGAGTGGCTGGTGGATTTGAACTGCCAGCCTTCTGGTTAGCAGTCAGATGCCTTAGGCATTATGCCACCAGAGCTCTTTGTATATATAAAAAAGATCCTGTATTTGGTTCAGTCTTCATCTCCAGTTCCTAGACTTGAACCACTGACCTACCATGTTACCTGCCAGTTTTGGTATTGTGCCATTTTACCTGCCAATCTTGGGTTTGTCAGCCTCAGCAGCCAGCAGCTGCATGAGGTAGGAGGAGCCTTCAGGATACTGTTGTCCAATATCCTGAATTTAAAGATAAACCCCAAGATTTTCATGATTATTTTCAACTGAGCACCATTAAGAGTCAAACTAAGTTTATATTTCTAAAGGTAGAATTTTACAAGTCAAGATTTTTACCAAGTAATAATTTCAAGGACTCATTTTTGATATTTGTGTTGAATATCAAATATCAACTCCATGGTGGGATCTACCATAAATGTTGAATATCAGCATTTCAAGGTTAGTATTTCTGAAATGACAAATGGAAAAGATGCAGTAGATTGTTATTTAAATCTGTCCCAGGTGTCCAATTTTTATAGAAGAATGAGACTCAAGGGCAGTGCCATTTACCTCTTCAGTAATGAGGTTCTTTAGATTATAGAAATAATCACATTTCTTTAATCTTTCACAGTTAAGCCAAAAGATAATCTCTTTCTTTCTTTTTTCCAAATAAGGGTTGAGTATGTGCAAAAAGGAGTGATTTTGTCTACTTTCTAAAATGAAATGATTTTTACCAAATTATAGAAAGAGAGCTTCGGAAAAATTAACCTTTTAAGTTTGTTTTAAAGTGTAATTTGACCACTTCTAAGTATATTTAATTTAGATTTTTTTTTAAAAATTGTAAACAAAGCACAGACTTATAATGGATTAGACTTACACCTTATCACCAAACATTCACTAATGCAGACATCATAAAGTCAGCAGTTTGCTTAAAATTTGTTATTTACTCATTCTGCTTTATAAATGTCATTTGCCTTTTGTTATGACATAATTTTTAATTTATTTTTAAATGAAATCAATAAACTATTAAATAAATAAAAGGTTTAAAATATAAATGTGTTACTTTTAGGAATTGTTTAAATACAAACAGGAGGACTACAAGGAGTACTAAGGAAGACTGCGTTCAAGGTATGTTAAATTTGTATGAAATTTGGTTCACAGAGGAAGCTTCCAGAGAATTTGGAACTATGATTCTCTCAGAATTCATTTAGCAATATTAGCACTATGCAGTTAGCCATCTGCAGTAGTATCCCAGTTGATTTTAAATATGTGAAGACTTGGAGCAGCAAATTCTCCTAGGTGATCTTACAATTTCAGGGAATCAGGACTCTTACCTTATTGGAATTTAATGAGCAGAAACCTATATGATTGTATTACATTTGATGTGAAGAATGACTATGAGTAGAATGAGGCTGGTCAACTGAGGCATCGTGGACTGAAAAGGGACCAACACTGTGGAGGGAATCTTGGTTGAGCTTATTGGCATCACAGATAGCCCGGCAATGCTATCCTTAAGGAGTGTCAGGACTTTAGTATGTATTAGCTATAAAACAACTGATATCAAGGAATTTCCCTTGTTTTCCTTACATGTTCACCAAATAACACTCTCACCATTGAAATTCACATGTAATTGACAGCATAAAAATGTACTTAATTGGGAACAATATCGAACTATCATAGGAAATGCTGAATCAAGGGTTTTGTCTGGAGGCCAGCTTTCCTTTCCATCACCTTAACACACTGCAGTGTAGTAAATTACTTTGTGTGGCTTTTCTACCCATAAGTCTTTGTAAACTCCAAGGTGGAATTTGCTATGAGCAACTGAGGAGCTCCTGATTGCTGAAGGTGTCCACCTGGAGTATTTCTGTTGGGAGTGGCACAAAACAATGTTCTGGGAGGTGCCCACTCTCTCTCAGGTGCTTAGAGTTCTGATACCATAATTGGCTAGTTTGACCACCCTGCGGGCTCTAAAGGAGACCTCCTGGAGGCAGAACTCTCTCGGACTGCTGGTCGAGGAAGACTTGCTGCTGAAAGAGGCACGGGCTCCTGAGACACGCGTTGCTGGGAAAGAGATGCAAGAGACACGCACCCCAGAAAGAGACTGTGAGAGACTCTTGGCTGAGGGACGGTGGGCTGGGAGAGAGACTGAGCGTTCTTCCTGAACTTGAGTTGTAGACTGGTGCTTCCCTAATAAACCCTGTAGTCTGTGAGTTCTGTGTGGCCACTGCAGTGAATTATCGAACCCAGGAGGTGGTGGGTGCTTTGGGAGGAACGGTTGGTGAAAGGGCTGGAGGGAGGCAGCATGTTTGGCCTTGCAGTAATAGGCCTTGGGTTACTGCTGTCTTCCTCTTGTGAGATTAGAGGAGGTCAGAACATGTGGCCTCCTCTCCATTTTTGCACACACCTTAGCAGTTGAAAATGCAACAAAATCCTAAAGCTTCTTTGCAAAGTATTTATTTTCTTTAGACATTTTAACAGGTTCTGTAAACCACCATTAATTATGGTTAGTTTTTAATTATTCAAACTGAAGACTGACTACAAAGTGGCAGAGAAAAATTGTATGCATACAAATCATTTTCAAAATTTTATTTATAATCCTTTAAGGCCATTTGAGATAGCTATAGAGCTGAGGCACAATGTAATCCTTGTAATGTCCATCAATGAAACCTTTTCCATTGTTATGTACAAACCAGCAGGAAACATCAGTTCCAAATACTGTATCTGTTCTGTAGTCTTTCTGTAAGCCTCTGCAAGGAAAATGATATGCATAGTCAGGAAAGAGACCAAGGCATGGTTAGCCTGGTATTCTATCACCATGTGTCCCCTACCCCTTCCATTCTTGTTTCTAAGTCACATGAAATATCAGAGTCTGGACACTAGTGTTGGAAGGACAGAGAATAAGCATTTCATCCTTAAGTGATTCTAATAACTTCTATAGAGATAATAACAATATGGACTTATCCAGCAAGAAACTGAAGTAGAAAGAAGGTAGTGGGTCCACCTTAAATGTTAGGTGAAGAATGAAGCTGAGGTGCCCTCTTACCTTTACTTGATGGGTGTTTTATTTATATGTAATACCAGGTATTTCCAAGTGAATGCATGTACTCAATACTTTGAGAATAAAGAAGCCAATGATTTGAAGAGTTTATGACACACTGCATGAAGGAGCCTTAACAATATGTAATTATGCATCGCCCGCATGCCAACTCAGTTTCAGTTTTGTATCAAGAAGTGTTCCTAGTAGATGAAATCGTAGCCCAACAATGGTCTTTTGGAATTAGCATATAACAGTTTCTCTTTCACCAACCTGAGATAATGTTATTGTTGTTATTAATTGATGTGCACCTTTTTGCTCTATAAAACATGCCCACTGATGCCTATCGATAACTTACCTGCTCTCTGCCATGCTGATACCAGTTGGGTGGCATGCTTACTAAGAGTCCTTTTGTTTAAATCCACAAATCTATTTTTGTGGCTGTACTTTTTGGTTTAATTATTATAATAAAATATGGTTTCATTAAGAATATGGAATATACTTAATTTCATTAGCTATATGGAAGTCAATAGCATTTGTGCTGTTACAGTTCTCTCTAATAAAGCAAAGTTGGCTGCTTTGTGAAAACTCTAAAAAGGCAAAAAAAAAAAAATGCTAAAAATAATATCAAATTAGATGTGAGACAACTGGGGAAAATTAGAAAGTTTTCTAAGAGTTTTACGCTCAGAATATGTGTTAAGTATCTATGTCCTCATTTCAAAATGAAACCTTATGGTTATAGTTTGTGTAAGAAAAGGTACTCAAAAACGCATTCAGTAGATACATATTCAAAAAGAAGGTTCTGGTCTTACCTAAAAATTACATTCTCGAGCACAATGGTACATGGCAATATTTATAATTCCTGCCTTTGACCAACCTTTCCAATTATCCAATTTGTCACTATAGGGCATCTAATATATGCAGATGAGAACACATGATTGATATGCTTATTGCTCTTGGCATTTTATGACATATTTCTATATCTAGTTATATAAGGAGCTCTGGTGGTGTAGTGGTTAAGGCGTTTGGCTGTTTACCAAAATGTTGGTGGTTCGAACTTACCAGCTGCTCCATGGAAGATGAGGCAATTGCTTTTGTAAAGATTGGAAACCCAATGGGTGTCACTATGAGTCGGAATCTACTCGATGTCAGTGGGTTTGGTTTTTGATTTTAGTTATTATTTGCATTTAGAGATGAACTATCTTGAGTGTCCTTATTCAAAAGTATGTATGTATGTATTTATTTCTAATGAATTGTTTGTTTAGTTTGAGGGAAGTAATACTTAAAGCAGCTTTTCTTGCTCCTCTTTGCTATGTTGGTCCAATCCTAACAGAACTTCTTTATGTTACTGCACTTTACGTTGCGGCCTACCTGGTGACAGTCAGCTTTTGTCCTTTTACTTCCATGCTTGCTTCTGGCTTCTTAGGGTTCTTTCCCGGTCTCTCATTGAAAATATGAATCTCAGGCTCATGCATGAACTGGCCTAATAGAACAAAGTCTAGACATTTATCTACATCTAATCCATAGTTAAACAAAGAGACAGGCTCTTCATTCAATCCAAGCTAACTTTGGTTCTCCTTCCAGAATTTCTAGGGTAGAAAACTATGTTGAGAGAAAAAGGGAGTAGCGAAATGAGGGAGGAATTCCTTTCTGACATGCTGCCCTGCTCATGGTCATTTTTTATATGACATTGACCTGCCAAGACTACAAATAAAATGAAAACCCTGACGGGAGGGGGCTAAAGGCTAACACCTGAAAGCATAGCTCAAATCTCAGAAATGAGGTTTGATTATGATGCCATATACTAAAGTTTGAACCATTCTTAGAAAACTAGGGAAAGTTGATTCCCTGCTTGGCATCACAGACTTCCTAAACCACTTCACTTTTCTTTCGTTGGAAAAGCTCTTTAGCTTAAGACTTAATATTTATCTGCCATTTATCTTTCTTTTCTCTTAACATGGCAGCTAGGTGGCATTTGTCTACTAACTGAAATGTTGGCAGTTTGAATCTTCCTAGAGGTCCCTTGGAAGAAAGACCTGGCAATCTACTGCCAAAAGATCAGAGCCAATGAAAACCCTATGGAGCCCAGTTTTACTTTGAAACACACGTGGTTGCCATGAGTCAGAATCAACTGGAAAGCAACTGGCTTGCTTTTTAGGTTTCTCTTAATATTCCCATTTGTGATTATGAAATTCTGGTTCTGGGAAAACCTTATCTGGAATGGAAGATGCGCCATTCCTGAGTTACCCCCGAAGCACTATGTTCCTCCCTGTGCTTTTCCTGAGCTCATACCTACCATTTCCCCAAGTTGTGACTGCTATCATCCAAAGTTGCTGAAACTTAGAGTACTGCCCACACTTGCCAGATGGTTGATACTTTACCTATTAGTCCATGTGCATTAGGTGAAAACTTGTTTGTAGGGGGAATGTAGATCCCCAAAAAGTCTACATTGATAGGATGCTTCTTCCAAACAAGATGAAGTAAAACAGAAAAGGACATCTCTTTATCCAGGGTGATAGTCACAATTTTTTCTTTCTTCACTGAGACAAGCACCCTAGTGTGAAAGTCAAAATGGAGTTGACTGTTCTGGAACAGACTCTGAAAATGTCATCCTTCTCATCCCTCATATTAACTCTCCATCCCTCCCAGTATAATTCCACCAGTTTTCAATTAAGGTGAGAAAGGTAAAAAAGCAATGTTTTTGCTATGGCATGTTGTTGTTTTAGCTCCTGGATCTAAAAGTTTGTCAATTCATATGTTTGTGTATGAACAATCTGTTAACAGATACTAATTGGGAAGGTAAGGAGCTCTGGTGGTGCTATGGTTAAGGCATTGGGCTCCTAACCTAAACGTCAGTGTTCAAACCCCCTAGCTGCTCCACAGGAGAAAGATGAGACAGAAAGATTTATAGTTTTGGAAACACTGTGGGGATCACTATGAGTTAGAACTCACTCAATTGCAGTAGTTTTGGTTTTTGTTTAATTGGAAAGGTAATATGCAGAAGATACAATGCAATGTTTCTGAGTACACCGAAACAGAATCTGCTTTGGATTTGAGTAGATGGATTCATTTACTTATCCAAAACATTTATTGTGTAATTATCACGTGTATGCCAGGCACAGGGAGCTCTGGTAGCATAGTGGCTAAGGCACTTGGCTGCTGACCAGAAGACTGGCGGTTCAAACCCACCAGCCACTCCTTGGAAGGAAGATGGGGCAATCTACTTCCGTAGTGATACTGCCTCGGAAACCCAAGGAGGGGTCGCTATGAGTCGGGTCCGACTTGACGGCACATACCAACAACAATAACATGCCAGGCACAAGGCTGTACAAGGCTGAGACACAATGGCGAACAAAACATAAGGTCCCTGCTGCCAGGGAGCAGGGTAGTGGATAAACATTTTTCTGAACCTCAGCTTCTTCATATTTAAAATGATGATTTTAAGTTCTGTGTTTACGTTGCTGATGTCTGGGTTTATTTACATAGTTATGTGTCAAGAACAAGTCGTAATTCCAGTGATAGGTGGTGATACTTGCCTTTGATGGATGATGCGCACTGTGTCAGCCCAGAGCAAGGTGGACACGTGGGAACCATGACTCAGGGTAATGGTCTCAGTGCTGATTTCTATTTTCATGTTTTCACTTTGGAAATAAAATCCCAGCTTTCCAAAATAGGTGCTTAGTTTATTGTTCTTGGGCTTCTTGGCACCAATGAGCTGACCATTGACCAAAATGCCTACAGAAAAAAAAAAAAAAAAGTTTTCTCTCTTGTGGGCCATTACATACATGTGTGTACATGTGTGTGTACCAATATTCAAATTTATAAAGCATGACAATATTGGAAAATTATTATTATTTCACTTCAGAATTTAAATGTTTTTCTCTTACAACACTTAGTTTATACTGATATTATAGTTTAGTTATATCACTCTTCTTATTCAAAGAGAATATTGTACCTATCACAGTTCAAAATGCTTAAGAATATATTTATAATTAATTTCTCACTAATTATTGGTATTTGAAACATGTAGGACTTCAATTAAGGTGAGAAAGAAAAAAAAGCAGTGAAATATGACAATTGTACATTTTTCTAATTCAAATGTAATTTCTTTTTATTTTACCTGATTCTGGATCAGAAACCAGATTGAGGACTTTTCCAGGTTCTGAGTCAATATTGAAACAAATATTCTTTTGGCTTTTTGGAAGGTAAATGATGAAGTGTGGGTCATTTTCAACTGGAAAACATAAAAGGAAATAAAAATAATCATAGGAAAGAAGATTATTTTAAACAGACTTTATTCCTGAACATTATTAACTTAACAAGAACAAATATTTATTATGCTTCCATTATGTGCTAGGTATTAATCTAGGCATTCAGGACCTAGAGGTCCACACTCCATAGTCTTTTCTTCATGGAGCCACCATGAGAGATTTATGATATTGAATAAACATGGTGGCTATTTATTGTGTAGCTATCACATAAGCACCATGTGAAACACAAATAATTACAAAGATGAAAAATGAATTAAAAAAGACATAGGAATGAGAAGCATATGATAGATAGATAGGTATGTTTTTGTTTTGTTTTTTAAGTAGTCATCCAAAGTGGAGAAACGTAAAGGGGATGCAATAGTCCTTGTTAATGGATAGGTTAACATTAATTGAATCTAACAGCAGTGAAGAATCAAGCTACTGACAAGAACATCCTTTTGCTCCCAGGATAAAGTTATCCTGGTTGATGGTTCCTGATATTTATTTGTCTATGTATTTATTTAACCATCCAACAAATATTTGATGAAGAAAATGGAAAAAAAATTATGTGTAAAACACTAAATTAGACAATGTTTGATGGAATTAAAAGTAAGTCATGGTCTTTACCTTCAAGAAAGTAATAATTTAGTGAAAGAGGCTGATATAACCACTAATGTAAGGTTGAATAAATTAAATAGTACAATAATAGCCTAAGCGAAATGCTGTGAGAATGAGGATGAATGAATGGTGAACTCCACCGGGGTAAACTGAGAAGGGCAAAATGAAGGATTGATTGGCTTTTGAACTAAGTCATAAAGGTAAGAGAAGAGGGGAAGACATAAAAAAAAAAAAAAAAAAAAAAGATAATCTATTCTGAGTGGACAGCATGAGGCAGGAAGGCAGAAGTTTGTGACTTGTTTAAAAAAGTAGCTCAGTGTAGCTAGGGGGTGGGTCTTTGAAAGATGTAGAAAAAGACAAGACTAAAACTATAGATCATAGAGATCCTTGAACACCATGCTAAAGAATGGACCTTTATTCTGTTGGGTAAGGAGCTCTGGTGATGCAGTGGTTAAGGTATTTTACTGCTAACAAAAAGGTTGGTGGTTTGAACCCACCAGCTGCTCTGTGGGAGAAAGATGAGGCAGTCTGCTTCTGTAAAGATTTACAGTCTTGGAAACACTATGGGACAGTTCTACTCTGTCCTATAGGGTTGCTGTGAATCAGAATTGTCTCGATGTCAGTGGGTTTGGTTTTGGTATGGATTCTGTTGAGTAGCTATTAAAGGTTTTTGAGAATAAATGTGACATGATTTGACTCTCATGTTAGGAAAATTACTGATGTCAGTATAAATAAAATGCTGTGAAGCAGATATAGGACAATATTTAGTGGCTAAAGTAGTAATGTAGGCAATAACTATTAAATTCAAGAGCTAAGGTAGTGAATGAGATTAGTAATAGAGAAAAAGTTCCAGAGATACTTCAGTAGAATCCACAATATCTGGTAACTGAGTAGAAAGAAACAGCATTGCCAGTTTTCAAATCTCAGTAACTGAAGGGATTTAAGTGGAAGGTTTGTATTAGAAAGAAATGCAGTGGTTGTATTTTCTGGAGAGAAAATTGGAAGAGCAGGCTACCATCCATTGAAAAGTGACTGTTTTCTAAATGTTATTGCTAAACTCCTTCTAAACATTAACTCAATTCCTTCTCACTGCAGAGATGAGAAGTGACTTGCCCCAAGGTCATAGCACAGAATAAATAAATGGCAGAGCTGATTCAAACCCCAGTATTTGACTACAAGCCCAAATTCCTCCCACCCTGATATGTTACCTTGTACTCTTTCATTTTCAAGTGTGTATTTTGTAACTTGAAATAGAGCATAAACTAATCCAGGGCAGGACCAAGTCATACATTTTTGCCTCCCTCACACATACACCCTCATGCTCTTTCAATAAATATTTGGCTAATTTATTACATGTGGAGTTGGGCATTACAAGGCATCATTAAAATGTAGAACAGAGATTCTCACCCTTTTTTTTTTTTTTTTTAATGAAAAGGGATCATCTTGTCATGATATCCTCTTCTTTCCTTTATACAAATAAGGTATTTTGAAATACTTTGTTTGAAGGAAATAGCTTTTATAAAAAATAATAATGATTGTTTTTGCCATTCTATTTAACCAAAATCCCACCAGACCTTCTGAAAAGCAGGAACCAAGCAGTGCTACCATATTGAGGTGATAAAATTCCAAGCGAAAGAATTGAAATGCCATGTTTAAGTTAGCCCGTGTAGCCTAAAATTTTGATTTTAGGTTGCAAATAGTTTGAGGACCTACATGACTAATTTCATAGATTCCTAAAACCTAAGTTTTTTTTTTTTTAATTGTGATTTGGGTGAAAGTTTATAGAGCAAATTCATTTTCTGTACAGCAGTTCATACACATTTTGTCTCACGATATTGACTGCAATTTCCCACAATGTAACAGCTCTCTTTCTATTTCCTCCCTGTAGTTAACTCTTCCCTCTGCCCTTCCTTCCCATGCACTCCCACCCCTCCGACCTGTCTCCCTGTGCAAACCCTGCCCATCTATTCTCCCATGATTGATCACTCCAAGGAGTGTATCTACCTGATGTAAACATTCAGCCCATGTGCTTGTCTATTATTTGGCTGGAAGTCAGAAGAGTAAGTTCAATCCCAGACCTGAAGGGTGACTAGGGGCCATAGTCTCAGGGGTTCTACCAGGCTCTACCAGACCAGCAAACTTGGTCTTTTATATATATATAT
>NW_006921615.1:15447932-15474052 GCF_000298275.1 Orycteropus afer afer
TATATAAGACCTAAGTCTTATTGGCATAAGACCAAACCAAACCCATTACAATAGAGTTGATTCTGACTCATAGTGACCCTATGTGACAGAATAGAACTGCCCCATAGGGTTTCCAAGCCTGTAATCTTTGTGGGAAGAACTCTGGTAGCCACCTTTAATTGACAGTTAAACTCAGAGTCCTTCATTCTGCTTCATAGCCAGAGGTGATAAGGTAAGAAAGCTGAGGGTTGGTTGTATGAATAATTGTTGTTGTTGGGTGCAGTCCAATCGATTCTGAACTTATAGCAACCCCAAGTGACAGAGATGAAATTACTTTAAATATCCATTCAAAGTCTTTGCTAAATTTTCTCTGTTATAATATGATGTTTGGTGACTGGTGGGTCTACTACAGCCTTCTTGAGAAATAAGTTCTGAGTATTTCTTGGTAGAAGAGTTTATATGCTAGGCAGTCTAGAAATGCTGCCTATTTTTAGGGCCAACATGAGCTAAACTTACATGTAAATTTCAAATAACTAAATAAAACAAAACCCAAGTTAAGATCTGGTGGCATAGTGCCTAAGGCATTTGACTGCTAATCAGAAGGCTGGTGGTTCAAACCCACCAGCCACTCCTTGGAAGGAAGACTGGGCAATCTACTTCTGTAGAGATACTGCCTCGGAAACCCAAGGAGGGGTCGCTTTGAGTCAGATTGACTCGATGGCAGTGAGTTGGGTTTTTCTTTTTTTTTTTTTTGATATGGGGAGAGGGACATGTTCTTACTTTGAATGTTGAAACTTACTACTTTCTAATTAAAAAAAAGAAGAAAGGGAAGAAGCAAACACAACCTTTATACAGACTTTCTCCTTCCTAACTGGGTGTAATCTCTTGGTGAAAGGCAGCAATACTAGGATCTAGGAATGGGAGAGGAGACACTGTTTGTCCCTTTTTCCCCAAGTATCTCCTCTTTCTGTCTAGTTGAGAGGGAAGACACTGGAGAGGTTGACATTGGTGGGCTAAGGAACCTGTAACTGAGCAAGGAAGCCACAGCCATCAAAACTCTCAAGGAAATACGTTTTCCTAGCTTTCAGTTTATCACATCTACTACCCACACTTCCCACTGAAATCACTGGTAGAAAGGCTTATTTAAGACCATGCAAAACCAGGACTTTTTATACACTATTAAAAGCAAGACAAAAATACCATGTAGCTATATAGGAAACATTATTTTTTATCATAAGACATATGATCCCATTCTTTAATAATAATAATAAAAACAAACTTAGTGCCATCCAGTCAATTCTGACTCATAGTGATCCCCTTTGGGTTTCCGAGGCAGTACATTTTTACAGAAGTAGATTGCCCATCTTCCTTCTGTGGAGCAGCTGGTGGGTTTGAATTACCAACTTTCTGGTTAGCAGTCAAATGCTTAGGCACCATGCCACTGGAGCTCCTTCTCTTTAATAACAACATCTGTTTATTGACTATTATGTGCCAGGTCTTTTAAAGAAAGTTTAGTGTTTAACCATCTATGTACATAGATGTCACCATGCCTATTTTCAATATGAAGGAAATGAACTGTGGAAACATTAAGTTAAGTTGTTCAAGTTCACCCAGGTGGTGTAAACTCCAAAGAGATTTCCACTGATGCTGTATTGACCCTCCCCACATGAGCCCTCTCTTCTATTCCAGAAGTTTCTCCTCATGCATTTGGAAATGGAGCTATCTTCTCCAATGGAAGATAATGGTATTTTAAAGGACAGCATAATTTTATAAACGAATATAAATTCTCTGCAGGATTATGATCAGATTGAGATTTGGGATCCAAAAGCAGGGGTCAAAGGTCTTTTACCTCTTATCACATGAGGTGGAGTTGCCTCAAGCACTTGAGCTCCCCTGGCATGCAATGGGATCTCTGGCGTTGGTGAAGGATTGGCCCAAGGTGGGATTGAACCTGAAGCAACTTTGCTGCCATAATACAGAGCACCTGTGTAGAAAAACCACTTTCCATTTATTTCCAGGTTTACATTTCTATGGAAATTGCTTATAATTTCAAGAATCTATTTTAAGCAGCTCCCAGAGGTTCCCAGCTAGGGTGTTCTTCCTCTATTTTTTTTCTAGAGTTCTCACTTTTCTGGCTCCGTGGGGCATCATGCTATGTGGTTCTGCTCCACAGGTCTCATCAGAGTCCAGGACCTGAGTTAGGGCCAGTGGTGGTTGTTATGTGCCGTCGAGTCGGCCCCAACTCCTAGCAACCCCTCCTTGGGTTTCCGAGGCAGTTATCACTACGGAAGTAGGATTGCCCAACCTTCCTTCCGAGGAGTGGCTGGGGCCAGTGGTGGTTGTTGTTGTTGTTGTTTTGCTGTTGAGTCGGCCCCGTGGTAGGAGGAACTAATTCACAGAGGTCTCAGAAGACTCTCTTACCTTCTGGGCAGGCCAGGGGATAATGTCCAGTCCAGCCCTACATTCCTGTCTGCATCTTCTTAGGCCTATCCCTACTTACTCAACATACAACAATCTGAACAATTTAGTTACCCCAACTAATGAGAGATATTTTACATACAAAAAATTCATAACGCTTTCCAATATCTGGACAATCTTCCTGTTTTTGAGAAGCAAATGCCAGTTCCCCAAGGTTTGATCCTCCCCAGATAAATTTAACTGTTGAAGTTTCAGGCTGTCGCAACTGGGAACATTGGAAGTCAGAGTTCCTTGAACTACTGCTGTAAACTGGGCACCTCACTTTAACAAAATAAAAAATGCACAAAATGTAGGTCATTCTCAAGAATATGTTTGAATAGGACCAGTCAGGAAGAAAGAGAGGAAGAAAAATGTTAATAAAGTAGAGGGCTTCTAAACTGTGGTATGTGTACTCCTAGGAGTTCTGGAAGAATATCCACAGGACACAGAGAACATGGATAGTTTTAAGGCAATTTCTAGAGTCTCAGCTCTCAAATATACTCTTTTCTGAAAAAATCATTTCACAGCCATCCTTCTCCTAGTTTACATGGAAAGCATGCCCTTCCCCTACCCCACCTCATCACCCACCCCACCTCTCCACCTAAAGCATCAATTTGGTATAGGTGTAGTGCCAAATAACTGAATGGCTCTAATGACTGGGTAAGAAATCATTTTGAAAGGCAGATCATTTCCAATTCTTTGCTTCCAACAAATTTGGGGTTGGGCCCGAGTTTTTCTTAGCTGATAGATCATTAAAAATAACTTTTGAATGATATTGTTTTGGCATGTAATTTCAGAAAAGTTCAAATAAGTAGCATTGCTGTAACAAAGCTCTTTCCACACCTATCTACTTGTTTATGTCAACAGTGTTTATCAGGACTTGCAATTAAAGAAAAAAAAAAGAATTGATGCTAAATCCTGTTTCAATCTGTCACTTAGAAATGCTCATCCATGGATATGTGACAAAACATTCAGTCACATTTGTCTCAGGAAGAGATGATTTCCAACAAAACTTTACTTCTTATGTATATAGAAATTGATAGTATGTTTGTATTATTTTGATCAAATATCTACTAGTTGTAGTTTTAAAATAACTCAGACCAGAGGAAAATTTTGAACACTCAGAATCTTATGGTCACAAGAAATTCACAAAATTTAAATTTCCATCTGTAAACATATTTTTCTTGCAAAGGAGCAGGGTGATCAATAAAGACTTCCAAACAGAAAAATATCTTACAATATGATTCTATGGGGAAAAGTGGAATGGAAATATAAGTGCAACTAGAAAAATAGAACAATATAAAATTTTCAATAATTAAAATTTGTCCGTGTATTTTTTTTTTAATAGGTGAATATGAACATCAAATTAGGTTTTGGATGCCATGGAGTGCATTTAAAATAGTCCTGTAACAGCTTTATTTTAAAAGATCAATATTTACAGTATGCCAGAAGTTGTATTCTTTACAACTTTTGAACAAGATAATAAATTTTAAATATTGATTTTAAAATGTGTGAGGGGATGCTTAGGTTTTCAAAATTCTTTTGGAAATTTGTTAGCAAAACTGTTTGGAGACCATAGCAATAAACCATCGGCAAAGCAAACTGACAGGGAGACCTAGGGGCATGAGGTGGGAGAGAAGCAGAGGCTCTGGGACTTGACACAGGGCAAGGAAGTCGTCCTGCAGAGTTTCTCTGCCACACTGAATCACTGACCTGAACAGCAAGAATGATCATGCGGGGGAGAGTCTGCCAGCATCCGCTCATCCCCAGAATCATTCTCAATCACCATCGCAGTGAGCGGGGTCACAATATGATGTTCCAGAGACATCTGCAGGATCGTTCTTGTAATTTTCCTTTTGGCAGCAGCTGTGGGAGCCAGGCTTCTGTATCCAGGAAATACAGACATTATACATTATCACTTTATCCAGTGTTCAGCCAGGACCCTGGTGGGCTACAAACGAAGAACTAATTGGCTTTATGTGGCTTAATATTTTATCTAGCAGTGAGGTCCCAATACACTTTTAAAAAAAAAAAAAAAAAACCCAGTATTTAACTTTCATGGTGATTTGCTATATGACCTTAAAAGATACTCAGTGTGCTTCTGGAGAAAGGGGCAGGTATACTTCTCACTTATTTCAAAGCCACAGTTTACAACCTTGTGTAAGGTTTTTGTGGTTGTTAAGTTTCGTGTGTCAACTTGGCTGGGCCTGGTTGAGTGAGTGGGCAGCTGGTGGTAGTTATTCCCCATGATGAGACTGGCAATCAACTCCATGGTGGGACTTACCACAAACAGCTGAGTAGCTGCCTTTGGGATGTGGGCTGCTTTCCATATATAAGAAGCAGCTTTGGCTTCTTACATGGTACGCTTGAACTCTGCATGTAGCCATGTTGTTATTCAGCAGATTGCTATGCTCTGCCCACTTTGGGACTATCAATGGACTTGAATTAATGGCCTTCTGTGTAGTTAGTAACATCAGGACTGTGCCATATTATTTGTTGACCTTGGGCTTGTTAGCCTCAGCAGCCAGAAGCTGCCTGAATGAAGAGATGCCTCTCACTTCAGTGGGCCAGGAGCAAGAGGCAGAGCTGAAGCCCAAGGCTGAGGGGCTGTCCCCCAGACCCTAGAGCCTGGCATTTTGAACTCAGACTTCTAGCCTCCCAAACTGTAAGAGAATAAACTCCTGTTTGTTCAAGCCATCCCACTTATGGTATATTCTTGTCAGAGTGGCACTAGGTAACCAGAACAGTTTTCTTTCTGATATCATGGATTTTCTTTGTGAGTTCAAGTATATGACCACATTTCACTTTTCTAACTTGGTTTAGATGATCCTATATATCTTCCTGAGAAGACAGATGTACTATGATCTAGTAGGTGGGGTGAGGCTGAGGAATGGTAATTTTTATCAACTCTCCCATGTAATTCAGAGCAGGTGATCTAAGAGCCCTACATTACTCTAGCAATATCCTTCTTGGACTGGAGAGTTTAAATGCAGTTCAGCTGAGAAGCCAGAGATGAAATAGGTGACCTTTAGCGAGCTTTCCTTTTGTGATCACCACAGTCCCGAATTTCTCTTTGGATGGTAACCTGTCTTCAAGAGTAATTTCTGATATACACAGGAACATGGATAAATTTCACAGACATCACACTGAGCGAAAGAAGCCAGAAATAAGAGTACAAATTGCATGATTATATGAAGTTCAGTAACAGGCAGAACTAACTGATGGTGGTAGAAGTAGGAATAGTGGTTTCCACTATGGGGAGAGAGGCTGAGTTTTGAGTGGGAACATCTTTATCCCATGCAGTGGCTGGTGGTGAGTTCGAACCCCCGACATTTCAGTTAGCAGCTGAGTATTTCACCACTGTGTCACCAGGGCTCCTCTAAATAAATGGCTTATAATCAGTGGAAAATAACCAGCAGAAAGTATTAATCCAAGTTCTGCTGCTTTTCTTCTTCTTTTCTTTTTTTTAGTAAAATATATATAACAAAAATTTGTCACTATAACAATTTTTTAAGGGTACAATTCAGTGACATTAATTACATTCATCACATTGTACTAGCATCACCCCTATCCATTTCCAAAATTTTTTTCAGTACCCCAACTAGAAACTCAGTACTCCTTCAGCAATAATTCCCTATAACCCCTGTCCTCAACTCCTGGTAACCATTAAAAAACATTTTGTCTCTATGTATTTGCCTCCTCTTCATATTTCATATAAGTGGGATCATGCAATTTTTGTCCTTTCGTTTGCTACCTTTCTTGTTGCAAACCCTTGTTGTATAGTACTTTAAATTTTCAGAGTAAAAACTTCACTTTTGCAAACCTCTATAATGTGGACTCTTCTTACCGCTCAGCTAGAAGTTGGTTGATTGTTAGATAGGCCCACAATTTCTTGGTGAAATCAGGGTCTGCATGCTTGTCTTTTGAAAGAAAGTCCTCCAAGTCATCCATTTGACCCAGGGTTTCCAAGACTAAGTCTGTGCTGGCCTAAGATGGAGGTTAAGTTGAAAGACATCAAGGCAGCAGAATTATAGTTAGGAATTAACACATTTTTTTAGTACCTGTTGTGAGTGAATCAGGTTACTATGCATGTTAAGGGAAATAAATAAACGGAAGTCAAAACCTCTATTGAGGAAATAAGTACATACCTCCAGAGCTGGGGATTGGGCTTGGGATAGAAAAGGTAAAGATTTACAGAATAGTTAGGAAGATGGCATACATATTCTCAGGCCTTTTATTCTATACAAATCATTCTTGGAAAGGAGATTATTCGCCTGTTAGTGTATAAGATGGATTGTATTCAAGAGACCAATTGGTATTTTTAGAAAAACAAAGTAGCAGAAGTACCGAAGTTGCGCTGATAATGCTCTGTACTTGTTCCAATTTAGTAGGGTCAACTTTTCCTGCTACCACAATCTCCGAGCCTCCAAAATAGTTATGAAAACTGTTTTGAGTGACATCCGTTACTGCTGTATGGGGATAGTTGAACTGAACATTTCGGAGCAATGGAGTAGAGACCTGGTTGTAGAATTTCTGCAATTTATAAAAATCAGAAAGATCATTATTTTCATACCACTTTAGGGACCTCTGGTGGTGTAGTGCCTAAGGCATTTGACTGCTACCCAGAAGACTGGCAGTTCAAACCCACTGGCCACTCCTTGGAAGGAAGACTAGAGAATCTACTTTCATAGAGTTATCGCCTCGGAAACCCAAGGAGGGGTCACTGTGAGCCAGAATCGACTGGATGGCAGTGAGTTTGTTTGCTTTTTGTTCATAAGTCTACAGCTCTGAAGTTCTTCAAATGCTTAACAGATCTCTCTTAGATTATTCCCACAGGATCTCTGTGAAAAGTTATGGGACTAGGAGAAATTCTTATAATTATCAGGTGAACAGTTGAGACATGAAGAAGATAAAAATTGTCAAAAGCATTACTCTTATGAAATTGTTATGATGACTATAGGTTTTACAACATTCTTTATATTCACACTTATGACCTCTCACATGTGAAAAATACTGAACACTTCACGAATTTGCCTGTCATCCTTGCTCAGGGGCCATGCTAATCTTCTCTGTATTGTTCTAATTTTAGTATATGTGCTGCCAAAGCAAGCACTCAAGAGTATTACTCTTTTTTTTTTTTTTTCTTCAAACTTTTATTGTGATTTGGGTGTACAAAATTTGGGTTTACAGAGCAATGTCATTTTCCATGCAGCAGCTCATACACATTTTGTCTCATGACATTGACTGCAATTCCCTACAGTATAAGAGCTCAAGAGTGTTACTATTGATTTAAGAGCCCATCTCCCCCCACCCCCATAAGACCAACATGAAAAACTCATGAACACTCATAATAAGAAAAGTCAGTTGGGTTGATATTCTCCAATTTAAAACCTTATCTCTTACCTACCCCCACATTTAAATATGATGCCTGGTAAGGATAGAAAGCAGGGTAAGATATGATCTTCTTCTACATCTTTTTCTTTCTTGTTTAATTTGACTAAATATTATTTTCTTTTATATTTTAGGAAAATTACAGTCATTATTTGATCTGATAGTATACAAAGTTGATATCAAAGATGCTAAGGCACATTAAAGGGAAAATAGGTGGCTGGTGCTCAGGAAGACTAGTTGTTTAGCAGGACTGGACAGCAGCAAGAAGTTTTGATCGTGCCCTGGGAAATTTTGTCCAGGGAATATAGACGTGAGTCACCACTACCTTACTGTTTCTTAGCTCACTGTAGGAAGGGGGTATGTGAACGCCTCTACCTGATTATTGTGACTAAATAGGGCCGAAAATAATGACAAGTTTGAATTTGGCCATCTTCTCTTAAAACTCACTGCTGTCAAGTCAATTACGACTCATAGGGACCCCTCTTTGGGTTTCTGAAATGGTATCACTATGGAAATAGATTGCCCATTCTTCCTTCTGAGGAGTGGTTGGTGCATTTGAATTGCCAGACTTCTGGTTAGCAGTCAAAGGCCTTAGGCACTTTGCCACCAGAGCTCCTTCTTCTTGTTGTTGTTGTTATTTGCCATAGAGTCGCCCTGACTCCTAGCGACCCCTCATTGGGTTTCCGAGGCAGTTATCACTACGGAAGTAGGATTGCCCAACCTTCCTTCTGAGGAGTGGCTGGTGGGTTTGAACCGCCAGCCTCCTGGTTAGCAGTCAAGTGCCTTAGGCACTATATTACTAGTTGGTTGATTTTGAGTAAAGGAAAGAAATAAATTAAAAAAAAAAAAAAAAAAGAACAGAACAGGAAAAAGAAAGTTACCCTGAGCTGGGAAGAAGTGTCCTGGTTTCCATAAATCCTTTGAGCAATTCCACGATTTTCATTGGAGAGTCTCTTCAAAAAATCATAATCAACATCAAATCCTATCCCCAAACTGAACAAGGAGATATTATCTCGCATGTTCTGCTTCACGTTTTTCTGAATTTTTGACAATTTAAGTTCTCCTAAAGTTGATGATAACAGAAAGGAAAGGAATGAGGAAGCAATGGCATAAAGTTTGTGAAAATCCACATAGGGCAGTTCAGAAAAAATTTCAACATTAAAAATGCACTTTGACCTATTAATTTAACTTCTAGATTGATGCACTATACATACTCAAATATGGGCAACTATATATAGCAATGTTGTTGGGAATACTAGTAATATGTCAGAAACAAGTATACACTAATAAGGGGGAATGGTTAAACTAAGATATGCTCAAACAGTGAAATGCTGTGCAGTCATTAAAAAGAACCAGGGAACTTTTTATGTACTTACATTTAAATGATATGATACATTGTAAAAGTGGAAAGACAAGATAAAGATCAGTGTGTGGGGGACGTATATATAAGCATGTGTGTGCCTAAGGCTTTGACTGCTAACCAACCAGAAGGCTGATGGTTCAAACCCACCAGCCACTCCTCGGAAGGAAGGCTGGGCATACTACTTCCATAGTGATAGCGCCTTGGAAATCCAAGGAGGGGTCGCTGTGAGTCGGATCTGACTCCACGGCAGTGAGTTTGGTTTTTTTTGGTGCATGTATATATGTATGGTTTAAAATCAGGAAAGGTGTGCATTGGTGTTGTATCCTTTCACCATACTTGTTCAATCTGTATGCTGAGTAAATAACTTGAGAAACTGGAGTATATGAAGAAGACTGCAGCATCAGGATTGGATGAAGACTGAGATATGCAGATGATACAATCTTCCTTGCTGTAAGTGAAGAGGATTCGAAGCACTTACTGATGAAGATCAAAGACTACAGCCTTCAGTACGGATTACACCACAACATAAAGAAAATAAAAATCCTCACAACTGAACCAATAAGCAACATCATGGTAAAACCAAACTCACTGCAGTTGAGTCATTTTCTGACTCATAGCAACCCCTCCTTGGGTTTTTGGATTGGTATCTCTATGGAAATGGGTCTCCCAATCTTCCTTCCGAAGAGTGGCTGATGGGTTTGAACCACCAGCCTTCTGGTTAGCAGTCAAATGCCTTAGGCACTACACCACCAGAGCTCCCTAACTGAAGTTGTCTATAAATATTCCATTTTACTTGGATCCACAATCAAAATCCATGGAAGCAGCAGTCAAGAAATCAAGCAATGTATTGCATTGGGCAAATCTGCTGCAAAAGACCCCTTTAAAGTGTTAAAAAGCAGATGTCACTTTGAAGACTAAGGTGTGCCTGATCAGGTCACGGTATTTTCAATAGCTTCATATGCATGTGAAAGCTGGACAATGAATAAAGAAGACCAAAGAAGAATTGGTCCATTTGAATTATAGTGTTGGCAAAGAATACTGAATATGGCATAAACTGTCAGAAGAATGAACAAATCTGTCTTGGAAGAAGTACAGCCAGAATGCTCTTTAGAAGCAAGGATGGTGAGACTTCATCTCACATACTTTGTGCATGTTATCAGGAGGGACCAGTCCCCAGAGAAGGATATCATACTTCATAAAGTGAAGGGTCAGTGAAAAAGAGGAAGAATTCAACAAGATAAATTAACACAGTAGCTGCAACAATAGGCTCAAACTTAGCAATGATTATGAAGATAGCATAGGACTGGGTAATGTTTCATTCTGTTATACATAGGGTTGCTGTGAATCAGAATCAATTTGATGTATTTTGCTGTTGTTGTTGTTGTTATGTGCCGTGACTTAGCCACTATGCTACCAGAGCTCCCAATTTGATGTATACACATACATATATATTTGTGTTATATTTTATATATTGTATTTAAATATGCACAAATATATGTATGCATAGAATATCTCTGGAAAGATACACAAAAAATTGTTAACCAATGGCTGCCTCCAGACATAGGAACTGGATAGCTGAGGGACAGAAGTGAGAAAACAGATTTAATTTATACTGTATTTTCTTTTCCACTTTATTATTTTATTTTAAAATTTAATTTAAAAAGTTATTCTATTAGAGGAGGAAAACACTGAACCTACAAATATATAACCACTGATCACTCTAGTCTCACTATTAACAAAATATTTGCCTTAACTCTTTTTAAGTCTCCCATTATCGTTGTCTTTATTGTCTCAGCAACTATTTTTGTCATTCCATCTAGCAATGTGAAGACCTGTGCTAGACATAGTCCTTGTCTACATGACAGATGGCAACACAATCTAGAATTCACTGTTACTTATATTTGTCAGTATAAAGAAATAAATGAAACAAATAAATATAACAATATTTATTAGAGGTAGGGAGATGCTAAAGCCATTTTGTGGATATGAAACATGCTTAACCTAAAGGATGCATCAGAGAAGTTATTTTCCAGTTGCAGTGAAGAACTGAAGAGAGATGTAGAGAACAATGGGAGAGTATGTCATTGTGAAGTCCAGAGTTATGACTAGGAGACCTGGGAAAAGCACCATCTTCATATACTTTAAATTGAGGAATAAATGCCTTTCACTTGTGCGTATCAGCAAGCCTTGTAACATGCTATTAAAATGTCTTCATACTGTGGAGGTGAACTTGGGGCAGTGAAGAGCACCAGGGCAGAATGTGTGAGGGCTGGCTTCAGTGATGAAGGGAAATGGATTAGAGGAGATTGAGGGAATAAGTGCTTCAGAGTCAGAAGAAACCTTTCTGGAAGCACGGGCTTAAAATGTCTTAGAAACTCAGGCAAATACCATTGGGTTTTCCGTTTTAGGCAATCACATTCCCAAGGATCAACAGTAAAAATATTTGTTCCCAGAAAATGAAAATGATACTTACCTACTGTTGGATCTCCATCAGAAACCAAAATTATCAGAGAGACCGAGTTGGGGTCCAACAATCCCAAGTTATTGGCTTCATTCAAAATAAAGATTGCTCGCAGAAGTGCTTCGTTGATGTTTGTGCCTGTTAAAGTAATATCATATGATGTTCGGTTGCATCCTCTTTCTTTCGACAGAAATAATCACATATTGGGTTCATGTTCATCTGTCTATTGATTATGCATGTGCACTTTATTCAGTATCAAAGTCATATGGTTCCTTTCCAAGTGACACAAATTTTGCCCATGCTAGTCAAAATCCCACAATTGAGGAAAATCTTCACTTTGTAGTAAACTGTTCCCTTAGAGATGAAAGCCCTTCAGAATAACAGTCTGTCATTTTATTAAATGGCAAATTTAAGGTTTCTAAGTCACTCTTGCTGATATACTTGGACACTGCTCTGAAGATAGATACATTTTATGCTATAAAAGTAATAGAGAATACTGGTGTCATTTACTGACATACTTTTCTGAGAAAGGTTGGAATGGCTAAAAATGTGGATTTGTACTTGCACCATGAATTTATCATTGTTGTTAGGTACTATTGAATCAGACCCCATAGAACAGACGAGAACTGCCTCATAGAGTTTTCAAGAACTTGATAGAAGCAAATTGCCAAGTATTTTCTCCCATAGAGCATCTGGGTGGTTTAACCATCAACTTTTTGGTTAACAGTTGAGTGCTGTAACCATTGTGTTACCATGGTTCCTTATCATGAATTTAGTATTTGCCTAATAATAAATGTGCTATTTAATAATAAATGTGCTATTTAAAACAGATCATTGCAAACTAGGCAAAGACCCTTGTGGTAGGATATGTTGCTTACTTCTTAAGTGAACTAAGATTTTAACCCTGTGGAAGACTCTTACTCAGCTTTAGGTCAAACTCACTCACCTCCATTAGGCTGGATTTTCTCAATATACTTCTTGGCATCTACAACCTGTGTTTTAGTGGCTGACACCAAATCATTTCTCCAGGTTCGAACGTTATGGTTGAAATCAACCACAGAGAATTGGTCTTCAGCTCTTAGGTCATCCAATATGGTCTTCATGGCTTCCACAGTCTATTTCAAAGGAGAATAAAGAGAGGTCTCATTAAATAAGCTGTAAGCCTGAGAGGAAACTAGGAAGACCAATAATTCATCCTAGTCATTCTTAAAGTACTGATTCAAGCTATAATTCTTTTAGAAAATCTCTTGAAGCCACTTCAGTCAACATGAACTCACCTCTTACTTTTTCTGAACATGTATTTTCTGAATTTTGATACTTAACCTTTTACTGTTCTATGTTGTTATACACAATCACTTTTTTTTTATCCTGCCTTGTTGATATAGAAGAACTAGCAGTGTTTCTATCTAATGTAAATCCATCTACTTGTGAACTACATTGTATTCTCCTTCATCTGCTGGAGGACACCTCTCTAACAATTCTCCTTTGTCTCTTCTACATCTTAAATTTCCTCCTCTATTGGGACATTCCATAAACATTAAACATGCCATTATTTCTCACACTTTTAAACACTTCATTTGAACCGATTCTCCCCATTTCTCAGCTTCTCTTTGCTGTAAAATTCCTTGAACACATTGTCTTTAAATCTTCTCTTTCTCTCCTCTTACTGTTTGCTTTTTCTCAGTTTCCTTTGTTCCCAATATTCTTAATATTGAAATGTGTTAGGGTTCAATCTAGGCTCTTTTCTCTATTTACACTTACTCCTTGGTGTTCTCATATGGTCTCATTGCTTTAAATATCTTCTGTTATAGATTGAATTGTTTTCCCCTAAATATGTGTTTATGTGACTAATTAAGAATTCTCAGTATTATATAATTATCCTTCATTTTGTGATCCTATATATTTTAAGGGAGCTCTGGTAGTATAGTGCCCAAGGCACTTGACTGCTAACCAGAAGGAGGGTGGTTCAAACCCACCAGCCACTCCTCAGAAGGAAGATTGGGCAATCTACTTCCTTCGGTAGTGATGCTGCCTGGGAAACCCAACAAGGGGTTGCTATGAGTCGGGTCTGACTCCACGGCACATAACAACAACAACAACAACAACAATGTTTAACATATTTTTAAATGTACTTATTATGCTTATTTTCATTCTCTAGTCTCCCCATCCCCACCCCATCCAATACTAGAATATAAACTCCATTAGGGTAGGGATGATTTTTTTTTTTGTTTTGTTTTTCCACTGATAAACTAAGTAGGCACTTTATCAGTGGAAAACTGATACATATTAGTTGCTTAATAAGTATTTGTTAAATAAATTAATGAAAGAAGAAAGGAAGAAGTGGATAAAATATTGTATTAGAGCAGTACTTCTCAACTGGGGGCAATTTTGCTCCCTGGGGAGATTTGGAAATGTCTATAGCCAGAATGTTCCTTGGAAGCAAGGATGGTGAGATTTTGTCTCATGTACTTTGTACATGTTATCAGAAGGGATCAGAGTCCTTGGAGAAGTACAGCATGCTTTGTAGAGGGCCAGAGAATAAAAGGCAGACTCTCAATGAGATAGAGTGCACAGTGGCTGCAACAGTGAGCTAAGCATAGCAGCACTTGTGAGGATGACACAGGACCAGGCAGCTTTTTGATATGTCATACACAAAATTTCTATTATTCAGAACCAATTTGACAGCACCAAGTAACAACAACAACATGAGTGGAGAGGTTGCTACTATAATCTAGTGGGTAGAGGCCAGGGATAATGATAAACATCCTACAATGCACAGAACAGCCCCTCACAACTAAGAATTCTCCAGTTTAAAATGCCAGTGATGTCACTATTGAGAAATTTTGTATTGAAGCATAAGTACAAGTGCATAGGATCTAGATCTTTTAGTTCTTCTGGATTCCTTACAGATCCTAGAATAGTAGCAGACACTTGGATGGTCAAAATGGTTGTTAATTGAGTGAATAGTTGGTTGTTTTACTGGATGGTTGGATGGATTGATGGATAAATTAAGAAATTTCTCTGTTGTTTGGAATTGCATCTATACCATTTAACATTTTGAATAAGCTTATATTGAATTCTGAATGAAACTAAAACTTTGGGGAATATGAAAGAATTGGCAAACGTGAAACAAGATAGCCACCCTCAAGAAATTATAGTATAACCAGAAAAGATATGGATATAACAATGAACAACTTCCTTGTCAATAATGGCATGATATTAAAGTAAACATTATGCAAAAGCACAGAAAGGATGTGGAACCGAAGAGTGATCAGAGTGAGAAATCATTACACAGAGAAATCTTCAAAGAGGTAAGTTTTGAGATAGTTTTTCAAGAAAATGGTGTACATAGAATGAAAAAGAGGGAAAAGAGAAGGAGAAGCAGAGAAGAAAAAAATGAGGATGGGAAATTTAGAAGGGATGACTAGAAGATTGATGTGTACATCCTATTAACATACAGAAATCTAAAAACTATACAATCTTTGTAACCAGTAACTGAGTTATATGCCTAGAAATAAAGGATCGAATGGTTGCATTGTAGTGAGGGTATCAAAAAAGGTAGGAAATTCTACACACCACTGCAAACAAGGGGTTCTTACTTGTTTCATTTTAACTCCCCACATGGA
The DNA here is from genome assembly GCF_000298275.1 of Orycteropus afer afer. NCBI lineage: Eukaryota > Metazoa > Chordata > Mammalia > Tubulidentata > Orycteropodidae > Orycteropus > Orycteropus afer. The sequence goes on from NW_006921615.1 coordinate 15,463,210, forward strand.
GCCACTGACATCAATGACAAAGAGAATGTTTTTGGGAATTGGTTCCAGGTTGTCGGGAGCAAAGAAGTGGACAAAATATCCATTAAATACCTGCAAAATAGAATAGATTTGTGAGTCAAATCATTATCAATACTTAGAAAGGAAAGACTAGAGTCCTCAATAAAAATTTACTACATGTACTTATTTTCTCTGGGCAAATGCACATTTTTTTTCCCTATAATTACTGAGAAATAATTCTGAATGCCCACATTAAGCTATCTATTTTAGGATTTAATATACACATTTTTTGGGGTTAGTTTTTCAGACAACAGATATTTTCCAGCTTAGAAACTGGTGATGCTTCCAAAGCTTATTTGTAAATTGGTAATTTGTGAAAAAATTTCTAGGGAACTGATGTTAATCATGGTAGTCAAGTTCCTTGGCCAGTCCTCAACAAGTGCTATGGAATTCCAAACCTCCCTTCTCGGATGGACTTCCAGTGACAGCAGTACAAGATGGTAACCACCCGGGCTCAGAGAATTTATGAAAACCTCATATGAAACCTTAAAATAGAATGTGAACCTAAATACCCAGAAGCACTCCCCATTATAAGATTTGATGTGAATGGAGTTAATAGTTCTAATGGAGTGGTGGGCCAAAGAGCCATATCAGTGGTAGCAAAATGGCAGAATTCATATAGCATCAAAGTTGTTCTGCAAGAGCTTTGGTGCCTAATGATGTCTAAAGAAAACATGAAACTCCCTCAACAACCTGAAGGATAGTGTTATGGCAATTAATCAGAAAGGAAAACCACAGGCTCTCTCTCCGCCCCAATTAGATTTAAGCAAACTTCATTTTTCACAATAATAAATTTTCTATATATGTCTTGTAGTCCTCAAAGTATTGGAAAGGCAGCTTCCATTCAATGGCAATTTATCTTAAGATACTTTTTTGTTTTGTCCTTTTAAAATACATAAGTTGTGAAATAACAACCCCCTCACCCCCACCCCCCACTCCCCAAAAAACTCTCATCTACTGAATGATGGAAATAGGAGCTTCCTTACAAATGTCTGCCAGGTGGCTCCCATGGCATGATGTAGGATTCTGCAGTGGGTAGAACCAAGACGTGTGGTGAAAGATGGGAGATGATGAGGGCTTCAGGATTCTTTAGTGAAAATCTGAGACTGGGAACCTGGGGTGAGGAGTGGAATGGACACTAGGCTGGATTGGGTTGGAAAATGGTAGACTGAAGTGAGCAATGGTGAGCAGGGCGCATTGGGGTCAAAAAGATGAGAACTGAGATGTACTTCTTTCTTTCCTTTTTCCTTCCTGCTTTTCCCCATTCCTTTACTGTGAGGGTTCAAGTCTTCTCAGCAGTTTAAACTCCCAGGGTATTCCACTTCGCTCTACTTCACTCCACCCAGTGTTGCTGAGAGTTCCACTTCAAGGCATTATGCTAAATAACTGTGAATCAAGCATCCCTGCTCTTGTAAGGCACAAAGACCACTGGAAGATGCAGAAAACAAACAGGCAATCAAGGCACAGTGTGTGAAGTGTGATGATCAGAAAATAAAAGGCTCTGAGAGAGCCCAGTGGGGTACATCTCACTCAGATGGGAGAGGCTTTCCATGAAAATAGCATCTAAGCTGGGGCCTGAGGATGGATTTGGAGTTAGCCAGCCAGCATGAGAGTTGGAATAAGGGTGGGGGATAAAGGTGGGGAGGAGACTTCCAGACAGCAAAGACTCAGCTGTGAGAGGACATGGCATAGATGAAACTCTATAAGAAGTTCAGCATGACACAGCCATGCAATTCAAGGTGGAGGATATGCCAAGAAATTAGGGTGGGGAAATAGTAGGGCAGATCATGAAGGTACTTTATGTGCCCTTCTAGGTAGTTTGTATTTTGACTGAAGTTGATGGAAACCAATCCTAGCTAAATCTCCAATCATCCTCTTTGTTTTCTACTGCAGGCTTTTTCAATTGGCTCACCTAATTCTCTTTCCACTGCCCTTTGGTTGCTTCTATCCAAGACATCACAATGTCCAGTTCAGGGTACGAGAAGTGGGCTCTAAGATGTTCATCTGTCTACCTGTTCCTGGTGGAGTTAGAGCTTTTTTGAAACTCTCTAAGGAGTCTTACTCTACCACAATAGAAATAGAGACATATGTCTAAGACATGAGAAAAGGAGAAATTTCACAATACACATCGATGCTGAAATTCACCACTAGCACCAGATCTTTCTCTGAGCTTTGATTGTGCCTTCCTCTCAGCCTATAATCTCTATTTTCTTTGATAGTCTAATTGCAAAGGCCTTGGGAAGTTATCCAAATTTCCCTTTCTGAACTTTCTATTTTCTTCATGTGAGGTTAAGAACTACACTTCTGAGACCAGGGCATGAAACCTATTTATCTTTCATTTATTTTTTATTTTCTTGATATGATATTGCTTAGGGACCCTTAGAGACATATTTCAATCCCTTCTCTGCAACTTGCCTTGGCAGCTGGAACCTATCCAGAGGTTAGATAATTTGTTCAACAAGAAACAATTCTTTGACATCAGCTTGGGAGTTCTAGAATCTGTTTTCACTCACCTCAAGTTTGCCAGCTTTCTCTTCTCTATTCACATCGTACAAAATCACCAGGTCTCCTTCCACTGCAGTCTCAGAGCAGTTGGAGCATTTCCTTTGCTGTGCTACTGTGGGCTTGAAGGAGACATGTGCCTGGAAAGAACATTGATGTCATAGCTTGATCTTGGCTCCAGTCCCTCTCCAGGTGAGAGTTGACAGCTGCACCATCTTGTGCACAGAAGTGAAGTGTTGCCCAATGAACATTCAGCATCCCATCACTATCAGTAGGCCCATTAGGAAGAAACAGTACATTTTTATACAAAAGTATCTGCCAGCTTGTGGTGCTACTTTGCCAGGTTGTCAGGCCTTTCTTCCTTTCTTTTAAAAATAGTTTCAAAGGATTTCCTCCCTCTCTGATGGTAGAAATGGAACAGCATGAGGAAGAGTTTGTGAGGGGTTCACAGAAGTGTTTTACTGGTTCATAGTTGGTTATTCTTGGCCATTAAGGCAGAGAGAAGCAAGCTGAACCTCTCTCTTTAAATGAAAATGCAACACATATTACATGAATGCTGTCAAGCTGTCTTTTGGCTACTGGTCAAGTAGATGACCTGGGGAGATGACACTCCAAAAGAGACAGTCACTGGTCAAAATGAAATGAGACAACCACGAATTTTGTATGTTCTGTGGAAGATCCTAGACTAAGCTCAGGGATCACTGTTCCTTCATGATAGTACCCTTAGTTCAAGACTTGACCACTTTTCTTCTCTCAGAGCAGAGAACAGACCCCATGAACTACTAGCCACTTAGACATTTTGCAACCTGCAATGCTCATTTTACCTTCTGGTTTCCTTTAGATATGACTGGAACACCATCAAAATGACCTTCAAATGTATCTGGAACATGAAGAAATCTCATTCCCTGAGGTTCAATAATCCATACATCCACCTAGAGATGGGAAGGAAAATTAAAGCATCAAAAATCTTTCTATGCTTTTTTAAGTAGAAAGCACTATTACTAATGTGTCATCTGATGCTTTTAATGTCTTCAGACTTTCTCAAAGATTACCCAGCATGGTTCTATAATCACTCTTCAGGTTCTTTAAGTTCCTTGAGATGTAATTCATTTGGTCATGGAAGCTAACCCCTCTGGCAACTCAGTACTGTCTTTTTTATTAATTGCCTCATTCCTTTGGGATTTAATTTCTCCTCTTCATTCTATTCTATTCTTTTTATTTAGAAGAACATTCATGTTATTGGGTGTGAGGGAGAAATAGGAGAAGCAGAGGCATTGTTAAATTGTTCTGCATTTCTCTGTAGATATGTTAAATCCTGTGCTTTTTATTCTTTTCTGTCTAAACTGAAAAATCCTTTGGATGATCATTGGCTAAATCATTTTCTGCCAAGTGCTCACTGTATTCTTAACTACTATACTAAGCACTTCCCATGTATTAAATAATTTAACCTTAACCTGTATTATTACTATTTCTTGATTTACAGATGAAGAAAGAGAGAGGTTAAGTGATCTAGTTAAGAAGTAGCAGAATCAGGCTTCAAAACCAAGTCTGGGTGACCCTGATGCTTGGACCCTAATACTTTGTAAACTGCTTCTTGGTTCTGAACAGCCTCAGCTCAGTCTTTTCAATTTATGAGTTACCATTTCCACATGGTTCTTTAGGCCCCATGCCATAGTGTTCTATTCATGTTTTCATGAGATCCTCTTCTATCTTTTGTATATACTCATTGTATTGTGAACCTATCAGACAGTGGTCTGTACACACATTGGTTTCCTTACATGCTTCTTCCTCACTAGGATTATTTACAAAGGAAATGAACAATCTCTTTGGAAGTCCCTGGCTTTGGAATCATACCTACCTTTTTTTCTGGTTTTTTTTTTTCCAATTTTGTAAAATCTTGGCACTTGTCTGAGCTGAGCCAACATTTTCTTCCTTGGGTATTACAAATTCTAGTATGCCATGTGAACTTAATTTGCCTCTGAGATCCCTGTTATCTTTAAAAGATTAAACAGTTCTTCATGTTGGCAAGAACTAAGTCTATGTAGAATCAGGTGGATCATCTTGGTAGAGTCTGATGCAGCCACTGCTGATAGATAATTGAACAGCTCTTGGAGGAAAAGAAGGAGAAGCATGGGAGTTGCAGCACTGGGACCTTTGCTTTCACTCTTCTACAAGATCCTATCAATGAGTGAACATAGGGTATTCAGGAAACAGTTTGTTTTCTTCACAAGAGGAAGAAAGTGGAAGGAGGACTTTTCCCAGTCTTGTGCTCAGTTTGAAGCAGCATAAAAAACCAGTTGCTACTGAAAGGATTCCAATTCATTTGTGTTAGAGTAGAATGATGTTCCATAATGTTTTCAATGACTGGTGTTTTGGGAACTAGATTGCTAGGCCTTTCTTCCTGGGAGACTCTGGGTTGAATCAAACCTCTGACATTTTGGTTAGCAGTCAAGAATGTTAACTATATGCACCACCCAGGGACTCCTGCTGCAGACATAAATCAAACCTAAACCCACTGCCATTGAGTCAATTCTGACTCATAGCAAACCCATGTGACAGAACAGGATGACTTCATATAGTTTCCTAGGCTGTCATCTTTATGTGAGCAGATCTCCAGGTCCTTTACCCATATAGCAACTGGTGGGCTTGAACCACCATGGTTAAGCAGCTGAGTGCTTAACCAATGCACCACCAGGGCTCCTATGCAGACATCTTCTCACTGCCATTGAGTCAGATCCAAGTCATAGTGACCCCTCCTTGGGTTCCCAGGCAGTATCACTATGGAAATAGATTGCCCAACCTTCCTTCTGAGAAGTGGCTGGTGGGTTTGAACCACCAGCTTCTGGTTGGCAGTCAAATGCCTTAGGCATTAAGCTACCAGAGCTCATTCCTATGCAGACATAGTCATTAAAAATTATGATAGGACCTGCTGGGACATTGAGCCCTGGGGGAGTTTTGCCTGAGAGTCTGGAGCTGGTTCTGCTTTATTCTGAGATGTTGGGACTGGCTCATGGTGTCTTTGAGTCAATCACTGTATTTATCGGTCTTTCTGTAAGGTATACAAGTTTGAAGGAAAAAACACACCCACACACAGACAACTTGCTGAAATTTGATACATAAAGGGAATTAAAAATAAAATCTTATTCTCCTTGATTCCTGTGAGGGAAATGTATTTCAATTTAGTGACCCTTCTGATGGGGATTAAAGGACCGTGTCAATGATGGCCTAGTGATGGAATTCTTGTCTTCCATGCGGAAGAACCAGTTTGATTCCCAGTCAGTGCCCCTTATACACAGCTATCACATGTCTATCAGTGGAGGCTTAAGTGTTGCTATGATGCTGACCAGGTTTCGCATAGCTTGCAGTCTAAGATGGACTAAAAGAAAGACCTAGCAATTTATTCTCCAAAATCTGTCACTGAAAATGCTGTGGATCACAGAGGTCTGATACATAACTGATCATGAAGTTGGTATAAGACTGGGCAGCATTTTGTTCTATTGTGTATGGGGCTGGGGTGAGTCAGGAGCCAACTTGACAGTAGCTAACAACAAAATGTTCTGGTGAATAACATCTGATCTTTTCTGGAATAAAGGGCAAGGAAAAGGTCGATAACTTTATGCTTTCTCTCCAATTTATCTCTGGATAAGATTAATCTTTCAAAATGGATAAAATTCGTAGAATATTAGAGCTGGAAAGCATTTTAAAGATCATGCAGTCCAACCATCTTACTTCACAGATGAAAAAGTGAAAGTCAGAGTGAGAAATTACCCAGATCTCGTAGCTCATTTGTGCCAACTTTGGACCTCAACTCACTGCCGTCAAGTCAGATGTGACTCACAGAGACCCCTCCTTGGGTTTCCTAGGCACTGCCACTATGGAAGTTGATTGCCCAATCTTCCTTCCAAGGAGTGGCTGGTGGGTTTAAACCACCAGCCTAACTTTGGACCAGAACTCAGGAAATATGCCTCTTTGCCTAATTCTCTTTCTAATATACTAAACCCTGCCTGTTCTATTTGAAAGAAAAGGAATTCCTAAGAACATGCTCTCATGCTCAATTAGGAGTGAATAAGAATGTAAGAAAAGCAAGAAACATTTGTTTGTATGCTACATGATGTGTGTGATAAAAATCACTATCTTCATGAACTCAAACTTAAATTCTTGGATTTATGGCAGATAATATAATTTTAAATATAGTCAGACCTAGGTTCAAATCATAATTTTTTTTCTCAGCTCTGTGATCTTAGGTAAGTTATTTAACTCTAAGCCCGAGTTTCCACATCTATAAATTAGAGATAATGATGATCTCATAAATGTTGACAAGGATCAAAAGTTGGCAGTTTGAACCCAGCTGCTCCACAGGAGAAAGATGAGGCAGTCTACTTCCCTAAAGATTTACAGCCTTAAAACCCTATGGGGCAGTTCCAGTCCATGTTATAAGGTCTCTATGCGTTGTTTCTAATTTCTCAACTCAAGAGCATAGGGTTTTGGCTTTTGCTTCACTTTCCCAATCTGTCAGATGCTGTTGTTGTTAGGTGCTGTTGAATCATCTCTGACTCATAGTGACCCTATGTATAACAGAACAAAAAACTGCCTGGTCCTGTGCCAGCCCCATGATCCTTGCTATATCTGAGCCCATCTTGTAGCCACTGTGTCAATCCATCTTGCTAAGGGCCTTCCCCTTTTTCATTGATTCTCCACTTTATCAAGCATGATATCCTTCTGCAGGGAATGGTCCGTTCTTACAGCATGACCAAAGTAGGTGTGATGAAGTCTGGCCATTCTGCGTCCAAGGAACATTCTGGCTGCCCTTCTTCCAGGACAGATTTATTAGTTCTTTTAACAGTCCATGGTACTTTGAGTATTCTTTGCCAACACCACAGCTCAAAAGCATCAACTCTTCTTTGGTCTTCCTTATTCATTGTCCAGCTCTCACATGCATATGAGGCGATTGAAAATACCATGGCTTGTGTCAGGTGCACCTTCTTCAAGGAGACATCTTTGCTCTTCAGCACTTGAAACAGGTCTTTTGCTGCAGATCTGCCCAATGCTATATGTCGTCTGATATCTTGACTGCTTCTTCCATTGGTGTTGATTATAGAACCAAGTAATATGAAGTTTTTGACAACTTCAGTCTTTTCTCCATTTATCGTGATGCTGATTATTGGTCCAGTTGTGAGGACTTTTGTTTTCTCTATATTGAGGTGTAATCCATACTGCAGACTTTAATCTTCATCAGTAAGTGCTTCTAGTTATCCTCACTTTCAGCAAGCAAAGTTGTGTTGTCAGTGTATTGCAGGTTATTGATGAGTCTTCCTTCAATTCTGATGCCACATTCTTCTTCATATAGTCCAGCTTCTCAGATTGTCTGCTCAGCATACATATTGAGTAAATAACGAAAGGATAGAACTTTGATGTACTCCCTTCTTGATTTTAAACTGTGCAGTGTCCCCTTGTTCTGTTCAAACAACAGCCTCTTGGTCCATGTACAAGTTCCTCATGAGTACAATTAAGTGTTCTGGAATTCCCATTCTTCTCAATGTTATCCATAATTGGTTGTGATCCACATAATTGAAAGCTTTTGTATAGTCATTAACACAAGTAAACAAGTGTTCTTTGCTTTCCACTAAGATCCATGGGACATCAGCGACAATATCTCTCGTTCCACATCCTCTTCTGAATCCAGCTTGCATTTCTGGAAGTTCTCTGTCAATATACTGCTGCAACTGTTTTTGAATTATCTTCAGCAAGACTTTACTTACGTGCAATATTAATGATATTGTTCGATAATTTCCACATTCTGTGGGATCACCTTTCTTCAGAATGGGTACAAATATGGATCTCTTCCAGTAAGTTGGCCAGGTAGCTGTTTTCCAAATCTCTTGGCATAGCCTAGTAAGTATCTCCAGTATGGCATCCGTTTGTAGGAACATCTCAATGGGTATACCATCAATTCCTGGAGCCTTGTTCTTCTCCATTTCCTTCAGTGCAGCTTCAACTTCTTCCTTCAGTACCATTGGTTCTTGATCATATGCCATCTCCTTAAATGGATGAACATCAACAAATTCATCTTGGTACAGTGACTCTGTGTATTCTTTCTATCTTCTTTTGATGTTTCCTGCAACATTCAATATTTTGCCCATAGAATCTTTCAACATTGCAACACCAAGCTTAAATTTTTTCTTCAGTTCTTTCAGGTGACTAATTTAGCATTAATTGAGCTTCCAGTACTCACCACATATTTACCTTAGTTTATCTCACGTATATCGAGAAATGCTAAGCGTGTTCTTCTCTTTTGGCTTTCCAACTCCATGTCTTTGCACATTTCATTATAATAATTGACTTTGTCTTCTCTAACTGCTCTTTGAAATCTTCTGTTCAGCTCTTTTATCTTGTCATTTCTTCCATTTGCTTTAGCTACTCTTCATTCAAGGGCAAATTTCAGAGTCTCTTCTGACATCCATTTTGGTCTTTTCTTCCTTCCCTGTCTTTTTAATGATGTTTTGCTTTCTTCATGGATGATGTTCTTAATGTCATCCTACAACTGTTCTGGTTTTCAGTCATTGGTGTTCAGAGCATCAAATCTGTTCTTTAAATGGTCTCTAAATTCAGGAGGAATATTATCAAGGTCATATTTTGGCTCTCATGCACTTGTTTTAATTATCTTCAACTTCAACTTGAATTTGCATATGAGCAGTTGATGGTCTGTTCCACAATCCAATCCTGGCCTTGTTTTGGCTGAAGATATTGAGCTTTTCTATCACCTCTTGCTACAGATGTAGTTGATTTCATTCCTGTGTACTCCATCTGGTGAAGTCCACATGTATGGCTGCCATTTGTATTATTCAATAAAGGTATTTGCAATGAATAAGTCGTTGGTCTTACAAAATTCTATCATGTGATATACAGCGTTATTTCTATCACCAAAGCCAAATTTTCCAACTACCGGTGATTCTTCTTTGTTTCCAACTTTTGGATTCCAGTCACTAGTGATAATCAGCACGTCTTGATTGCATGTTTGGTCATTTTCAAACTTCAGAAGTTGGTAAAAATCTTCAATTTCCTCATCTTTGGGTTTAGTGGTTGGTGCCTAAATTTGAATAATAGTAGTATTTACTGGTCTTCCTTGTAGGCTTATGGATATTTTCCTATCACTGACAGCATTGTACTTCAGTATAGATCTTGAAATATTCTTTGTGATGATGAATGCCATGCCATTCCTCTTCAATTTGTCATTCCCAGCATAATGGAGCATATGGTTGTCTGATTCAAAATGGCCAGAACTGATCCATTTCAGCTCACTAATGCCTAGCATATCAATCTTTATGAATTCCATTTCATTTTTGACAACTTCCAGTTTTCCTAGATTCATACTTTGTGCATTCCATGTTCCGATCATTAATGGATATTTGCAGCTATTTCTTTTCATTTTGAGTTATACCACATCAGCAAATGGAGGTCCTGAAAACTCTACTTTATCCATATCATTAAGATAGGCTCCACTCTGATGAGGCAGCTCTTTCCTAGTTGTATTTTGAGTGCCTTCTGACTTGAGGGTCTCATCTTCTGGTACTGTATCAGACAATGTTTCAGGGCCCGTCATAAAGGTTTCCAGTAATATATCAAACAGTGTTTCACTGCTATTCATAAGGTTTTCACTGGCCAATTCTTTAGGAAGTGGATGGCCTCTTCCTTTTTCCAAGTATGTCTCAGTCTGGAAGCTCCACTGAAACCCATCCACCATGGGCAACCCTGCTGGCATTTGAAACACCAGTGGCACAGCCTCCAGCCTCACAGCAACATGCAAGCCACCACAGTATGACAAACTGACAGGCAAGTTTGTCTCCCTTAGCTGTTCTAAACCACTCCCACTTCTGCCGCCTCCTGTCTAGGGGTTCTCATCTGTCAAATAGGAGAAATATATTGGACTGTGAGCTTTCCTAGGTTTTTTCTGGCTCTGCTCTGCCTCATATAATTGAACACACAAAGTGTTCATATGATATCACAAAGATTCCAACAAAGGAAAATAGTATTCCAGATTTTAAAGTGAGAGATGAAGGTTATAGCAAAGATGAGCTCAGGTTCATAGCCAATGCAATTGCCCAAAGGCCTTATTCTTTCGAAGTGATTGATAATATTTGGGTGTGATGTAGGGAATAAATGGGATGAAGGGGGAAGGTGACTAATTTAGCATTAATTGAGCTTCTAGTACTCACCACATATTGACCTTAGTTTATCTTACGTATACTTAGGTAAGTATATTATAATAATTTTTTTTTTTTTTTTT
>NW_006921615.1:15474947-15486165 GCF_000298275.1 Orycteropus afer afer
AACAACAACAACAACAACAACAACAACAACAACAACAACAAATAAAGTGCTTAGAGGATAAGTAGCCTTCTAAAGACCATAGAGCTAGTCAGTTGTAGAACCAGGCCTCAAACTCAAGTTTGAACAACTCCAAAGACTGAGAACTTTTCACTATACCACATTTGAGATTCCTTTTATGAGTTTATTATTATTATTATATTTTTTAAGTTTTTCACAATGAACAAATCTACTATTTCATCAAATTGAATATGTGTTCTAGCATAAGGCATTCTTTATTCACTGTACATATTAAGTCCAATGTGATCATTGATCTCAAGGTCAATTAAGTGTTTATAATTTTAAAGAAAGAACACCAGGGTTATCACATGAGGTGAGTCAAGCAATAGGATATACGAATAATATTTTACAATTAAAAAACTAACTAGATGAGATAGGTTTTATCAGTCTATTTAGGATTGGTGAAGGTCTGTGGCGAAGTACAGTTGGGATATTGGGTAGTTGAAGAAAAGGATGAGCATGACTCAGTGTAAAGCTAGAAGTAGAACGTAGAGAGTGGTCACATTTATCTGAGGAGTGGACTAGAATATGAGTTCTTTGAGGTTTTATCTGCTTTGTTCTCTGCTTTATCTCCAGAGTCTACACTAGTTTCTGTTACAAATAAATATTTTTGGAATAAATAAATGGATGCTATGCTGAAAATGATGGGTAAAGATGATACTATGATAAGAAAAGGCAAAAGAATTGACTAATCTGGGGCAACACTGGAGGTGTCCCCTCAGCTTAGAATTTCTTCCCCTTTTTTCTCTGCCTGGCTAAATTTTATTAATCTATTTGGGCTCACCTCAAACATCACCAATTCTGTGAAGATTTCCTGGACCCCTAGACAGAATTGTCCACTTTAGTACTCTGAGTCTTGGAATGGTCTGTCTCCTCCACCAGCCTAACCACCCATCCACTGCCATTGAGTGGACCCGATTCATAGCAATTGTTTATGACAGAGTGGAACTTACTCATATGGTTTCCAATGCTGTAAATCTTTACAGAAGCAGACTGCTTCATCTTTCCCCTGTGGAGCCACTGGTAGGTTCGAACCACCAACATTTTGGTTAGCAGCCAAATACTTTAACCACTATGCCTCCAGAGCTCCTTACCAATCTAACAGTGTTTGTGTTGCTGCTGTCTCTGAGAGAACTAAATGAAGTTGACATTTAATACATTTTCACTGAATGAGAAAATGCATGAATGAAATGAAAACTAAGTTTGGGGATGTGGAGGAGGAAGACATGAAGTAAAAATGATGGCAGGGTTTGGCATAAGATTAGATACTCAGTACAAGGAGTGGTGACTTAAAAATTCCTTTGATATTTCTTGACTTTTTGAGTGGGGTTGTTTTGGCATTCTCAGTGTTTTATTTAAGATTATAAGAGGGAAGGAACAACAACAACAACAACAACAAAAAATAAAGCAAGAAAAAAGTAATCTAAGTAACTGATGCATAAGAAGATCTTACGCAATAAAAATAAAGCAAAACAAATCATTAAAACAAATTCCAAATCTTTCTTTCTGTATATATGGTAAGCTTTGTAAAATGATCATCAAACATTTCTATAGTTACTTTATGTACTCTTTCAGTGCACCAACATTTATTGACATAACATTCGTGTACCTGAAAAGCAGTACAATTAAGGATAGATACGAGATTACCCAAAACTCTTTCGTTTAAGAGAAGCCTTTAGAGAAACAGAAATGGTGATACCTAATTCTACCATCTGACTACAAAGAGTTTGTCAATGTTTCTTATACTGTCTGCCCTCCTGGAGGTCTGCTGGTTTGCTACTGGGGGATGAGATGTGAGATGGAGCAGCAATGGAATGGGAGGGCTGGCAGTGCTCCCTATCCCTTACCTCACCAATCCAGTGGTCTTGCCCTTTGCTCTCGCTTGTGAGTAGAGTGCTCGGCCCACACTTTTCTCCTTAATGGAACTGGTAAATGTTGTGCCATCTACCGTCCTAGGAAATGACAGAAGACAATCAGTTGGTCAGAAGAGCAGTCTTAACAAAACAAACAAACAATAAGGAAACAACACAATGAGGTTGATTTAATCAGTGGGTGGGGGGTGGGGGTGGCAATTGACATTTTGCAATTCTAAGAAACAAGAAGAGATTATTTAACATTGGAATATTTCACAGAGCAGGCTCCCTTTATCTTGCTGTGTGATTTGAGAGGACTTTGTAGGCTCTGAGGAAGTTTGGTGGCATAGTGGTTAAAACATTCTGCTGCTAACCAAAAGGTCAGTGGTTGGAATCCACCAGCTGCTCTGCAGAAGAAAGAGGAGGCAGTCTGTTTCCATAAAGATTTACAACTTTGGAAACCTTACCAGGACAGTTTTTACTCTGTCCTATAGGGTGGCTATAAGAAGCTCTGATGACAGTGGGTGGGGGGTGGGGGTCCAGATGGTATCTCGTTGTTTGGATTTGCATCTCTCTGGTAGCGTAGTGCCTAAGGCACTTGACTGCTAACCAGAAGGCTGGCGGTTCAAACCCACCAGCCACTCCTCGGAAGGAAGATGGGGCAATCCACTTCCGTAGTGATACTGCCTCGGAAACCAAGGAAGGGTCTCTATGAGTCGGGTCTGACTTGATGACAAATAACAACAACAACAATATCCAGGATCTTAATGACTCTTGCTGAGGAATACTTTTAGGCTTACCCCTTTAGATGAGAGAAATGAGACCCAAGGAGTCAAGTAATCTGATCAAGGTCACACAGCTGGTCACAGACAATGCTAGAACTGGTAGCCAAGTGTCTAGGTCCATTAAATCACTCTAAGGCTCAAAGACTAAAGAGTCTCAGGACAGAATGAAACCATGTCCCATGGTAGAATACTTGAGACCTTGATAAAAATGCAGAAGAAATATTTTGGCTGAATATGGAGGTCTGTGTAGTCTATTTTAAACTGTGGTGATATATGCAACCATCTTCTCTTATCTTATAAACCTAGTCCTGAATAAGGGAGATCAAAATAAATGTATGAAGAAGATATCCTTCTAAAAAGAAGGACATAGCCAGGTCCACATCTGAAAAAAAAAAAGCCACTGAAAACCTTATGAACAGCAGTGAAACATTGTCAGACATAGTGCCTGAAGTTGAGCCCCTCAGGTTGGAAGGTCCTCAAAATACTACTGGGGAAGAACTGCCTCCTCTATAGAGTCAGCCGTAAAATGTGGATGCAACAAAACATTCTGGACCTTCATTTGCTGATGTGGCTTAATTCAAAATGAGAAGAAACAGCTTCAAACACCCATTAATAATCAGAACGTGGAATGTAGGAAGTACAAACCTAGGAAAATTAGAATTTGTGAAAAATGAAATGGAACACACAAAGACTGATATCCTAAACATTAGTGAGTTGAAATGGACTGGTATTGGCCCTTTGAATTGGACAATCTTATGGTATACTATCTACCACTCATCTGTCAGTTTGTCATACTGTGGTGAGAAGAAGGAAGGCATCATCTACTTTTCAAAGAATTGGCCAGTGAAAACCTTATGAATAGCAGTGAAACACTGTGTGACATATACCCAGAAAATTTATGATTAGCCTTGAAATGTTGTCCATTATAGTGCCAGAACATGAGTACCTCAGGTCAGAAGGCACTCAAAATATGACTGGGAAAGAGCTGCCTCCTCAGAATAGACTCAACTTTAATGAAGTAGATGGAGTAAAGCTTTCAGAACCTCCATTTGCTGATGTTGCATGACTTAAAATGGGAAGAAACAGCTGCAAACATCCATTAATAATTGGAACATGGAATTGGTAAGAATTATGAATCTAGGAAAATTGGAAGTTGTCAAAAATGAAATGGAATGCATAAAGATTGATATCCTAGGTATGAGGGAGCTGAAATGGACTGGTTTTGACCATTTTGAATCAGACAACCATATAATCTACTATGCAAAGAATGACAAATTGAAGAGGAATGGCGTGGCACTCATCATCACAAAGAATGTTTCAAGATATATCCTGATGTACAATGCTATGAGTGACAGGAAGTATCCATATGCCTACAATGAAGACCAGTTAATACTACTATTGTTCACATTTACACACCAACCACCAAAGCCAAAGATAAGGAAATTTCAGACTTCTGCAGTCTGAAATGGACCAAACATGCAATCAAGATGTGTTGATTATTACTGGTAATTGGAATGTAAAAGCTGGAAAAAAGAAGAATCATCAGTAGCTGGAAAATATGGCCTTGGTGATAGAAATGACTCTGGAAATCACATGACAGAATTTTGCAAGACCAAATACCTTTTTTCAACAACATAAATGGCAGCTATACACATGGACTTCACCAAATGGGGTATACAGGAATAAGATCAACTACATCTGTGGACAGAGGTGATGGAGAAGCTCATTATCTTCAGCCAAAACAAGGCCAGGAGCTGACTATGGAACAGAATGTGGACATCAACTGCTCATATGCAAGTTCAAGTTGAAGCTGAAGACAATTAAAACAAGCCCACAAGAACCAAAATATTACCTTGATTATATCCTTTCTGAATTTAGAGACCATCTAAAGAATAGATTTGATGCATTGAACACCAATGACTGAAAATTGTAGGAATTATGGGATGACATCAAGATCATCATCCATGAAGAAATCAAAAGGTCATTAAAAAGACAGGGAAGGAAGAAAAGATCAAAATGGATGTCAGAAGAGACTCTGAAACTTGTCCTTAAATGTTGTTGCTGTTGTTCTTATGTGCTGTCGAGTCGGACCTGACCCATAGTGACCCCTCCTTGAGTTGCTGAAGCAGTATCACTACGGAAGTAGATTGCCCCATCTTCCTTCCGAGGAGTGGCTGGTGGGTTTGATTAGCAGTCAAGTGCTTTAGGCACTATGCTACCACATGGAGAGTAGCTAAAGCAAATGGAAGAAATGACAAGATAAAAGAACTGAACAGAAGATTTCAAAGAGCAGCTTGAGAAGACAAAGTCAATTATACTGACGTGTGCAAAGACTTGGAGTTAGAAAACCAAAAGGGAAGAACACGTTCAGCATTTCTCAAGCTGAAGGAACTGAAGAAAAAATTCAAGCCTTTTGTTGCAATGTTGAAAGATTCTATGGGCAAAATATTGAATGATGCAGGAAGCATCAAAGAAAATGGAAGGAATACACAGAGTCACTATACCAAAAAGAATTGGTCAATGTTCATCCATTTCAGAAGGTGGCATATGATCAAAAACTAATGGTATCAAAGGAAGAAGTCAAAGCCATACTGAAGGAATTGGCAAAAAACAAGGCCCCAGGAATCAACAGAATACCCACTGAGATGTTTCAACAAATGGATGAAATTTGGAAGACAGTTACCTGGTCAACTGACTGGAAGAAATCCATATTTGTACCCATTCCAAATAAAGAGAATCCCACAGAATGTGGAAATTATCAAACAATATCATTAATATAATATGTAAGTAAAATCTTGCTGAAGATAATTCAAAAACAGTTGCAGCCATATATTCACAGAGAACTTTCAGAAATGCAAGCTGGATTCAGAAGAGGATGTGGAAAGAGGGATATTATTGCTGATGTCAGGTGGATCTTTGCTGAAAGCAAAGCATACCAGAAACATGTTTATTTGTGTTTTATTGACTATGCTAAAGCATTTGACTGTGTGGATCATAACAAATTATGGATAATACTGAGAAGTATGGGAATTCCCAAACACTTAGTTGTGCTCATGAGGAACCTGTACATAGATGAAGAGGATGTCATTTGAAAAGAACAAGGAGATACTGCATGGTTTAAAATCAGGAATGGTCTAGTCAGGCTTGTATCCTTTCACTTACTTACTCAATCTGTATTCTGAGCAAATACTCTGAGAAGCTGGACTTCTCAGAGAAAATGGAATGAATACATAGAGTCACTGTACCAAAAAGAATTGGTCAATGTTCATTCATTTCAGAAGGTGGCATATGATCAAAAACTAATGGTATCGAAGGAAGAAGAATGTGGCATCAAGATTGGAGGATGAATCATTAACAACCTGTGATATGCTGAAAACACAACTTTGCTTGCTGAAAGTGAGGATGACTTGAAGGACTACAGTCTGCAGTATGAATTACATCTCAACATAAAGAAAACAAAAATCCTCACAACTGGACAATAAGTCACATCATGATAACTGGAGAAAAAATTGAAGTTGTCAAAGATTTCATACTACTTGGTTCCACAGTCAACACTGATGGAAGCAGCAGTCAAGAAATCAGATGGCATATTGCTCTGGGCAAATCTGCTGCAAAAGTCCTCTTTAGAGCAAAGATGTCTCTTTGAAGACTAAGGTGCACCTGACCCAAGCCACGGTATTTTCAGTAACCTCATATGTGTATCTGCTAGCCAGATGGCTGGTGGTTCAAACCCACCAGCCACTCCTCGGAAGGAAGTTTGGGCAATCCTACTTCCGTAGTGATACTGCCTCGGAAACCCAAGGAGGGGTCGCTATGAGTCAGGTTTGACTCGACGGCACATAACAACAACAACAACATATGTGTGTGAAATATGGACAATGAATAAGGAAGACAGAAGAACAGTTGATGCTTTTGAGTTGTATTGTTGGTGAAGAATACTGAAAGTACCATTGACTGCCAGAACTAACAGATCTGTCCTGAAAGAAGTGCAGCTGGAATGCTCCTTTGAAGTGAGAATGACTAGACTTTGTCTGACCTACTTTGGTCATCTTGTCAGAAGGGCCCTGGAGAAGGATATCATGCTCAGTAAAGTGGAAGGTCAACAAAAAGGGGAAGATCCTCAATGGGATTGACACAGCGGCTGCAATGATGGGCTCAGATATAGCAAGAATTGTGAGGCTGGCACAGGACTGGGCAGTGTTTTTTTGTTGTCGTTGTACATAGCGTCATTACGAGTCTGAGCCAGCTTGACGGAACCCAACAACAACAACAACATGGTATACTATGCCAGGAATGACAAGAGGAATGGCATTGTATTCATTAACAAAAAGAACATTTCAAGATCTATCCTGAAGTACAATGCTGTCAATGATAGGATAATATCCATACCCCTACAAGGCAGAGAAGTTAATATGATGCTCTTAATATGATCTTAACATGATCAAATTGATGCACCAACCACTTTAGTGAAGAAAGATGAAGATTTCTTCAAAGATGAAGAAATTTAAGATTTTTACCAGCTTCTGTAGTCTGAAACAGACCAACATGCAATCAAGATGCATTGATAATTACTGGTGATTAGAATGCAAAAGCTGGAAACAAAGAATCATCAGTATTTGGAAAATATTACCTTCGTGATAGAAATGATGCCAGAAATTGCATGATAGAATTTTGCAAGACAGTTTATTCATTGCAGATACCTTTTCCAATACCATAAATGGTGACTATACACATGGAACTCACTAGATGGAATGCACAGGAATCAAATTGACTACATCTATGGGAAGAGATGATGGAGAAGCTCAAAATCTCAGTCAGAACAAGGCCAGGGGCCAACAGTGGGGCAGACCAGCAATTGCTTATATGCAAGTTTAAGTTGAAGCTGAAGAAAATTAAAACAAGTCCACGAGAGCCATAATATGACCTTGACTATATCCCACCTGAATTTAAAGACTATCTGAAGAATAGATTTGATGCACTGAACACCAGACAAGTTGTGGTAAGACATCAAGGAGATCATACATGAAAAAACCAAAAGGTCATTAAAAAGATAGGAAAGTATGAAAAGAACAAAGTGGATGTTAGAAGAGACTTTGAAATTTGTTCTTGAAAGGAGAGTAGCTAAAGTGAATGGAAGAAATGATGAAGCAAAAGAGCTGAACAGAAGATTTCAAAGTGTAGCTGTAGAGGACAAAGTGAAGAATTATAATGAAATGTGCAAAGACCTGGATTTGGAAAGTCAAAAGTGAAGAACATGCTTGACATTTCACAAGCTGAATGAACTGAAGAAAAAAAAATATAAGTCTTGAATTGCAATACTGAAGGATTCTATGAGCAAATTATTGAATGATGCAGGAAACATCAAAAGAAGATGAAGGAATATAAAGGGTCACTGTACTAAAAAGAATTGGTCAACATTCAACCATTTCAGGAGGTAGCATATGATTTTGAACTGATGGTATCGAAGGAAGAAGTCCAAGCTGCACTGAAGGAATTGATGAAAAACAAGGCTCTGGAAATTGACAGAATACCCATTGAAATGTTTCAATGCTGGAGGCACTCACTTGTTTATGCCAAGAACTTTGCAAGACAACTACCTGGACTGGAAGAGATCCATATTTGTTTTGCCCATTCCATAGAAAGATGATCCAACAGAATGTGGAAATTATCAAACATTATCATTAATATCACATGCAACTAAGATTTGCTGAAGGCAATTAAAAAATGGTTGTAGTAGTATATGGATAGGGAATTGCCAGAAATCCAAGCCAGATTTAGAAGAGGGTGTGGAACAAGAGGTATCATTGCTGAAGTCAGATACATCTTGGCTGAAAGCAAAGAATACCAGAAAGATGTTTACCTATGTTTTATTAACTATGTAAAGGCATTTGACCGTGTGGATCATAACAAATTATGGATAATATTGTGAAGAATGGAAATTTCAGAACACTTAATTGTTCTCATGAAGAACCTATACACAGACCAAGAGGCCATCATTTGAGCAGAAAAAGGGATACTGCATGGTTTAATATCATGAAGGGTGTACATCAGGGTCGTTTCCTTTCACCATACTTATTCAACTGGTTTGCTGAGCAAATAATCTGAGAAGCTGGACTATACGAAGAAAACACAGCATCAGGATTGGAGGAAGACTCATTAACAACCTGAGATAGGCAGAGGACACAACTTTGCTTGCTAAAAGTGAAGAAGACTTGAAGCACTTACTGATGAAGATTAAAGACTATACCCTATAGTATGGATTGCACCTTAACATAAAGAAAACAAAAATCCTCACAACTGGACCACAAGGAACATCATGATAAATGGAGAAAAGATTGGAATTCTCAAGGATTTCATTTTACTTGGATCCACAATCAACACCCATGGAAGCAGTAGTCAAGAAATCAAATGATGTATTGCATTGGGCAAATCTGCTGCAAAAGACTTCACTAAAGTGTTTGAGAACAAAGATGTCACTTTGAAGATTAAGGTGTGCCTGACTCAAGCCATGGTATTTCAATAGCCTCAAATGCATGTGAAAGCTGGACAATGAATAAGGAAGACTGAAGAAGAGTTGATACTTTTGAGTTGTGATTTTGGCAAAGAGTAGTGAATACATCATGGACTGCCAGAAGAACAAACAAATCTGTCTTGGAGGAAGTACAGCTGGAATGTTCCTTAGAACTGAGAAAGGCCAGACTTTGTCTCTCATGCTATGGTCATGTTGTCAGTAGGGACCAGTCCTTGGAGAAGACTATCATGCTTGGTAAAGTAGCAGGTCAGCAAAAAAGGGGAAGACTCTCAAGGAGAGAGATTGACACAGTAGCTGCAATGATGGGTTAAAGTATAGCAATTATTGTGAGAGGAGGGCATGACTGGTTAGTGTTTTATTCTGTTGTACATAGGGTTGCTATGAGTTGGAACTGTCTTGACAGCACCTAATAACAACAACAAAATAAATATATATTTCAAATCACCTTTAGTTCCCTCAAATCTTCTATGGAATGAAATGTAGAAGAAAGAATGAAGGAATAAAGAAAAAGAGGTGAATAAATTCTTGTTACATGATTTAAAAATAAGAGTTTAATGAAAAGCTTTTGAGCAGTCATCCAGGATACAATGATTGGTCTGTTTGCCTGGAAAAACAGAGGAAGGAGGAGACCCAGGAATTGGAGGAGGAATTGGACCGCAGGTCTGATTGCCTCCATAAGCTACTGCCTCTTTTGCCATGAGACCAAAACTGGGTGGTGTCTGGCTACCATTACTGAATGTTTTAATCAAGGATTACAACTTTCTGGTTAGCAGTCAAATGCCTTAGGCACCGTACCACAAAGAGCTCCTTAAGGATTCCGTAGATGGATCCTGATCAAAAAGGGGAAAAATGTGCAATAAAATTTCAAATTCTTATAAATGCAGACTTCCTGAACCCACTGAGACTGGAAGAACCTCCCTCCCATGAGCTATTGTCCTAAGATTGTCTTTAAACCTGGAACTGAAATTACCTCTGAAGTCATCTTTAAACCAAATAACAGTTTAGTTCAATGAGTAAGGAATGCTCATCTTTAGCTTTGTGCTCTTTTAAAGAATAACCTATATGAGGTCAAATGGACAGCAGTAATTTTAATGCATAGGTAAGAAGTTTAGGGGGCAGTGAGTCTAAGCTAATGGTGGTGAAATAATTTGGGAAGAGATGGTGATATTGGTAACACAATGTGAGGAACGTGACCAACATCTCTAAATTATACATGTAGAAATTGTTGAGTGGCTATGTTTTTTGCTGTGTATATTTTCACCAAACACAAAATTTAAAAAATGAAAAAAACCCACACATAAAATAAGTTTATTAAAATAGTTATAAATATAAAATTTAGACATTATGTCATATAATACCACTACATATAAACTTGTCCTTCTCCTTTTGCCTTTTGATTGACTAAAAAAAGTTGTACATTTTTAAGCCAATATTAAGGATATCAATTCAAAGTCACACACTGTTATTTTTTCAGCCTACTTTATTTAGCAAATGTAATTAACATGGCTTTGCAGTTTTTTGTTCGTTTTTTGGCTTTGCAGTTTTTAGAAGCCAAAATGTGTGGTAATTGAATCCTTTATTTTATTTATTCACAATTATCCTGGATAACCTTGGTGTATGTAAAAAATGAGAAGTAACTTAACCAAATGTCTTAATAGAAATAGCCAGATTGTATGCAGAGTATTGAGTACTGTGCTCTGTTCCAGGCTACTTAAGAGAAACATTGATAAACCAGAGGATATCTGGAGATGGCACCTGCATGGTCAGGGAATAGATAACCATTCCATTCACTTAGAGGAACAGGGAATGTTTAGCCTTGATAAACAAAGCCTCCAGTTGTGACAAGAAACCTGGACTTAACTATTTGAATGGTACCAGAGTGGTTTTTTTATTATTATTATTATGAAATAATAGCTAATTTGATAGGTCAAAATCACTCTCATTATTTTGACTTTATTTTCTTGTATTGGTAGTGAACTTGGCTTTTTTTC
>NW_006921615.1:15486265-15499756 GCF_000298275.1 Orycteropus afer afer
AAAAAATCCCCAATGTAACTATCACTCTTTTATACTGTTACCAATACTTCACCAATATTATTTCATCTACACTCCCACTCAATTATTTTGAAGCCAATCCCAGACAGCATATCCTTTCACCCATGAACACTTCAGTATATATTCTCTAAAGAAGTTTTAAATTCTATGTGAGCAGAACTAGTCACTGGAAAGAAACTAAGAAAGATTTAAATGAAGTATAAGAAATAATTCTAACAGAGTTGTCAACTATTGAATGGAAAGATAGTGAGTTTATCATTAAAGAGATATTCAAGTGAAGCCTAGATAACTCATTGTCAGCAGTATAATAGAGAATTTCCAGCACTGTACGGTAATTGGATTTAATGAGTGTGCCTCAACATTTTTCCTCATAGAGAAGTATATGAAAGATGACACTGACATGCTCCTCATATACTCACATATAATTTCCTGTAAACCAATGCAACTCTGTATATTTTTCTTCTACTTAAAAAAGCATATTAAACTGTGTGAGGTTGTTGTTGCCATAGAGATAGCTTTAAGTTTGCTTTGATTTGTTAGAAACAAAAAGTGAATCCATCACAAATTCTGATACTTTGAACAAGGATAAATTATTGGGACCCACCCTAGAGTGACTCATAACACACAGTGGGTTCACATCTTTGCAGGTGGGAACCACTGGAGCCCATGACCATTAAAATCCTTCTAATTATGAGAATCTCATTCTGTGAGTAAAGTGCATCTGATTTTGGTCTTAGGAGTTACTTACATAGAGAAGTTGGAAATGAAGGCTCCTTTGGGAATCTGAACATCAAACACGACATTCTGAGGCTGTGGGGAGTTGTTTACCACTTTGCTTTGGATGATGGTATTTGCCATACGAGCTGTAATAGTGGACGAGACTTTATAGCTATAAAGTGTTACTTGATCAACATCTTCCTGTAATAGGAAAGAAAGCATAATAACTGTACTCATAGACAAGTGTTACCACATTTTACTACATATTTGATGTTAACAGCCATGCATGTTGTTTATTAAGAACAATTCTGGGGATTGTTAACTATATAACTCAGGTATTATTAAGCATTTTCCTAACTTTTTGGAATACATCACGACAGAAGTCTGACTTTCTTTTTTTCCCTCGAGGTATCTTGGGACCTCTTTTAGTTCTGTGCGTCTATTAATAATGGTGTTTTTCTTCTTTCTTCTTCTTCCTTTTTTTTTTGAAAAATAAGAATACAAGTATAAAATGGTTGTGGGAAGCAAAATTGGATGTGAGAAAGTTCAGGAAATAACTTCAAAGTCAGAGCCATAACTAAGGAAAGGATTCAGGACTGCAGGATTGGAAGGGGAGCCTGACTGTATCTTTAGAATGGGGCACAGCTGGGGGTTGGAAGTAAAAATGTACCCAAAGCCCCATATTGTTACCTGCTTTCTTCAATTGCATTTATTCCAATCTCATCTTTCCCAAATTAAAACACAATATAAGAACACTGATGGGTTTAACCAACAACAACAATAAAAAACAATATCACAAAGGAGGCATTTTGATGCAGTTATTAGCCCAGCCCTCTGTATCCATCTTTTCCAACACTTCTCCATTGATTTATGGTAGTTCTGGTGTAAAAAAAAAAAAAAAAAATACGGTATGTCAACATGCTCAAAGGCAAGGTGATAAAAAAACACGTCTTTTAGGAGAACTGCGAGCTTCTTCAGATCTATGGCAGTCATGGGACCTATTAGATTTTGCTTTTCCCTCCAAAAGGATTTGCTTATTTCAATACTATCTATCATCCTGGACACCTTGTTTTGTAAAATTAAGCCTTATCATCTTAAAATTAAGATGATATCGCCCAGCTCACCTCAAATTGGAATAAAATCTAGGCTCATTTTTTGCCCTTCCTACCACTATGAACTGAGTGAGCTTCTCACAGTTTTTTTTGTCAGGTCAGAGCAGGGAGTACAGCATGAACCACTTCCTTTTGAGTTTTCTTGCCACAGGAAGGTCTACTTGGAACTTTCAGGGAATTGAGCCATTTTATGTCTAAGAGTTCCTTTCCCACAGTCACTCATTTACCCTTCAAAGCTGTTAGGTGTCATATTCTAAATCAAATCTAACAGTTAAATTGAAATAAATGTATGTGCTTGGATGAAATCTATGTTGTTGGCAAAACTGGAAGAAATAAAGAGAAAGAACAATTTTGACTCTTGGTGGTAGCTTTCATATCTGTAAATACACTGTACTCTTTAATGATGAATTTTAGAAAACACTTCCAAACAGAATTGGGCAAGGGAGTATTTTGAAAGTCTGGTAAACACTCCCAGTGATAAAGACAAAGGAAACAACTGGATTGATTTCCAGATAATAGTTAACAGAAAAATCATTCTGACATCAATTTTTAACAAAATCGAAGTGAACTTACCACCGTTTCTGCAGATTCCCCAGAAACACTTCTCTGTGAAAGGAAGTTAGATAATCATTCTTCAACTGTGTTACTCATTACCTTGAGGGCAAAAATGTTTTTTGCTCTGTGAAAAACTATTTCTTTGATACTGAGCTGTAATTCATTCAATGGAATGGAGACATAAATAGCAAATATTCTTGAACACCATTTTCCCATTTGTGTATTTCTCTGAACGAGTTTCTCAGCTGCTTTCTGATTGGATGCACATCATTTTTGATATAATCTAAAAGCAAGTATTTTTAAGTGCAAATATTTAACCAGACTCATACTGAATACCTTATATCACCTTTATCCTATTTGTATGATTTAGTTTTTATTCAGATGAATGGTTGTTTAGATATCCCTTGCTGCCACAAAGTTCTGGATGTGCCATTCCCATTATTCGTAATGCTTCTCCTTCCAGAGCCCTTCTACCCCCTACTCCACAGAGCTAATTCCTACTCGAACTTTAAATCTCAGTTCCGGGAGAACTTCCTTCATGAAATGCTCTCTGACCCCCTAGTCTCAGCTCCCGTTACCAATTGTTTTCACAGGAGCATATTCCTTCTTTCTGAGTACTCATTTTGCTTTGTAATTATCCATTCTATTTGGTAATTATTTGATCAATGTCTGTCTCCTCTATTAGATTAAACTCAGGGAGAGCAGGGACTTTGGTTCAGTTTCTACTTGGTGTAGCCCTAAAGCTAAATAAGCACAATGACTGGCCCCTAGAAAATTCTGTGCTTTTATCCACTATGTTAGGGAATTATTTATGTGAATGATTGTCCTATGGGGAGAGTCAAAGGTAATATCATTGCCTTTGAGTGTTGAATGACTCAAGAATGATGGGTAAACAGTTAACGTCTGATGAATTTTAAAATAGTAAGTCAGATGTTGCATATAAGCTTAGCTTGACCTACTTGGGGTAAACTGAGGGTTTAGTGGTTGTATATAACATAGTAGGGCCACTGGTTGCCTTCTTTTAGACTTTTCGAGTGTTTCCTCTCTTAAAATTATAAAGACCCTGCAGTGCTGGTTTGGTAACTGGTCTTTAATATTATTGCTCTACAAAATACCTGATATTTCAGGAAGTCAAAAATTCATACTCATACAAATATAGGTCATTGGTCAGCATAGGTTTACTTCCATAAATGCCTCCTTTCTCAGCATCATATGAGCTTTATGCAGGAGAAGCCAAATCCTTTCTGGCATCCCAGAGAACTCATCCCCATTACTTAGAGAATCTTGTTTATGCTGCTGCTGGTAGTCTCCAGGATGCAGTCTCCAACAAGGCCAGTTCTCCTGACTAAATTACCCTCTGAGCTCCTTAGATGACAATGGCTGGAGGAAGGAGAATACTCTGGCTACCGTAGGAAGTGTCTGTCAATGCTGGGATAAGAAATGCTCTCCTCACAGGAAATTCTACCTTATAAGGCAATAAAAATTTTCCAGAATCTTAAAATTTGGAGAAAACACACAAGCATGTATCCTTTAAGTGACTAAGGTAGCCATTATGGTTCAGAGGCTAATGGGCAGCTATATGAACTCATATCTATTTCACCTTGTCAGTATTTCCACCTAGGTGTAAAACCATTGGACTCTTTTCTCCTGAAGAAAGGAGCTCTTGAGAATATCTAGCAGAAGCCATCTTAATTCTTCTTGTCTTTCTTCAATCTTCCACTTATTTTCCCTTTTGGAACTAAAAAAACTATACCTGATACCTCCGGTTCTCTGGCACAAATTGAAATTTTCCTGGGGTCAGTTCCACAAGATCTCCATATTCTGCAAACTTAAAAAGAATTTAGAAAGTTTATTATGATTTTAAAGAGAAATCTAGTGCAAAAGAGGCAAAACAGTCAGATCTGAAACAGCTAGTGGCAGGTATAAGGGTATTAATTGCATTATTTTATATTCTTTCCTATATCTCTGGGCAACTTCATTTGTTATACAATGATTTCTTGAATATATTTATGTTTACTACTTATGCCCCAGAGGTGAGTAAATGCAAGTTAACTTGTTCAAGTTTGTTGGACATAGAAATTCATTTGAGTTTGCTAGAAGACCAGCATGGTCAAGATGACCAAGTGATAGGTATGTGCCTGGGAAAGTACATGGTAGATCTTGGGACATTAACAATGTGTCACTGGATAGATGTGAACCATAAGTCTCCCTGATTGATATTGAAAAGGTTACCAGTAAGAAGTGACCAAAAAAGCACAAAGACATTTGGGTGTCTTGGCTTCAACTCCTGCCTTTATTACAAGATTCCCAATGTACTCTGGTATTTTACAGTGTTGGAAAATATGACAGTTTCTAAGCAGAAAGTGGCTTCTTTTCTGCAAATAAGCCATCTTTTTTTTTTTTTTTTTTTTTTAAGACTGCAAATATTATAGGCCACTGCATTTGCTAGGACTCTTCCATAACACACTTTGCTTTTCTGATGTAAAAGTAACTCTTGGATGACTTTCAAAATTACTCAGTTCAAGATTTTCCTTACCTGAAAAAGATGTATATTGGGGATGGCCTGCACTCTGACAGTCTACTTGCCATTTTCCCCTTTATCAGGAGTATTTAAAGTACCCTTATTACAGAAATCATTGTTCATTTATGTACAAAAACAATGGTGTTTTGGTAATGACTTTTATTAACAGTTTTAATAAAAGAGTGATAAAGCATTTCTTAGTAGTAATAATAGCTGATAATTACTAAGTGCTTGCTAGTGCCAAGCAGTTAACATATATCATTTAATTCTCATGACAACTCTTTGAATTAGATCTATTATTATCTCTATTTTTTAAAAATAAGGAGCAAGGAGCTTGCTGGCCCATTGAATTTGACTTAATTCTCATGCAAAACTTACTAATGCTTTAAAAAGCAAATACACTTTCCAGTAATTATAGTAGTAAACACTTCTTGGAGGAATTTTATGATAAGTTTTCATTCCACACAGAATACAGTCATTGGATAGAAATGGGCTATTTATTGAATATATATAGTATAGGCCAACAAGGAATCTTCTGGAAGTACTTACTTCAGGAAGTCCATTAGTGGGGATTTCCAAGCCTTGTCCCTGAGAAAGAAATAACCAGAAAAGAAAACATGTGAGTTGTTTCATTTTGCTGGACAGCTTTGCTAAGCTTCCCAGAGCAGATGTTCTGGGGAGAATTCCACTCCTTCCTAGTGAACCCAGTTCATAGGAACAACAGGGGAATATATTTGTTTTAAAAAAGAAGGAAAAGAAGAAGAAAGCTCTCAAACTTTGTTCAAAAACAGGACAAATATTTGTTCTGGAGCTCAAGCTTGAGCTGTGGGGGTGGATCAGACACCCAGAGGTTATTCAAACAGCGAGGCCAGAGGCAGTCCTTATGCTATGAGAACAAGTTAAACTAGGATGCATGTGCTTTTTCCTTTTTTTTTTTTTGGCTTTTGTTGATTTCTGTTGATCTGAAAATCAGAAAGACTTAGAGCTTATTGTCTTCTTCTTTAAATGACGAAGTGAGGAATTATACTGAGAAATAGAGTCAGAGAGGAAAACTTAAATGAAAAGTTTCTGGAAACTTATGTGAAAGCAGAGAAGATTTAGAAACAGTGGGAAAAGAATGTAATAGTTTTCCGAGCAAAGAATTTTATTTTTTATATTTTATCTCTCTTTAATAACTGAGTACCTATTACATCTGAACTCTGGTGGTGTAGTGCCTAAAGCATGTGACTGCT
The DNA here is from genome assembly GCF_000298275.1 of Orycteropus afer afer. NCBI lineage: Eukaryota > Metazoa > Chordata > Mammalia > Tubulidentata > Orycteropodidae > Orycteropus > Orycteropus afer. Next base: position 15,492,421 of record NW_006921615.1, read on the forward strand.
AACCAGAAGGCTGGTGGTTCAAACCCACCAGCCATTCCTCAGGAGGAAGGAAGATTCTGTAGAGATACCGCCTCAGAAAGCCAAGGAGGGGTCACTGTGAGAACTGTGCAGAGTGCTACATAGGATAAAAAGGCAGACTCCGCAATGAGAATGCTTCATCAACGTCTTTGATTAATATAGCAATGTGTGATGGCCTGCTCCAATCAGGCTTGCTCAGGGGAGTGGCAAATCAATTCTCTTCAGTCCAAAAATCAGTGGAAGCCCACATTGGAAGCATAACATCTTATATATTATTCCTTCCCATTCACGGTCCAGATATTATGATAACAATGTTAACTAGGATTTATCGAGCCTTTCCTTGTGTCAGGCACTTTTACACAGATTATCTAACCTCTTTAATTTTTACAAAAATGATATGCAGTGTGTACTATTTTTATCTTTTTACAGTTGAGGAAGGAGCCCTGGTGACACAAACAGTTAAGTGCTTGGCTGCTAAATGAGAACTGGCTGCTGGAACCCACTTAGTAGCTCTGTGGGAGAAGGATATGGTGGTCAGTTATATAAAGATTACAACCAGGGAAAAACCCTACAGGGCAGATCTACTCTGTTACATGGGGTTGCTAGAGTTGAAATTGAGTCAAAGGCCCCTGACAATAACAGCAATTGCAGAAATTGAGATTTACTAAGATTAAACAATCTACCTCACATCTCGTAGTAAATAGGGGTGGAATGGAGAGACACAGACCAAGTTATACCTGACTCCAAAGCCCTTGTTTTTCATGATTGCATCTCAGAGAAGCAACCTGCTCTGCTTGTCACTAGGATCCGGTATTCTAGCTGTGAGTTTAGAGTAGAATTTACCTGTAAGCCCCAAATAGGGTGGTAAATCTACTTGACTGCTTTTTCTTGAGTCTTGATTTCCCAGCACCTACTTTGGACGTCTGGTAGCATATGCCTAAGGCACTTGACTGCTCACCAGAAGGCTGGCGGTTCAAACCCACCAGCCACTCCTCGGAAGGAAGGTTGGGCAATCCTACTTCCGTAGTGATACTGCCTCGGAAACCCAAGGAGGGGTCGCTATGAGTCGGGGCCAACTCGACCGCAAACAACAACAACAACTTTGGACGTCTGTTCGGACAGGAGCCACACTGTGAACACCAGTTTGGTCAGGGAGGACCTAAACTACCACATCCTTTCTCTCAGTTTCTTTCCCTAGAATGGAAACTTTGACTCTCTGTTATCTTGGCATCTTGGACCTCTGTCTGATGCCCCTGATCTAGGACTTGGCGTGGACTTAATGCTGGGAGCCACTACTCTTTAAAAGAGGAGCTTTCACTAGCATGAAATAAACTAACGTCTGCAATGGTCTCTGGAACTTAATGATTAACGCCTGTTTCCACAAGATTCCATCCTGACTAGTCTCAACAAGCATCCTGTACCTCGTAAGGTCACTGTGAGGGTTAAATTGAACACAGGACAAATAAGTCGTCTGTCTGAGATTGCCTTCTGATTTTGCTTACAGGGAAATGGTTTCGAGTTTATTTCAAAAACAATGAAATTAAAAATAAAAAAGAATAATGTCAAAAAAGATAAACACAAATTAATATGTAGGATGGTATAAATATTGTTGTTGTTATGTGCCGTGGAGTTGGACCTGACTCATAGCAACCCCTCCTTGGGTTTCTGAGGTAGTATCACTACGGAAGTAGATTGACCAACCTTCCTTCTGAGGAGTAGCTGGTGGGTTTGAACCACCAGCCGTAGGCACTATGCTACCAGAGCTCCTGGTATAAATATAGCAACTATAATTATATGTATATAATTATATATATGATATGATATACAAAGAAAAATCTGAAGCGGTACCTATATAATACAAAATACAAACAGATTAAACTGATCTATAAGATTATGAAGGGTAACTGATTTTTTTTTTTTAAAGTTCAACCATATGCTGTCTTTAAAAATCGCATTTTATTTCCAAAAGACAAAGACAGATTAAAAGTTGAGATTGTGTTAATATTCATCTGGTTTATTTGGAAGCTTTGAAGATACGGGTTACAAAGACAGTATCAGATAAAAGTGGATATCATAGAAAATAGTAAAATGAGATTCAGGTAAGAGAATTAAAACTAAGATTAGAAATAAACTTTTTTGAGAAAGAAGATCATAAAATAGATTTTTAAATTGGAAAAAAGTAAAGATCTATCCAGTTAATTAAAAAAAGAGAATATATAATAATATATAAGATAATGAATTATACAATGATTAATACAAAATATGTAAAATATATTTAAATAATAAATTGAGATAGTATGCTCAACTGTCTACTTTTAAATTTACCCATAAGTAAAATTAATGAAAATCTTATATGAATATAAAATATTAAAAATGATCCATGATATAGTGGTAAGCAGAACAAAACTAGAGAAAGAAATAGCAAAATTACATAAAAAGACATTTGAGCCTTAGCATGTTTTCCAAATATTATAGGATATATAATGCCTATAGTGGTGTAGTGCCTAAGGCATTTGACTGCTAACTTGAGGCTGGTGGTTCAAACCCACCAGCCACTCCTCAGAAGGAAAATTGGGCAATCTACTTCCATAGTAATACCACCTCCTCAGAAACCCAAAAAGGGGTCACTATGAATTGAATCAACTTGACGGTAGTGAGGTTTTTTTTTTTTTTTTCCCCATAGGGTATAATACCTGTTTAATATATAGAAAGTGACAGTGTGTTTCTTACTTCATTTTTTGAGGAAAGGTATTGTTTTGATCCTAAATCTGAAAAATATAACACTTTAAAAAAAGAAGTTTAAGGCCAATTTAGCTTATAAATAAAAATGTAAATATAATAAGTATGATCTTAGACAATTGAAAGAATCATCCAATATAATTGAGAATGTTTCATCTTAAGAAAGTGAGGCTGCAGTTGTACAAGAAAATTTATCATAATAACACATCAATGACACTAAGCATCTGTCAAAGCTGATGGAAAAAGTTGGAAATGGATAATAGTGATGGTTGCAAAACATTATGAATACAATGAATGCCACTAAATTATACATGTGAAGAACGTTGAAATGGCAAATGTTTTTTGTGACATACATATTTACCATAATAAAAAATGAACACTTCCTCTAAAAGAAAAAAACCACATCAACAAGAAAAATACTAAAATTTTTTTCATTATATTAATAGATATTAAGAACCAATTCAATAAATTCCAATATTTGTTTTTGATTGTTTAAAATATTAGTTTTAGGACCCACGTTGTTTAACTTAATAAAAAATGTACATATATTTTGAATAGCTAACTTAGATATAATTGAGGAGCTAAATACAAGAGACATTTCTCTGAAAAAGAGGAACAACCAAAGACTTTGTATGTGTTTGTATACATTATTCCTATTGAGAAAATCAGGAGAATCCACTAAAATGTTATTGGAGGTAATAAATTTGTTTAGTTAAATATCAAGATGTAAGATGAACCCACAATAATCAATTATATCTTTCTTTATTAGTGATAAATAGCAAGAAAGAAGTATCTTTATGCCAGTTTTGTCAAAAACACATAGAAATTTAAGTTAGGACAGAGGTTTATAACAAGAAATATTTTTAACCCTGGTAAAATAAAAGAAGATGTGAATAAATAGAGGAATCTACCACTAGAGATACTAATAACAATATTAATAGCTAAATATGCCAACAGCTAATTTATTGCCTAAATTAATACACAAATTTTCCAAATATTAATGTTAGTGTCCCCATAGTACCGTTTATTGATTCTGAAAACTCTAGAGGATAAAATGCAATACAAGCAGAAAAACAAAAACAAAAACAAACCACCATGGTTTTTAAACAATAAGAATTATGCCTAGGTTTTTGATATTATAAAGCAAAAAATAAAAAAGATACCACATAGCTTGGTTTAAAATGTTGACATTTGTCAATAGAATAAAATAGTGAGTCTAGGAATACTTTCCATGCTGAATATATTACAAACTCATAGCAATGAAACAATGGGGATTGAATTCAGTCCTAAATAAATGCTACAGAAACAATTGCCAATGAGTATGAGAACAGTTGCTAATAGAAGGATTAACTTTAACCCGTATCTTACATCACATGTAACAAATGTTCTAGATTGTTTGAAGAATTCCATGTTAAAAATGATAATAATGAAAAATGGGTAGTTTATTATGTGTTAGGTATGCTTTTAGGCACTTAAGATAGAAAACAAATAAATGAAGAAAATACATATAATGAGTATAACTGGTTAAGATTTACTACCAAATTATGTAGGAGATTGATACTAAAGATAGCAATAATAGGTAACAGCTATTGAGCCCTTGAGGAGCTCTGATGGCGTAGTGGTTAAAGCATTCCACTGCTAACCAAAAGGTCAGCAGTTCAAACTCACCAGTCACTTTGCAGGAGGAAGATGAGGCAGTCTGCTTCTGTAAGGATTTACAGCTTTGGAAACCCTATGGGACAGTTTGACTCTGTCCTATAGGATCACTATGAATTGGAATTGACTCAATGGCAATGGGTTTGGTTTAGTTTTTTTATTGAGCACTTATTAGTTACCAGCATTGAACTATATTATAAACCTAATTTCCCCCTCATTCTATAGGTGAAAGACTTGAGGCTCAGTGAGGTTAAGTAACTTGCTAAAGGTCACCAGAGGCAGGATGTGAATATACATCTGAGATTCCAAAGTCTGCCCCCTCTACTGTATGGTCTCATATAAGACAATTACCTGACTTCTTCTCATGCTAAGGAAAGATGAAACAACATTTTTCACCTAAGAAAATACAGATAATATCTTAGACAATATTGCTCATATGCTTATATGAAACAAATAAAAATGAAAGCAAATTTAATTTACTATGAATATGTATTATATCAGCAAAATAAGAGTGTTTAAAAACTGCATTAGGGTAACATAGAAACATAATGCATCAGCTGGAATGCTCCTTAGAAGTGAGAATGGCCAGGCTTCATCTCACATATGTGGTCATGTTGTCAGAAGGGACTAGTTGCTGGAGAAGGATATCATGCTTGGTAAAGCAGATGGTCGGTGAAAAAGGAAAAGACCCTCCACGAAATGGATTGACACATTAGCTGCAATGACAGGCACAAGCATAGCAATGGTTGTGAAGATGGCACAGGACCTGGGAGTATTTTGTTCTGTTGTACGTGGGGTCACTATGAGTCGCAATGCACTTGGTGGCACTTAACAACAACAACAAAAGCATGAACTAGAAAACTATTTCTATACTATTTCTGCTTGGGGGAACAATTTCCTGGGAAATAATACAAAAGGAAAAGTGTATGAAAAAGTTTATACCAGTGAAAAATAAGCAAGCAAACTGACAAGTAATGGGGAAATGCCTAAGAAAATAGTTAACGAGACAATGAATTAGTTAATGTACCATAAACATTGATGGACATTTTATTATGTGGACTGGGTACTGAATACATAAAAATAAATCACAGAACATTCTTACCCTCAAGAACTTCAGAGTGGCAGTGGGGAAGGATGTGTGAAGATTAAAAAATGCACTGCAGCAATTGTAAACGTGAGAGTGCTGTATAGTGCCAAGGTGGTTCAAAGGAGGTGTGATCAACTCACTTTTATAAAAAATAATTTATTTTACTTTTTTGTTGTGGCTGAAAATATACACACCAAAACATACACCAATTCAACAATTTCCACATGTACAATTCAGTGACAATGATTAAATTCTTCAAGTTGTGCAACCATTCTCACCTTTCTTTTTGAATTATTCCTCCCTATTAACATAAAGTCACGGGCCCCTAAATTTTTCTCTAACCTTTCAAGTGGCTGTTGTGAATTTGATCCAATATAGATAGTTCTTTAAAAGAGCACAAGGCAGGCATTCTTTACTAATTAAGCTAAACTATTGCTTGGTTTTAGGAAGACTTCAGGTGATATTTTTGGTTTACGGTTTAAAGATTATCTCAGGACAATAGTTTCAAGGGTTCATCCAGCCTCTCTGGTTCCAGAAAGTCTAGATTCCATGAGAATTTGAAATGCTGTTCTACATTTCTTTCCCTTTAAATCAAGATTCTTCTATAGAATCTTAGGTGATCAGTTCACTTTGAGAAGTGAGGACATATTTCACAGAGAAGATGATGCTTCACTTGGGTGTAGAAGGTTGAGTAGGAGTTCTCCAGGCTGACAATGGGATAATCACACTGAAAGAGTGAGATCAGAGTGAATCAGGGTCAGGGTATCAGGGAAAATGGAAGTATTTCTATATGGCTGGAGATGGAGTATGGGGTGAAAAGGAGCAGGATGCAAAGGTGGACCACCATGGAGAGCCTGATGAATCAGGTCAAAGGAGCCTGCACTTTGCTCTCTTGGCTTTGGGGACCCAATGGAAGATTTTTAGGAGAGAACATGATAAAGTTTGCATTTTATGAGGATCACTCTGGATGCAGCAAAGGTGATAGAAAGGGCAAAACAAGAAAGCAGATGACCATTTCAGAGACTCTGGCAGTACTCTTGTAGAGATATCACGAGGTTCTAATCAAGTTGATGGCGGTGAGGATGGTCTCAGGTGACGGATTCTTGAGCTGTGAACATAAAATACTATATTTATGTAAAGTAACAAGTATGTACGTTTGATATATATAGAAATATCATTGCAAATTGTTGTTAAGTAATGATAACCCAAACCAAACCCTATAGAACAGAGTAGAACTGCCCCCATAGGGTTTCCAAGTCTAAATCTTTATGGAAGTAGACTGTCACATTTTTCTCTCTAGGACAGGCTGGTGGGTTTAAACTGGCAACCTTTTGGTTAGCACCTGAGTGTTTTAACCACTGCACCACCAACATGCCTCTAAGTAATGACAATAGAATGCAAATTAGCATGGGCATAAATTTATAGCTATACAAATATGTAGATTGACAAAAGGCCAAGAAAATTTAGTGACTAAAACACTAATGGTTGTTATCTCTCATTGGTGAACTTATGGGCAATTAATGCCGCCTTCTTTAGCATGTTACAATTATTAATGGATGTTTGCTGCTGTTTCTCCTCAATTTGAGTGGTGCCATGTCAGCAAATGCAGGTCTCGAAAGCTTTACCTTATCCATGTGAGTAAGGCTGATTTTACTCTGATAATGTAGCTCTTTCCCAGTACTACTTTGAGAGCTTTCTAAGCTAAGTGACTCATCTTCTTCCTCTGTACTGGACAATGTTTCTGGACTATTCATAAATTTGCGCAGTAATGTATCAGACAGTATTTCTCTGCTATTCATAAGGTTTTCCCTGGCCAATTCTTTGAGAAGTGGATGG
>NW_006921615.1:15503785-15504391 GCF_000298275.1 Orycteropus afer afer
GGGCAAAATATTGAATGATGCAGGAAACATCAAGAGAGGATGGCAGGAATACAAAGTCACTGTACCAAAAAGAACTGGTCGATCTTCATCTATTTCAGGAAGTCGTATATGATCTAGCACCAATGGTATTGAAGGAGGAAGTTGAAGCTGCAATGAAAGAATTGGCGAAGAACAAGGCTCCGGGAGTTGATAGAATACCGATTGAGATATTTCAACAAACAGATGCCCCATTGGAGGCACTCACTCGGTTATGCCAAGAGATTTGGAAGACAGCTACCTGCCCAACTGACTAGAAAAGATCCATATTTATACCTATTCCAAAGAAAGGGGCTCCCACAGAATGTGGAAATTATAGAACAATATCATTACTATCACACACAAGTAAGATCTTACCAAAGATAATTCAAAAATGATTGCAGCAGTATATTGACAGAGAACTTCCAGAGGTGCAAGCTGAATTCAGAAGAGGACATGGAACAAGGTATATCATAGCTGCAGTCAGATGGATCTTGGCTCAAGGCAAAGAATACCAGAAAGATGTTTACTTGTTTTATTAACTATGCAAAGGCATTTGATTGTGTGGATCATGACAAATTATGGATAACA
>NW_006921615.1:15504491-15515740 GCF_000298275.1 Orycteropus afer afer
AGTCTGTCTCAGTCTGCAAGCTGGGCTGATACCTGTGCAACACGTGCACCCACTGAGTTTGAAACACCAGTGGCACAGCCTCAAGACTCACAGCGACACGTCACCACAGTAGGACAAACCGACAGACAAGTTTGTCTCCCTTAGCTGTTGGAAGCCCCTCCAACCACCCTAACCTGGATTCCTGCAGCTAACTCTTCTATCTGTTCCACTCCCCTTTGCCTTTTCTGTCCTCTCTCTGCTTCCCCCCTTTCTGCTTGTGGGGGGTTGCCTGGGTTCCCTCTCCTCACCTGGCTCCCTGTGGTTGAATCCTTGATCTGTGCCTATCCCCTTACCCTTTTCTGTCCTCTCCCTGCTTTAGCATAGTAGTTAAGAGCATTGGGCTTTGGAATCTGTCTTCCTAGAGTCAAAATCCTTGTTCCTCCACTTACTGTGAGAACTAAGCAGTCTACTTAATTCTTTGTACCTTATTTCTGAAATGAGAATGACCTCTAATATCCTCTTGTAGGGTTCTTGTGAAAATTAAATACAACAGTACATATAAAATACTTGGCACCATAAATGGACAGTAAATGTTAGCTGTGGTTATAAATTATTTTTATCATTTGAAAAAAAAAAATATATTTCTGGCTGGGTTCAGAAGAGGATGTGGAATGAGAGATATCATTGCTGATGTCAGGTGAATCTTGGCTAAAAGTAAAGAATACCAGAAAGATGTTTACTTGTGTTTTATTGACTATGCAGAAGCATTTGATTGTGTGGATCATAACAAATTGTGGATAATATTGAGGAGAATGGGAATTCCAGAACACTTAATTGTACTCATGAGGAATCTGTACATTGACCAGGAGGTTTTCATTCAAACAGAAAAAGGGAACACTGCATGGTTTAAAATCAAGAAGGGAGTGTTCAGGGTTGTATCCTTTCACCATACTGATTCAGTCTGTATGCTGAGCAAATAATCTGAGAAGCTGGACTATATGAAAAATGTGGCATCAGGATTGGAGGAAGAATCATTAACAGCCTGCAATACGCTGACAACAAAACTTTGCTTGCTGAAAGTGAGGATGATTTGAGGCATTTAGTGATGAAGATTGAAGAATACAGTCTGCAGTATGGATTACATCTCAATATAAAGAAAACAAAAATCCTCACAACTGGACCTTTAAGCAATATTACGATAAATGGAGAAAAGATTGAAATTGTCAAAGACTTCATATTATTTGGTTCTACAATCGATGGCAATGGAAGCACCCGGCAGGACATCAGACGACGTACAGCACTGGACAAATAGGCTGCAAAGGACCTCTTTCAAGTGCTGAAGAGCAAAGATGTCTCCTTGAGGACTAAGATGTGCCTGACACAAGCCATGGTATTTTCAATCGCCTCATATGCATGTGAGAGCTGGACAATGAATAAGGAAGACCGAAGAAGAGTTGATACTTTTGAGTTGTGGTGTTGGTGAAAAATGCTGAAAGTAGCATGGACTGCTAAAAGAACTAACAGGTCCATCCTGGAGGAAGTGCAGCTAGAACGCTCCTTGGAGGTGAGAGTGGCCACACTTCATCTCACATACTTTGGTCATGTTGTCAGAGGGGACCATTCCCTGGAGAAGGATGTCATGCTTGCTAAGGTGGAGGGTCAACAAAAGAGGAGAGGGCCCTCAAGGAGGTGGATTGACACGATGGCAGCTGCAATGGGCTCAAGTATAGCAAGAATTGTGGAGGTGGCTCAGTACCGGGTGGTGTTTCATTCTGCTGTGCCTAGGGTCACTATGAGGTCGGGATGACTTGATGGCACCTAATAACAACAACAACAACAACAACAACATATTTCTACAAGAAGAAACTTAGGATATGTAAAAATGGAGTTTAATATTTATTGTGTGATTTTTATCCACAAAGTTACTTATGCTCATGGTAAGAAAAGTTCTTCTGTTTTTCAGATTCTTGAGAATAAATCTGAATTCATGTGCGTATCTGGTTTAAGTGGGATTGGGAAATCTCTTAAATAACACCACAGGGGACTCATTGAATCACACTTAGTAGCTGCCATATATTTCTAAGTAAGACCAACTCTGAGAAAGGGACTTGAAGGATGAGAATTTTTTAGCCATTATCCATACCATAAGGAGTCCTACTGATGCAGTGGTTAAGCCCTCTGCTGTTACGCAAAGATTCAGCAGTTTGAACCCATTAGCTGCTCTGCAGGAGAAAGATGTGGCAATCTGCTTCCATAAAGATTACAGACTTGGAAATCCTATGGGGGCAGTTCTACCTTGTGCTTAAAAGGTCACTGTGAGTTAGAACTGATTTGATGGCAGTGAGTTTAGGTTTTAGTACCCATATCCATCCAATTGCTAACATTTTGAGGAGTCTTGGAGGAAAAACTACTGTAAAAATTGAAAGTGTAATATTTGAAACACCCAAATAATAGTATTTATATTGTTCATGGATACATATACATTACAGTGATGTATTGTTTGTGTCTTTGTAAATTTTCTCAAGTGCAGAGACCATGCATTCATTCATTCAACACCTACTTACAGATAACCTACTAAATGCCCAACACTGCTCACAGTAATCACCAGGGTGCTTTTTAACACAATTGACCCTTAAGTATTGCACTAATTTCACTCACTATTGGAAGAAGGTGATCTGGATAAGAGTAATAAGTATTTTCACATTATGTTATTTAGTTCCACATACTGGACTACAATACTGTATTCAAAATCTAGAGTCCAACATTCACTACATTTGTGACCTTAGCAAGCTACTCCACTTCTATAACATTTGATTTAGTCATCTGCAAAATGGGGATATAATATCTACTTCATAGGGCTACTATAATGAAGAGAAAATGAGGAATGAGGTTAAGCCTAGAGTGCCTTGCCCAAAATAAAGTGACTACTACTGCATTTTTACCATTACCGTCCTTGTTCCAAATAGCAAACAAAACCAACATGCAAGGGTAAAGTATAATCACAGGGCATATAACTGAGCATTGTCTCTATTTTTTCTCCCCAGGTTTGCCCTATTAGTCTTTAAAATTGCACAGCAATTTATCTTCTGGAAGGGAGAAAAGAGATCCTCCTCTCTTGTCTATAATAAGTTGGGTGAGCTTCAAGTCAAGTAAGTGCCTCAGCCCAGCCCTTATGGATATAATCTTTTTATAGCTCTAGTATCCTCTGCTGAAATTATTTCTCTGGGCAATTAAGACTCGATGACATAGTTTTCAAAATAATGATGATTTTTAATATTATTGCTCCTTTTGGCGATCATTTCATCTCTGATGACTTTAATTTGATATTCAAAATTATCTCAGAACAAACCAAACCAAAGGCAGCTTGGGCCACATTTCTCTTTTCATGCTGATAACCTGTCTTCAGCCAAAGGTCTTGGAAAATGCATGCTGTTTGATCTCTCTTTATGTTCAGAAGCACCATGGCTCCCTACCGGAGTGGATTGTGTCACTGGCTCCTGAAACTTCCATCCATCCCCAACCCTGGGCAGCTGTAATATGGTGAATTGAAAGTATCCACTGCCACTCAACCTACCTTATTTATAGGATGAAAATCCTCGCAGCAAATGCCACAAAAATATTCACTTTCATGTATGTGAAAAGCAATAGAAAATCCATAGGGAGGAAAAAATACAGTTTCTTTAAGTTTAAACAAAGTGAGAATTCACTTGGTACTCAATGAGTATTTTGAGAACTATCAATAAATCTGAAATTCATGACCTTGCCCATGTCATAGTGGCTTAGTTAGCAGTGTACTGATAGCAGTCACACATTTATAAAATTCAATTTTATTATGGTGAAAGGGTATATTTTAAAAAGTCCAAGTCTAAGTTGAACTAACTTATAAGTACTTATATCTGTCCCTGACAATCTTTGTTAGTTTGTGTAAGGCATAACATGAAGAAGGTCTGTTTTCTACACATATTTGAACTCTGATGTTTTCCTTCTCATGGTGAAGTTACGATATTTTGTTATAGAGTTTTTGAGATTATTTGCTTTTAATTTTTCAATATAACAGTCTATTACTCTGCCACATCTTTTACTTCCTTCTTAGGCATTGGTGTGGGTTAGCATAATTTGGGCCAGAACCTAAAGAAGTGCTAGAAATTGGATAGAGGAACTACAAGCCAAAAATATGAAATAAGAGTGTGGGGTTTATTTCCTCCATAGTTTTTGAGCCATGGAAACTTGGCTTTGATATGAAGTTGGTTCATTTGTGTTCTGTTTCATGTTCCTTGTCCCCGTAGTTCACATTCAAATGCATTGCCAGAGTAGAGACAGGATGGCAAGTAACTAGCCATTAAGGTTAATTTCAGAGTGTAGCTGCCAGCGTTCACTCCAGAGTTCTGGCAGGGGTGGAGTCATACCAAGAAGCCACTCTCACCGTAGCATTAAGATCTGGCATTGGTTTTTCATGTACCAGGCTGGAAAGTACCTTCATAGGAGGTACTTCAGAGGGCTTCCTCTGAAGATGCAAGGATCATACTTGGATAACTGAGCCTCAAGGGATGTTAGAAGTCACCTAGCTCAATCCCTTTATTTAAAAGACATGGAAGTGGGGCTTATAGAAGTTAAGTGGTGTGCCCAGAGTCATCCAGCCAGGTAGGGGGTAGATAAGTGGAATAGGGTAGTGATTATAGGAAGGGTTGCTGGCAGTGGGCTTGAAACTGGGCAGTCTTAACCCAGAGCCTCGCTATCAACCACTACCCTATCCTGCCTCTCTGACTCACCACCTGCTTTTATGACTCTGGGCAAACTTCTGTGTACTTCATTCCCTTATCTGAAAAATGGGGATAATAAAGAGTACTTACTTCATGAGCATATGTGAAGGACTTATAACAATGTCTGGGACACATGAAGTGCTCAATAGGTGTTAGTTATTGTTTATACCGAAAAAAACCCAAACTCACTGTTGTTGGGTAGATTCGAGTTATAGTCATCCTCCTTGGGTTTCTCAGGTGGTATCTCTGTGGAAGTAGATTGCCCCACCTTCCTTCCGAGAAGTGGCTGGTGGGCTTGAACTGCCAGACTTCTGGTTAGCAGCCAAATGCCTTAGGCACTACGCCACCAGAGCTCCTAGTTACTATTTATAGTATGAAACAAAATGTAATGGGTCTTCTTTACTTCATAGTACTTCTCTTGTACTAGAGGTGCAGGAGACTCCTCAATGTGTCTTAACCTTTCAAAATAAAATGGGCATAGCCAAGGGGAAATACTGTCCTTATTATATTTTATTCAAATGCAATTACATGTACTCTGCCTCCTTCCTACCTCCAATTAACCCCTTGCTGTTCATCGTAGGACAATACAACATACTCTTTTTTTTTTTTTTTTAATATTTATTGTGACTTGGGTAAAAGTGTACAGAGTAAATTCATTTTCCATACAGCAGTTCATACACATTTTGCTTCATGACATCGATTGCAATACCTCACACTGTACCAGCTCTCTTCCCACTTCCTCCCTGTAGTTACCTCTTCCTGTGTCCTTCCCTCCCATGCACACCCTCCCCCAAATCTACCAGTGCAAACACTGCCCTTCTGTTCTCCCATGATCATTGATCTCTCCAAGGATTGTATCTATCTACCTGATGTAAATTTTTACCCCATATGCAATACAACATACTCTTGTCCCTCCTTTCTAAAGGGATGAAAATTGAAAGGAACATGTAACAAGCTGTGGAATGACACTTTTAAAAAACAATGCTGAAAAGTCTGAAAGAGGGAATAGATTAAGGCTTGTGAGAGATGTTGTTGTTGTTGTTATGTGCTGTCGAGTCGGATCTGACTCATAACGACCCCTCCTTGGGTTTCCGAGGCAGTATCACTACAGAAGTAGATTGCCCCATTTTCCTTCTAAGAGATACTAACACCTAAATTCACTTTTAAAGCTATGCTTGGAACAAGGGGAAATATGTTAAAAAAAAAAATTGGTCTATAGCTGGGGAAAGATGGGGTAATATTAATTAGTAGTTTGTTTGACTTTTTCCCCCCCCCATTGGAGTATGACCATTGATGTGGAAAGGGTAGAACAAAAACAAGCAAGAGGGCAATAAAACCCAAGATAAATGTGGAGATAGTAAGACTCTACTGAAGTCATTTAAATGAATCATTTCAGCCCCTGGCCAATTGCACACCAGGGAATTGAAAGGACTTCTGCATTGAAAGATCTTATAAATTATTATTACCAGGTCACCTCAATTTTCAAAAAGGAGGTAATTTAAATGCTATAAATGATAGGTTGGGAGATTGAAGTTAACACTTTATATATAGAGAGAGAACCTGTTGCCTTTGAGTTAATTTAGACTTATGGTGATCCCATGTGCTATAGAGTAGAACTGCTCCATAGGGTTTTCTTGACTGTAATTTTAATGGAAGAAGATCACCATCGTGTCTTTCTTCTGTGGCACAGCTGAGTGGGTTGAAACAGCAAATCTTTGGGCTAGCAGTAGAGCACAAACAATTTCTACCACCTAGGGACACATGCAAAGCTGCTACAAAGATGGTTTGAGAATCCTTTCGAAAAGGAAGCACTTTGACGAGGTTGTGTTTCAGGTGTTGATGACTAAAGCTCACTAGATTTGAAATAGGAATGAAGTGAGAGATCCAGTTAGTGATAAGGAATCGAGGTACAATTGGAAGGAAGTCAGAGAGATCAAGGAGGGTGGAGGAGGACAACCTGGTCACTGAAGTCCCAGGAGATGAGTACAAAGGAGGCAGAAGAAGACTCTGAAAACCAAGTTAAGCTGAGAAAATACTCTGAAGCTATTCTTAAGGGCCAGGGAGCAGGAGAACTCAAAACCATATTCTGATATTGTGCTTGAGCCTAAGCTAGAGACATGGGTCCAGTCAGGCAATGAGAAACAAAAACGATTTGTCAGTAGACCCCAGAGCCAGTAACATGTAATCCATAAACCTGCCCACATGTGTTGCCAAATTCTTTCAATTTGTGAATGACAAGGGGCCATGTATTGCCCAAAGAATCAGAAATTATACACAGTTTGAATGAACATTAAGTTGAACTAATTTTCTTTCTTTTTACTACGGTATTTTTGAACTGGAAGACCAGATTTGTCATAAGCATGTTGTTGTTGTTGTTATGTGCTGTTGAGTCAGACTCGACTCATAGAGACCCCTCCTTGGGTTTTTGAGGCAGTATCACTACGGAAGTAGATTGCCCAACCTTCCTTCTGAGGAATGGCTGGTGGTTTGAACCACCAGCCTTCTGGTTAGCAGTCAAGTGCCTTAGGCACTATGCTACCAGAGCTCCTGTTATAAACATAGATTGACTTTAATGTGGTTTTATCATAGATGAGATGGAAAAATGAAAATGAAATGAATTTTCATCTGTTTAATTATAGAACCAGTTTGAACAAATGCAACCTGGAAAAACATCAATTAATAGATTGATGTTGACTTGAAGGAATCAATTTAGAATTGAGACACAGAGTCCTATATTCACTGAGCTTATTCATATAAAATATACTTGAAATAATGAATATACTTGAACAGTGAAATAGAAAGTAGGTTTCTCTCCCCTCTCCCCCCTCAGATGACTGGTAGTTGGGAAAGATGGCTAGTATGTTGGAGCATAGATTGACAATTCAAAGATATTTTGTTAGGGAAAAATAAGTTCTACCCTCAGTATAGTAAAGTCTCAGTCTATTATTGAATGTGGGCTTCATGTGAAGCATTCCATTCAGTTTTGAATTAAATTTGTGAAGCACTTTAATAAATTAGAAGTAAACCATTGGAAGGTAGTCAGGGTAGTTGTAGATTTGAAAACCATGTCATATGAGGACAAAATGTTAATACACAATTCAAGAATAAAACTGTTGAAAAATGAGAAGATAGGATGGATATGACAACTATCCAAGTATGAGGCCTTTTGGCCTGCCAAAGACAGAGTTCTTCATGAGTTTATGATTCCATGGACACTCCATGCCAAAATGGAGGAATAGAATCAGAATCCAGGAAAAGAAAAATTTGGAAGAAACTGGGCAGATGGTCAATCTCTCTGGCAGAAAAAGAAGCAAGGTCAGTAATGCACCAGAAAGGCAGAGAACAGAAGGAAGTTCAAGCAGATCAAACTAGGCCATTCTGGAACTAACCCCCAAAGCACTGTGAGTCCCTGGCACATTCATTTTAATTGTTTGGCAGGATTCCTTGGGTCAGGACAAGGTCCTCATGGTAGTAAATTGGGCCAAACTGCTCTGTGGGGATAGTCTGGCTCACTGTATTTTTTTTAAAGTGTTGCACCTGGAATGTTTCAGTTATCTACTGCTGTGTAAATTGTTGTTGTTGGGTGTCTTCAAGTCAGTTCTGACTCATAGCAACTCTATTTACAACAGAACAAAACACTGCTTGGTTCTGCCTCACCCTCATAATTGTTATGTTTGAACCCATTTTTGCAGCCACTGTGTTGATCCATTTAATTAAGGGTCTTCCTGTTTTTGTTGACCCTCTACTTTACCAAGAATAATATCCTTCTCCAGGGACTGGTCCCTGCTAACAAGATGTCCAAAGTACAAGAGCAGAGTCTCACTATCCCTGTTTCTAAGAAACATTCTGGATGTACTTCTCCAAGACAGATTTGTTTGTTTTTCTAGCAGTCCACGCTACTTTCGATATTCCTGGCCAATTCCATAATTCAAATAAATCCTTTCTTCTGTAGTCTTCCTTATTCATTGTCCAGCTTTCACATGCATGTGAGGCTATTGAAAATACCATGGTTTGGGTTATGGAATTTCCCTTTTCCACAATGTTATCCATAATTTATTATGATGTACACAGTTGAAAGCCTTTGCATACTCAATAAAATATAGGTAAACATCTTTCTGGTATTCTTTGCTTTTACCCAAGATCCATCTGACATCAGCAATGATATCCCTTGTTCCATGTCCTTTTCTGAATCCAGCTTGAATTTCTGGCAGGTCCCTGCTGAGGTACTGTTACAATTATTTTTGAATTATCTTCATTAAAACTTTGTCTGTAATTTTAATGGAATAGTTCAATAATTTCCTTACTCTATTGGATCACCTTTCTTTGCAATGAACATAAAAATGGGTCACTTCCAGTCCATCGACCAGGTAGCTGTCTTCCAAATATCTTGACATAGATGAGTGAGTGCTTCCAATGTTGCATCCATTTGTTTAAACATCTCAATTGATGTTGTGTCAATTCCTGCAGGCTTATTATTCACCAGTGCTTTCAGTGCAGGTTGGAGTTCTTCCTTCAATACCATCAATTCTTGATCATATGCTACCTCCCGAAGTGGTTGAACATCAATCGTTTCTTTTTAGTAAAGTGATTGTGTGTATTCCTTCATTTTCTTTTGATAGTTCCTATGTTATTCAATATTTTGTGCATAAAATCCTTCAATATGGCAACACAAGGCTTGACTTTTTTTCTTCAGTTCTTTGTATTTGAGAAATGCTGAGCATGTTCTTCCCCTTTGATTTTCTAACTTCAAGTCTTTGCATATTTCATTATAATGCTTTACTTTTGAGCAACATTTTCATAGTGATACTGCCTCAGAAACCCAAAGAGAGGTCTCTATGAGTTGGATCCGACTCCACGGCAGTGAGTGAGTTGTCTTCTTGAGCTTCCCTTTGAAATCCTCTGTTCTGGTCTTTTACTTTATCATTTCTTCCTTTTGCTTTAGTTACTGTGTGTTCAAGAGCAAGTTCCGGGGTCTCTTCTGACAATCATTTTGGTCTTTTCTTTTTTTCATGTCTTTCTAATGATCTTTTGCTTTCTTCATATATGACATCCTTGATGTCACCTCACAACTCATCAGGTCTTTGGTCATTATTGTTCAATGAATCAAATCTATTCTTGAGATGGTCTCTAAATTCAGGTAGGATATGTGCCAGGTTGTACTTGGTTTCATGGATTTGTTTTAATTTTCTTCAGTTTTAACTTGAAGTTGAATATGAGCAGTTGATGGTCTGTTCCACAGTCTACGTCTGGCTTTTTTCTGACTGATGATATGGAGGTTTTCCATAGTCTCTTTCTACAGATATAGTAGATTTGATTCCTGTGTATTCCATTTGGTGAAGTCCATGTGTATACTCACTGTTTATATTGCTAAAAATAAGTATGTATCATGAATAAGAGGAATACCATCACAGTCATCAAAAACAATATTTCAAGATCTATTCTGAAGTACAGCACTGTCAGGAATAGGTAATACCCATACACCTACAAGGAAAACCAGTTAATATGACTATTATTCAAATTTATGCACAAACCACTAATGTCAAAGATGAAATTGATCTTGCAAAATTCTGTCATGTGATCTCTGACATCATTTCTATCACCAAGGCTATATTTTCTAACTTCTGATTCTTATTTGTTTCCAACTGTTGCATTCCAATCAAAAGTAATTATCAATGCATTTTGATTGCATGTTCAATCAATTTCAGACTGCAGAAGTTAACAAAAATCTTCAAAAGCTTCATCTTTCGCTTTAGTATTGGTCCAATTCAAAATGGCCAATACTAGTACATTGCATTTGAATCAGACAACCATATGATCTACTGTGCCAAGAATGACAGTTTGAAGAGGAATGGCATGGCATTCATCATCACAAAAGATGTTTCAAGATCTGTCCTGAAGTACAATGCTGTCAGTGATAGGATAATATCCATATGCCTACAAGGAAGACCCGTTAATACAACTATTATTCAAATTTATGCACCAACCACCAAAGCCAAAGATGAAGAAATTGAAGATTTTTATCAACTTCTACAGTCTGAAATTGACCGAATGTACAATCAGGATGTGTTAATTATCACTGGTGACTGGAATGCATTGCAAGTTGGAAACAAAGAAGAATCACTGGTCGTTGGAAAATTTGTCCTTGGTGACAGAAATAATGCTGGAACTCGCATGGTAGAATTTTGCAAGACCAATGACTTATTCATTGCAAACACGTTTTTTCAACAACACAAATGGTGGCTCTACACGTGGACTTCATCAGATGGAACACACAGGAATTAGATTGACTACATCTGTAGCAAGAGGTGGTGGAAAAGCTCAATACCTTCAGCCAAAACCAGGCCAGGAGCTGATTGTGGAACAGACCATCAGCTGCTCATATGCAAGTTCAACTTGAAGTTAAAGACAATTGAAACAAGTCCACAAGAGCCAAAATATGATCTTGAATACATTCCTCCTGAATTTAGAGGTCATCTAAAGAATAGATTTGATGCTTTGAACACCAACAAC
>NW_006921615.1:15516965-15521739 GCF_000298275.1 Orycteropus afer afer
CAATAAATGGAGAGAAGATTGAGGTTGTCAAAGAATTCACGTTGCTTGGTTCTACAATCGATGCCAATGGAAGCAGCAGTCAGGACATTAGAAGATCTGTAGCACTGGGAAGGTCAACCACGAAGGAACTATTTCAAGTGCTGAGGAGCAAGGATCTCTCCATCAGGACTAAGGTGCACCTGACACAAGCCATGATATTTCCAATCACCTCGTATGCATGTGAGAGCTGGACAATGGATAAGGAAGACTGAAGAAGAGTAGATGCTTTTGAGTTGTGGTGCTGGCAAAGAATGCTGAAGGTACCATGGACTGCCAAAAGAACTAACAGATCTGTCCTGGAGGAAGTGCAGCCGAGATGTTCCTTGGAAGAGAGGATGACCAGACTTTGTCCCACCTACTTTGGTCATGTTGTCAGAAAGGACCATTCCCTGGAGAAGGATGTCATGCTTGGTAAGGTGGAGGGTCAACAAAAGAGGGGAAGGCCTTCAACGAGATGGATTGACATGGTGGCTGCTATGATGGGCTCAAGTATAGCAGGGATCATTGAGCTTGCGCAGGATTGGGCAGTGTTTTGTTCTGCTGTGCATGGGGTCACTATGAGTCAGAAACAACTCGACAGCACCTAACAACAACAACAGTCCATTGCAGCTCACTAATACCTGGGATATCAATCTTTATGAGTTTCATTTCATTTTTGACAACTTCTAATTTTCCTAGGGAGCTCTGGTAGCATAGTGCCTACGGCACTTGACTGCTCACCAGAAGGCTAGCGGTTCAAACCCTTCAGCCACTCCCTGGAAGGAAGGTTGGGCAATCTACTTCCGTAGTGATACTGCCTCGGAAACCCAAGGAGGGGTCGCTATGAGTAAAATCTGACTCAATAGCACATAACAACAACAATTTTCCTAGATTCATGCTTCATACATTCCATGTTCCGATTAGTAATGGATCTTTGCAGATGTTTCTGCTCATTTTGAATAGTGCCATATCAGCAAGTGAAGATCCCAAAAGCTTTACTCCATCCACATCATTAAGGTTACTTTGAGGTAACTAACCACCCCAAAACTTAGTGTCTTAGTGCTATAACATAACAATTTAATATCACTCCTGAGTCTGTGGGTTGACTGGGTTCAAATAGATGGTTCTTCTACTCCACCTGATGTTGGCTGGAGAGTCATTCAGAGGATCAACTAGATTCTAACTTATAAAATAGCTCATTCCCATGTCTGGTAGTTAGTACTGTTGGTTGGGAGCTCAGCTGGTGCTGTTCCAGAGCACCTCAGTTCTTCTCTAACTAGCCTTCTCACATGACATGGGCTTCTCACTGCATGCCAGCTGAATTTTAATAAGGAGGATTCCATGTGTATGAAAATGGAAATTGCAGTGTTACCCAGTGAAACCTCTGGAACATTTTTTTGATCAAATCCAGTCAAGGCCAGCCTGTACTTAAGGAGAGGGGATATAAATTTCACCTTTGACTGGAAGAGTGGCAAAGACTTTGGGGCTATTTTTAATCTACTACAAAGAATAATGGGGGATGGGTAGTAATTTAAGGGAATGAAGTTTCAGAGATTCTGAGTCTGACTCAAAAGTGAAAATGACAGACTAATAGAGGTTATACTAAAGATTAATTGAAATGACACATGTAAAGTTCTTTTTTAAAAAATACATTTTGTTGAAATATGATATATATACAGTGAAATACAAAATACTAAAGCGACATGGGTCAATGCATTTTTTTTCCCAGTGTTCCCTCCCCTCTCCTCCCACCCCTGGTAACCAACAAAGAAAGTTTCCTTCCATATATAAACTTTTCCTTGACTTTTTACAAAAATGAACTAATACTATATTTGTCCTTCTGTGACTGACTTATTTCATTCAGCATAATGTTCTCCACTCCTCGGATGGAAGGTTGGGCAATCCTACTTCCGTAGTGATACTGCCTCGGAAACCCAAGGAGGGGTCGCTATGAGTCGGGGCCTACTCGACGGCAAACAACAACAACAACAACAACGTTCTCCAAGTTCATCCATGTTATGAAGTATTTTGCAGATTCTACATTATTCTTTAGTGTTGCATAGTATTCTATTGTGTCTATGTACCATAGTTTGGTTATCCATTCTTCTGTTGATGGGCATATAGGTTGTTTCTATCTTTTTGCTATTGTAAATAGTGCTACAATGAACATGGGTGTGTATATGTCTGTTCTTGTCCTGGCTCTCACTTCTTTAGGATATATACCTAGTAAGAGATTGCTGGATCAAATGGTATTTCATATTCCAACTTTTTAAGGATTTGCCATTCTGCTTTCCACAGTGGTTATATCATTTGACAGTCTCACCAGCAATGTATGAGAGTTCCAAACTCTCCACATCCTCACCAGCATTTGTTATTTTCTGTTTGGTTGAACTTTGCCATTAGTGCTGGGATGAGATGGTATCTCACTGTTGTTTTGATTTGCATCTCTCTGATGGCTAATCATTGTGAGCATTTCTACATGTATTGGCTGGCCACCTGACTACCCTCTTTTGTGAAGTGTCTACTTATGTCTTCAGCCCATTTTTCAATTGTATTGATTGTTGTTTTGCTGTTGAAGTGTTGGAGTTTCTATAAATTTCAGAGATAAGTCCCTTGTCAGATATGTTGTTGCTGAATAGTTTTTCGCAATCTGTAGGTTCTCTTTGTACTCTTTTGGAGAAGTCTTTTGAAGTATATACAAATTTAAGTTTTAGAAGATCTCATTTATCTAGTTTATCTTCAGCTGTTGTGCATTTTGGGTTATGCTATTTATGCCATAAATCAGGGCCCCTAATTCTGCTCCTATTTTTTCCTTGAAGAACTTTATAGTTTTAGGTTTCACTAAGTTTTTCATCTATCTGGAGTTACTTTTTGTGTATGGTGTGAGGTATGGATCTTGTTTCATTTTTCTGCAAATGAATATCCAGTTTTCCAGCACCATTTGTTAAAGAAACCATCTCTTCTCCATTTAATGGATTTCAGCTCTTTATCAGAAAATCAGCTGTCGATAGGTTGATGGATCTATTTCTGGGTTTTCAATTCTCTTCCACTGGTCTATGTGTCTGTCATTGTAGTAGTACCAGGCTGTTTGAACTACTGTGGCTGTATGGTAGGTTTTGAGATTCGAGAGTGTGAGACTTCTACTTTGTTCTTCTTCTTCAATAGTGCTTTGCTTACTCAAGGTCTCTTTCCTTTGCATATAAAATTAGTGATTGGGTTTTCCATATCCTTAAAGAATGCCTATGAGATCTGGATTGGGATTGCATTGAATGTATAGATTGCTTTGGGTAGTACTGACATTTTCACAATGTTCAGTCTTCCAATCTATGACCGTAGTATGTTCTTCCATTTAGGTAGAGCTCTCTGGTTTCTTGGAGTAGTGATTTGTAGTTTTCTTTGTGCAGGTCTTTTGTGTCCCTACTGAGATTTATTCCCAAGTATTTTATTTTTTTGGTAGCTATTGTAAATGGTGTTGATTTCCTTATTTCCTTTTCAGCATTCTCTTTGTTGATGTAGAGGAATCCAACTGATTTTTGTATGTTGATATTGTATCCTAACACTAAGCTAAATCTCTCAATTAGTTCCAGTAGTTATTTATTTATTTATTTATTTTGCTGAGTCTCTTGGGTTTTCTGTGCATAGGATCACATCATCAGCAAATAGGGATAGTTTTACTTCTTCCTTACCAATTTGGTTGCCTTCGATTTCCCTTTCTTGCCTTATTGCCCTGGCTAGGACTTCCGTTACAATGTTAAATAGAAGTGGTGATAAAGAACATCCTTGTCTGGTTCCTGTTCACAAAGGGAATGGTTTCATTCTCTCTCCATTGAGAATAATGTTGGCTGTTGGTTTTGCATATATGCCCTTTATTATGTTGAAGAATTTCCCTTCTATTCCTATTTTGCTGAGAATTTTTATCAGGAGTAGGTATTACATTTTATCAGATGACTTTTCTCATTGATTGATAGGATCCTCTGGTTCTTTTCTTTGGTTTTATTTATGTGATGGATGACATTGATTATTTTTCTAATGTTGAACCATCCTTGCATACCTGGTATGAACCCCACTTGGTCACAGTGTATTTATTTATTTATTTATTTTTGATATGTTGTTTGAGCCTACAGTTGAAGATTTTTGCATCTATATTCACAAGGGATATTGGTCTGTAATTTTGCCTTTTAGTGATATCTTTGACTGGTTTTGGTATCAAGGTTTTGCTTCTTAAAATGAATATGGGAGGATTCCATCCTTTTCTATGTTTTGGAATAGTTTGAGTAGGATTGGTATCAGTTCTTCTCTGAACATTTGGTAGAATCCTCCAGTGAAACCGTCTCAGTCAGGGTTTTTTTTTGTTGGTAATTTTTTTTAATTACCCGTTCAATTTTTTTTTTTTTTGTTATGAGTCTATTAAAATTTTCCACCTCAGTCTGTGTTAGTTTAGATAAGTAGTATGTTTCTAGAAATCTGTCCATTTCTTCTAGATTTTTGAATTTGTTGGAATATAGTTCTTCATAGTATCCTGATATTATCCTTTTAATTTCTGTTGGTTCTCTTATGATGTTGCCCAATTCACTTATTATTTATGTTATTTGTATTCTCTCCTTCTTTTCCTTTGTTAAATTTGCCAGTGGTTTGTCAATTTTATTAATCTTTTCAAAAAACCAACTTCTAGTCTTGTTGATTTTTTCTGTTGTCTTTCCATTTTCTGTTTCATTTATTTCTGCTTGAATCTTTATTATTTCTTTTCTTCTGGTGA
>NW_006921615.1:15522049-15541428 GCF_000298275.1 Orycteropus afer afer
TTCATCTTCCTATTGTTGATTTCTAATTTTACAGCATTGTGATGTGAGAGATGCTTTTCATTATTTCAATGTTTTTAAATTTATTGAGGCTTTCTTTGTGGCCTAATATATAGTCTATCCTGGCGAATGTTCCATATGTGCCAGAAAAGAATATATATCGTGCTGTTGTTGGGTGAATGCTCTGTAGATGTCTGTAAGGTCAAGTTGGTGGAGTGTATTGTTTAGTTCTTCTGTGTCTTTGTTAAGTTTCTTTCCAGTTATTCTATCTGTGATTGAAAGTGGTGTATTAAAGTCTCCTACTACGACTGTGAAGTCATCTATTTGTCTTTTCAGTTCTGTGAGAGTCTGTTTTATGTATTTTGGGGCTCTTTCATTGGGTGCATAGATATTTATTATTGTTATGTCCTCTTGTTCAATAGATCCTTTAATCATTATATAATGTCCTACCTTGTTTCTTCTGGTGGTTTTTGTCTTAAAGTCAGTTTGATGAGAAATTATGTAATTATTGACAAGCATGGATTGGTTGCTGTCATTTTGCTATGTGCTTTTTCATGGTGTTGCTGATTTCTTTGTGCCATATAATATTCTGTGCTGAGCTCATTTTGTTTATGAATTGTGTTATCACTTCATTTGTTGCTATTGTTTTAGTATTTGCTAAATATTTGTGACCTCTTTTTTATTTTGATGTGAAGGTTTATCATTTTTCTTTGAAGTTACCCTGTGATTTATAATTTTCTTCCCAAGTTTAGAGCAGTTCATTCTATCTTGCAGTTGTCTTGACTTCCCTACCATTTAGAACTTCTTTAACTACACCATTTTCTCCCTCTTTTTGGTTTGTAGTTGTCCTCATTTTTCAATTGATGTCTCTGGTTCCCATTTACAATCTTGTAGGCTTATTTATTTTGGATACTTCCATAACTGGTTTGGTTTCTGGGTTATGCCATTATGTGTGTTAATGGTTGGTTGTTGTTTGCTGTTGTTGGTTCTCTGTCCAAAGGACTCCCTTTAGCATCTCTTGTAAGGTTGGTCTCGTTTTAACAAATTCTCTTAATTTCTGCTTATCTGGAAATGTCCTAAATTCACCATCAAATTTGAGGGACAGTTTTGCTCGGTATATAGTCCTTGGTTGGAAATTTTTTTTTCTTTCAGGACTTTATATATACCATCCCATTGTCTTCTCACCTGCATGGTTTCTGTGGAGAAATCTGAGCTTAGTCTTATTGGTTGCCCTTTGTAGGTAACTTTTTGTTTTTCCCATGCTGCTTTTAGGATTCTTTCTTTGTCTTTGGTTTTGGTGAGTTTGATGATGATATGTCTTGGTGATTTTCTTTTGGGGCCTATCCTGTTTGGGGTATGTTGGACTTCTTGAATGTACATATTATTATCTTTCATCATACAAGAGAAATTCTCTTCCAACACTATCTTTGACAATTTCTCTATGGTTTTATTTGTCTCTTCCTGTTCTGGAATTCTGATTACACGTAGGTTATTCCTTTTGCTGGTATTCCACATGAACCTTAGGCTTTCTTCATTTTGTTTTGATCTTTTTTTCTGATTCACCCCTTTCCAAAGAAGTATTCAGTTATTTGTCTTCAATCTCACCAATTCTGTCTTCCATTGATTCAATGCTACTCCTTGGCCCATTCAATGTGTTATCTATTTTTGAAAAATTAGTATTAATCTTCTGGATTTCTATCTGTAGATTTTGTATCATTTCTAATTTTTCACTTATTTTGTCATTTTGTTCTTGTATTGTCTTTCAAAATAGTTCTAGGGTTTTCTCTGTGTTTTCCTCAATTTTGGCAGTATTTTCCTTGATCTGTCTCTCAATCCTTTGAACGTACCTAAATATAATTCTTTTAAATTCCTTATCAGGGAGTTCCAATGTTGCTTCTTCCTCAGGGATGTATTCTGGATTTGTATTCTGGTCCCTTGTTTCTCCTGCTTTATCTTGCTTCTTTGTGTGGACTGTGGTGCTCTGTTATCTCTGAAACATTGTGATGTTTTTGTACTTATATTTAAATGGTGACTGTATGTTGGAGTGATTTGCCCAAGATTTTCATTTTCTTTGTTTTGTTTGTGTGTTATCTAAGTAAGCAAGGTACTGTGCTCCTCTATTCGCTGATTGGCAGCACTTACAACTCACCACCTGTCTCCTTTCCCATTGTCAGCCTTCCATATGTCTCTGCTGTCCTTGGCAAGTGGAGCCTATCATAGGTCCTGTTTTCATTCAGTTTCTTCCACTAGTTGGTGTCTAATCTACATCTGTATACTTCTTTTCAGAACTCAAGGCTCCAGGATTATCTTCTCTATCTCTGTCAATTGGTTCCTCTTTTCTTTGTTGAAGAAGGTCTGTGGAGCTTCTCTGTCTATTCTGCCATCTTACTGAAAGTCCCACAGGTAAAGTTCTTTATAATAACTGGAACATAACAAAATCTTATTAAATACTAGCCCTTATTAATATTATTATTAATACCATGTCTATTTTTAAAGTGTTCTGCATTGGGGAGGGTAAATTGTTAAAAGATGAACTCTGGGGAGCTATGAAGTTTCCATAGTTTAATAGAAAGCTAGGAAAAGTCTTCCTCTCAATTCTCACTTGTCTCAGACCATCTATTCTTCCCCCATCTGAGACAGAAAAGAAATTTTACTTTTCTACTTCAGCTTCTTCCTTTCTTAACTAGAAGAAAATCAATTTGAGACCAGTCATGAAAAGAAGGCAGCATAAAAATGCAGAACAATAAGAGAAGTATTTTGGTCAATGTGGGTCTATGACCTTCTTCAAATTATGTTGTTGTTGTTGTGTGCTGTCGAGTCAGACCTGACTCATAGCGACCCCTCCTTGAGTTTCTGAGATAGTTATCACTACAGAAGTAGATTGCCCAAGCTCCCTTCTGAGGAGTGGCTGGTGGGTTTGAACCACCAGCCTTCTGGTTACTAGTCAACTGCTTTAGGCACTACACTACCTGAGCTCCTTCTTCAAATTATAGCTGAAAGAAAGAGGGTCTTCTAAAACATGTATTTATATAGATGGCATTACTTCTTATATGGAACCTAATCTATACAAACTTACTATTTTAAAAATTTCTTCTAGAGAGGGGCTGGGTTGTCCTTCATTTGTCTGATTCACCTAGCTCTTACTCCTTGAGTATTCATATATTTATACATCAGAGGAAAAAAAAAAAACAAAGCAGTTGCTGTCAAGTTGTTTTCTACTCATCATGGCCTCCTGTGTGCAGAGTAGAACTGTGCTTCATAGACTTTTCAATGACTGTGATCTTTCAAAAGTAGATTGCCAGGACTTTCTTCTGAGGCACCTCTGGATGGGTTCAAACTGACTTTTCAGCTAGTAGTTGTGCCAGCCAGAAACTCCTGGCTAAGTGTAAATATCTGATTCCTTCACAATGTCTCCTCGTGTGGTTATTCCTGAGTATGTATCTATTGAAATCATATCTTATATATTCTCTTTTATATTATAGCTAGGGATTTATATATTTTAAAAATCATGTTTGCAGGTAAGTTGTATTATCTATGAATTATATTTCATGAAAGTAAAGGAAACATTAAAATATTTGTTATCAAAAGAAGACATTTGATCTGGCAGAGTTGAGAACAATTGTTTTAGAAGGAGTCAACAAGAGAAAGGAATAGCTAAAAATGCCTTGTGTCATAGGAGTTGAGAAAGAAGGAGTGTTTAGTGAGGAAAATGGTCATCAGAGCACCTGCAAGAACTGTTGTTGTGTTGTTATGTGCCGTTGGGTCAGACCCGACTCATAGCAACCCCTCCTTGGATTGCCGAGGCAGTATCACTACGGAAGTAGATTGCCCAACCTTCCTTCCGAGGAGTGGCTGGTGGGCTTAAACCATCAGCCTCCTGGTTAGCAAGAACTAGAGTATATTAATATTTAATTTTTTAAAAATAATGTTTTCTATGCCCACAGGAGCTGTTAGTGGGTATTGGTTTGGAGAATTAAAAAAAAAAAAAAGAGAGAGCCATATCCCATGTTTATGTCAATGCAGGCAAGAGAGAGCGAGAGAAAGAGGAGAGAGAGAGAGAACTACATCAATTTTCATCAATATTAGCTAGGTCATGGTTAAGTAATAAAAAAAATCCCCAAATCTCAGTATTTTAAAATAACAAATCTGTTGCTTGGACATTGCCTTGGTTTCCCAGTGCTGGTGTAACAGAAATACCACAAGTGGGTAGCTTTAATGAATAGAAAATTATTTTCTCACAGTTAAGGAAACTGTTGTTGTTGTTGTTATGTGCCGTCAAGTCAGACCCAACTCATAGCAACCCCTCCTTGAGTTTCCGAGGCAGTATCACTAAGGAAGTAGATTGCCCCATCTTCCTTCTGAGGAGTGACTGGTGGGTTTGAACCACTAGCCTTCTGGTTAGCAGTCAAGTGCCTTAGCCACTATGCTACCAGAGAAACTGGAAGTTGAAATCCAGGGTGCTGGCTCTAGGAGAAGGCCCTTCTCTACTCTAGGGGAAAATCTTTGTCTCTTTTAGCTTCTCTTCCTTAGTTCCTTGGTGATCTCCACATGGCATCAATCTCTCTCTTTGATTGTGCTTCCTTGCTTCTGTGCCTAATATACTCTTTTTTTTTTTTTTTTTTTTTAAATTATGATTTGGGTGAAGATTTACAGAGCAAATTCACTTTCCGTACAGCAATTTACAAATACTTTGTCTCATGACATTGACCACAGTTTACCACAATGCAACAGCTCCTCTCCCACTTCTCCCCATAGTTACCTCTTCCCTGTGTCCATCCCTCCATGGACTCCTGCCCTCTGAGCTGTCTCCCTGTGCATAAATAATATACTCTTTATATATCTCAAAAGTGATTGACTTGAAACACAGCCTACCCTGATATGACTTCATTAACACAACAAAGAAAATCTTATTCTCAAATGGGATTACATCCACAGAAAGAGGAGTTAGGATTTACAATATACATTTTAGGGAACACATTTCAATCAACAGACATACTACTTATCCAATGCTCATAGGCAGAGGACTGTGCTCTATTTACTTCACTCAGAGACCCAGCCTGAGAGAGGCATGCAAGGGGTTATGGGAACACAGGGGAAGTACATTGCAGAAAATTTTCTACCTGGAAGTGACACGTGTCATTCCCATTCATAGTTTATTGGCCAGAGCAAGGCACATGGTCATGCCTAACTGCGAGAGGCAGAGAGTGCAATCTGTCTGTATGCCTGGAAATAAAAGGAACTTGGGTTTTGGTGTAGAAGACTACTCTCTATCACTGGAGGAAAGCCACAATGGAGACAGAGCTCAACAGGAAAAAAGTAGATGTGACTATGACAATAAGTCCAAGAATTTGCAGAAATCTTGGAGAGGCTTCTGAGCCTCCTGTGAAACACAGAATGTTGTTTGCCATCGAGTCGGACCCAACTCACAGCGACCCCTCCTTCGGTTGCCGAGGCAGTATCACTATGGAAGTAGATTGCCCAACCTTCCTTCCGAGAAGTGGCTGGTGAGTTTGAACCGCTAGCCTTCTGGTTAGCATTCAAGTGCCTTAGGCACTGTGCTACCAGAGCTCCTGAAATAGCACATTCAAATAACATTTCCATAAACAGCAAAGGTGAGGTGACTTTGGCTGATGATTTGGGTAAGCTAGAAATTTACATACTCCATCATAACCTGCTATGAGTTGGAATTGACTCAATGGCAGTGGGTTATTATTTTTTATTTTATCTTTTTACCACAAACTGCCCCCTTTTCCTGTTGGCACTGAGGGACTAATAGTGACTCTACCAGGAGCTCCATGATAATATTGTGAAGAAAAGAAATCTCTGGGGTCAACTGATCAGGAAGGTGGTCTTTTTCAGATACTTGTCAAGAGTGTTTTCAGTAACAGGCCACTGTGAGGAAGTAGGCATAAGGAATAACACACTGGGAAAATCTGGAAGAATAATTTTGGATAAAGAATTTATTGGAGGAAAGATTCTACTCCCTGCCCCCCCCCCCAAGTTTCTGTTTTTATTTTTACTCAAAATCTATCTGTGGCATTTGGTATCAATATACAAATCCAGTAGTTAAGAAGTTAACTTGAAATATTTTTCGAAACATGTTCCCACTAGATGGCGTAAACAGCTCACCTATTTGGAACGGATCTAAAGGACACACAGGAGGAGGAACTTGAAAGTTAGATTCCTCACACTAACGACTGGTTTATAAAACTTCACATGTGGTGGATATGGAGGATTATGTCATACTAGAATAAAAACTTTTATTTCAGTGGCTTTAAGTAAATATACACCTTTATTTATGTTAGTAGAAATAATCTATCCTAGAAGTGTAGCCAGAATGCTCCTTAGAGGCAAGAATGGCCAGACTTCCTCTCACCTACTTTGGTCATGTGGTCAGGAGGGGCCAGTCCCTGGAGAAGGATATCATGCTTGGCAAAGTGGAGGGTCAGAGAAAAAGCGGAAGAATCCTCAACAAGATGGATTGACACAGTGGCTGCAATGATGAGCTCAAGAACAATAAGAAGCATCGTAAGGATGGTGCAGGACAGGGCAGTGTTTTCTTCTGCTGTACAAAGGGTTGTTACGAGTCAGAATCGACTGGACAGTACCTAACAACAACAACATCTTTTTAAAACGTGTATACTAATACAATTTTTCTCTCAAAAAACATTGTTGTCGTCTTGTGCCATCGTGTCATTTCCGACTCATGACAACCCCATGTATGACACAGCAGAACTACTTCAGAGGGTTTTCTTGGCTCTGGGTGTCATGCCTAGGGCACTTGACTGCTAACTAGAAGGCTGACAGTTCAAACCCACCAGCCACTCCTTGGAAGGAAGGTTGGGCAATCTACTTCTGTAGTGATACCACCTCGGACACCCAAGGAGGGATGGCTATGAGTTGGGTCTGATGCGACGGCACATAACAACAGCAATCTTTACAGAAACAGAATGCTCCTTGTTGCTGCTGGATGGGTTCGAACTGCCCCTGTTACCAGCTGAGTATAAATTGTTTGCATCATAGTCACATATTAAGACTATTATTATTGATTGAATGTGTCACAGAATAAATATACATAGTGAATATTCAAGAGTTTCTCACTTTAAAAAGTATTATTCAGAAACTGCACTTACAAAACAGACCAAAACCAAACAGAAGGTATAGACAATTATCTACAGTAAATCAATCAATCAACTAACCAATGGTCACTGAAGACTTTCTATGTGCAAGGAACATTTTTAAACTTTATGCAGCACATGATGCAGTATAGCATGATAATTAAGAGGATGGTTTTGGGGACTAGACAGCTTGAATTTCTACTACTTATTAGCTATGACCTCAGTCAAATAACTTAACATCTCTATGTTTCAGTTTCCTCATCTGCAAAATGATAATACCTAGCTTACAGGGTTATTGAAAGGAGTTATATTTGTAAAGCACTGCTTGGGATACAGTAAGTGCTCTACAAGTGTTAGTCATCATTACCATTATTGTAACATGATTACTCACTTTATAAAGGAACTCACTGTAAGGTTCAATTGAACAAAAATGTATTGAGTTCCTATTACGTGTAATGCATTATACTAGACACTGTGCTGGTTACTGTGGGTGAATCAAAGAAGGACTATGTGAACATGTAAGGCATGATTTCTGCCTTATGGATTTTAGGAAGTTCTTAAGAGAGGTACGATTACATAAACAACTAAACACAAAGAAACATAGAGTGATATTAATTGTTACGGATTGAATTGTGTCACCCAAAAATATATGCTGAAGTCCTAACCCTTGTACCCATGAACTGACCTTGTTTGAGAAATAAGGTATTCGAAGATGTAATCATTTAGGTTAACGTGAGGTCATACTGGAGTAGGGTGGGTCCTAATTCCATATGACCTTATCTTTATAATAAAGAAAATATACAGCAGCAGGGAAAAAGATGAAAGAGGTCATGTGATGCTGCAGCTACAAGCTAAGAAATGCTGGGAGGGAGGCATGGAATAGATTGTCTTTCAAAGCCTCAGAAGGAATCAATGCTGTCAATACTCTCCACCTCCAGAACTTTAAGACTATAAATTTCTATTGTTTTAGGCCACCCAGTTGGTGGCATTTTGTTATAGCAGCTCTAGAAAATCAAATCCATGAATGATTGCAATAATCTAGAAAGGAATTAGATTACATCTCAATATAGAGAAGACAAAAGTCCTCACAACTGGACCTATAAGCAGCATAACGATAGTGGAGAAGAAGTTGTCAAGGACTTCACAATGCTGGTTCTACAATCAACGCCAATGGAAGCAGCAGTCAGGACATTAGATGATGTATAGCACTGGGCAAATTGACTGCAATGGAACTCTTTCAGGTGCTGAAGAGCAAAGATGTCTCCTTGAGGACTAAGGTACGCCTGACCCAACCCATGATATTTTCAATTGCCTCGTATGCATGTGAGAGCTGGACAATGAATAAGGAAGACCGAAGGAGAGTTGATACTTTTTTTTTTTATTGTGATTTGGGTGAATATTTACAGAGAAAATTCACTTTCCATACAGCAGTTCACATATACTTTGTCTCATGTCATTGACCACAGTTTGAGAGTTGATACTTTTGAGTCATGGTATTGGTGAAGAATGCTGAAAGTACCTTGGACTGCTAAAAGAACTAACAAATGTGTCCTTGAGGAAGTGCAGCTGGAATGCTCCTTGGAAGTGAGAATGGCCAGACTTCATCTCACCTACTTTGGTCATGTTGTCAGAAGGCACCATTCCCTGGAGAAGGATGTCATGCTTGGTAAAGTGGAGGGTCGGCGAAAGAGGGGAAGGCTCTCAACATGATGGACTGACACAGTGGTTGCGGCGATGGGCTCAAGTATAGTAGGAGCTGGTGCAGGACTGGGCAGTGTTTTGTTCTGCTGTGCATAAGGTCACTAGGAGTCAGAGATGACTTGATGGCACCTAACAACAACAACAACAACAGAATAGAGCTTTCAAACATGTGAAGAAGTTTAATGGGTGGGGTGTGGAAGAAGCATTCTCAATGGAAGGAACAGCAGGAACAGAGATCCAGAAGCAAGGCCACACCAACATGCTTGTGGGATCTGGAGAAGGTTGGAATGAATGAAGCATGGAGACATGTAGTAGTAATATGACTGGCAAGAGAAGGTGAGTCTAGAAGTCAAGGCCTTGAATGCCCAGATAGCTTATTTAGTAGGCAACAAGGAGTATGACACACATAGTTCTTTATTCAATAGCCATTCCCGGTCTTCCTTGCTAACAAGACCCCAGTTTTGTTCAAAGAGGCAATGTAACCTGTCTCAGGGGATAATCATGATTGGTTAATACCTGTCATGATAATTTGATATGATTTTGCCGTGTCTTAAGCTATTCTTTTCTGCTTTGCAGTTGAGAGTGGCCTTGTGATTTAGTTCTAGCTGATAAGAGATGAAGGAAAGTAGTCTGAGCGGCTTCTGAGAGAATTTTTGCTTTCCTGATAAAAAGGACAGACACACTGGAGATTCTCACTTCTTCTTTTTCCTGCCGTAAACAGGAATGTAACATCTGAAACTACTGCAATCTTCTTGAGACCTTGAGGTGACAAGAAAAAGTATGAAAGGACAACAGAAAGCCAGAAGGTAAGAATGTGGCTGTTGTTGTTGTTATGTGCCGTCGAGTCGGCCCCGACTCATAGCGATCCCTCCTTGGGTTTCCGAGGCAGTATCACTACGGAAGTAGGATTGCCCAACCTTCCTTCCGAGGAGTGGCTGGTGGGTTTGAACCGCCAGCCGTCTGGTTAGCAGGCAAGTGTCTTAGCCACTATGCTACCACAGCTCCCAAGAATGTGGCTACTATTGTGAAAATTAAATCCATGGTGGCAAACTTTTATGTTTGGATTTTTTTTAAAAACTTTTTATTGTGATTCAGGTGAATGTTTACAGAACAAACCAGCTCTCCATTCAACAATTCACATACATTTTGTTTCATGTTATGGATTGCAATCCCTTCTCTCCTCCCATATCACTAACTTCACTCCTCTCACATCCCATATTCTCTCTGTGTTTCTCATTTGGAATTCTTGTTAATGAAAAACAAAATATTAGGAAGTTGCCCACTGTTCATTGGGTATTCTGTTACATGCAGCTGAACACATTTTAGGTGTGAGAACCAAAGTTTTCTTGTAAAAAAATCTCATTATAGAACATTTCAAAACATACATAAAGGAGAAAAACCCATTAGTATAATGAATCCTCATGGACCCCTTACATGGACAACAGCAGTCATCAACACTTTGCAAATATTTCATTTGTCCCCAGCTACATTTCTTTTTTTCTGGAATATTTAAAAAGAAACCCTAGATAGCAAGTCATTGTACCTGTAAACATCTCAGGATGTTTTTCCTACTAAAAAGCCACCTCTTTATGTAACCACAAAGCAATCATCACACCTTACATCATTAACAATATTTCCTTAATATTACCTAGTGCCAATTCAAAGTGTTTTTATTTTGTCTTATTTTTAAGAATAGGAAAATAGTTCTGGGGATATTTAAAAAATAGATTGGAGGGGAGACCACCAGAAGAAGAAAGACTAGTTAAGAGCTTATTGCATTAGCTGTTGCTAAAAGCTTTAATTTAGACTTTGGCAGTACATGAAGCAAGAGACACTGTGAAACAAAGTGAGAGGCCAGGATTGCATGGAAGCAAGCTTCCAAGAGGGAGACTCGGAAAGTAGGTCAGAGTTTTCCAGCCTGGGAGCCTGAGGATATACTGAAGCTGTTGCAGAGATTTTAATCATAAAATGAACAGAAGGGGAGATGACAGGAAAATTTAATAGGTTTTACTAGGATCTCAAAACATGACTTGATTTACACAGAATTGATTGGCACATGCATTATTAGGGACACAGCTACATTGAAAACAATCATGTAATACCATAAATAGTGTAACCTGATACTGACCAAATGCATGTGTATGCTTGTACACACACACAAGAACACACACACGTGTATTTAAATTCTTAGGGCTCAAATAGTCTTTTAGCAAGAAGAAAAATGGGTTAAGTCTACTTTAGGCTACCACCTAATAGCCATATGTACTTGGGTAAGTTGGTTGACCCCTTTTTGCCTCTATTTGTGTATCTGTAAAGCAGAGAAAGTCATAGAACCTACTTCATACAGGTTGTTTTGAGGATTAAATGAATTAATATATGCAAAGCAGTTAGAATAGTGCCTGGCACCTGTACAATATAAGTGCTTGCTATTATTAGTGTGTAAGGAGCTCTGGTGGTGTAGTGGGTAAAGCATTTGGTTGCTAACCAGAAGGTTGGTGGTTCAAACCCACCAGCTGCTCTGTGGGAGTAAGATGAGGCAATCTGTTTCTGTAAAGATTTACAGTCTTGGAAACCCAGTGGGGGTCATTGTGAGTCAGAATCAACTTGATGGCCGTGGATATTATTAGTGTGTAAACTCACAAGGCTTTTATTCTGCCTTGTACATTTAAGCAATATACACATTTAATTTAGATTAAATGCTAGGAAAAAGCTATATCGACATTTTTTATTATTTCTCTAAGTTTTGAGAATCACCTACATCAACAAGACGATTTGGATGTTTTAGCAGGGCTATCGTATTTGATCTGGAGCTCTGGTAGCACAGTGCCTAAGGCATCTGACTGCTGACCAGAAGGCTGGTGGTTCAAACACACCAGCCACTGTGCAGAAGCAAGACTGGGCAATCTGCTTCTGTAAAGATTTACTTCCTCGGAAACCTAATGGGGGTCACTATGAGTCAGAGTTGACTAGATGGCAGTGGGTGGTTTTTTTTTCTTTTTTTAAAATACATTTGATATGGGATTTTTTGGAGGCAGCAAATAACTTGAATAAATAAACAATTCTTGAACCTATATATTTGAAGAATTCATTCCACAGAAAAACTGCATCTGAAGAATTTCTAGATACAACAACATTGAAACTCATTAATGGCTGCTGCAATCTACTTAACCTTCTAATATATGGGCTGTAAGTGTGGAGCTCAACTACCAAATTTCTCAGAAAACACACACTTCCATTATTTGTTTTCTCTACATCTTCATTCCTAGTTATCTGTGCATCAGTTCATTGTATTCATGCTATTAGAGTAGGGGGAAGTGTTTTGGTTGGTTGGTTGGTTTGAAAAACTTTTTTTAGTGCAACTTCCTCATGTAGTTGTTCAGCCTGTAAACCTGTCTATTGTTTGGATGAATGTTAGCCATGTAGCGAGTCCAATTCCAGGCCTGTAGGGTGACTAGAAGTCATATTCTTGGGGGCTTTATCAGTCTCTTTCCGACCAGTAATCCTGATCCTTTTTACATTTCTAAAATTTTCTTCCACATATTTCTCCTACTCTATCCAGAATGTCCAATTTTGATCCTTTTCTGAGTGGTTGGCAGTGATAGCCAGGCACCATCTAGTTCTGGTGTCAGGGTCATATTGGCTGAGGTTCCCAAGGCCCATTAGTCATTTAGATTTATTGTTACCCTGAGTCTTTGATTTTCTTCACTCATCTTTGCTCCAATTTAAAAACTATATGTGTATATATTTTTAACTGAGGTGAAGTTCACAGTACATAAAATGAACCCTTTAAAATGACATCTAGTACATTTATAGGGTTGTGCAACCACCACCTCTGTCAAGAATGGGATAGTTTAACATGGAATTCAGGAGTAAACATTGAGAGTTCACTGGGCTGGGAAGCCCTCCATGGGGCAGTGGAGCTGGGTGAATTTCTTTCTCTCTTCCTGTCTTACTCTTACTCCTCTGTTCTTGTATCAGGCTGCTCCTCTAGGGTGCACAGAGAGAGGAAGGAGAGAAAAGGACTAGGAAAGACACAGCTGTAAGCCACCTTAAGTATCATGTGAGTGGGGCTGCTTTTTTCTCGTATGAGCAGGCTTTCAGATGCTTTCTAGAGTGGAATAATCTCCAACAGCAAATTCCTTGAGATTGACAATGTCTATGCTCTGGCTGCATAGAGCACCTCCCTCTGTCCCTGACTTTCTGTCATCTCCCCTCTCTGTTGAGGTCGTATTCCATGCCTCCATGCAGACTTCTTGGGTGGAAACAAGGTGACCCCCAAACCAGCTCTCCCACAGGATCCTCATCTACTCCCAAGAAAACACACACATGCACTGCATGCAGTTCACTCTCTGGATGGCTGTCTCCCTCATAGTCATCTTCAGTCAGCTTTGTGGCAAGGCCAGACACCAGAGTGCATCAAACAACCCTCTCCAAAGGAATATCTGACTTCAGTCTTTCTGCCATTAACCCTGTGATTCTCTTGAGGTGGATGATGGATGAGGGTACAATACTGGTTTAGGGACACATCTTTTCAAGATATGCATGAGAAGTGAGTTTAGCATCTGTTCTGGTTACCTAGTGCCAGTCTGACAAGAACGTATGACAAATGGGATGGCTTTAACCAATACGAGTTTATTTTCTTACAGGTTGGAGGCTTTAAGTCCAAGTTCAAAGTGCCAGGCTCTAGGGACTGGGTGAAAGCCCCTCAACCTTGGGCTTCAGCTCTGCCTTCTGCACCTGGCCCACTGGAGCTAGAGGCTTTTCTTCACTCAGACAGCTGCTGGCTGCTGAGACTGACAAGCTCAAGAGTGACAAGTAAAAACACAGTCCCAATGTTATCAAAGCACATGGCAAGCCATTAATTCAAGTCCATCGAAGGTCCCAAGGTCGGCAGAGCATGGCAGGCTGTTGACTACATGGCTACATGCAGAGTTCAAGTGTGCCATTAGCTAGAGACCATTCCCAAAGCTGTTTCTTGTATATGGGAAGCAGATCACATCCCTAAAGCAGCTACTCAGCTGGTTGTGGTAGGTCCCACCATGGAGTTGATTGCCAGTCTCATCATGGGGAATAACTACCACCACCAGCTGCCTGGCCACTCAACCAGGCCCAGCCAAGTTGACACACAGACTTAACCACCACAGCATCTTATTTGATACATGATACATGATGAATGATACATGTTGCTCTGTTTTTGATTTTTGGGCATCAGCTGAAAGAATGCTTCCTTCTCCTCCTAAGTGCAAAGTGAGGGCTTTGGGGTAGTATACCAAGTAAATATTAATATGGTGCAATAGGTTGAAAAAATAGTTCCCAAAGATGTCTACATCCTAATCCTCAGAATTTGTGAATATGTTACATATGTATCTTATTTTGAAATGATTATAGATTCACAAAAAGTTGCAAAAAGTAGAGATACTGAGTGGGTGCAATGTAATCACAGGAGATGTGACAATGGAGGCAGAAGTCAGTGACATCGGCCGCAAACCAAGGAATGAAGACAGTCTCCAGAAGCTGGACAAGACAAAGAACACAACCCTCCTGACGCATTTTAGACTTCAGACCTCCATAAGTGTTAATATAACAAATCTGTGTTATTTTAAGAGCGTAGTGCCTAAAGCGCTTGACTGCTAACCAGAAGGCTGGCGGTTCAAACCCACCAGCCACTCCTTGGAAGGAAGATAGGGCAATCTACTTCTGTAGTGACACTGCCTCGGAAACCCATGGAGGGGTCGCTATGAGTCAGGTCCGACTCGACAGCACATAACAACAACAACAACAAACTTGTGGTAATTTCTTACAACAGCAATAGGAAAGTAGCACAGATGGTCTTCTGGGTGTCTGCTACTGATAACTATATAATTTCTGTATAATAGAAATTTATCATAGAAAATGATATTTCCCTCTTGTAGTTCTAAAATTATTTTACTGATACTCTTTTCTGTATTTTTTTTTTTAAACTCATGTGAAAATATATGTACCACAACATTTTCTTTTTTAAAACTTTTATTGTGATTTGGGTGAAAGTTTACAGAGCAAATTTATTTTCCTTACAGTATTTAATACACATTTAGCTTTTGTGCAGTTTCCTACAATGTAACAGCTCTCTTCCACTTTCTCCCTGTAGTTACCTCTTCCCTGTGTCCTTCCCTTCCATGCACTTCCACCCCACCCCAGGCTGTCTCTTTGTGTAAACACTGCCCTTCTGTTCTCCCATGACTGATTGTTCCAAAGAGTATCTGCCTGATGTAAATGTTCACCCCACATACTTGTCTATTGTTTGGCTGGAAGCCATAGGAGTGAGTTCAGTTCCAGACCTGAAGGGTAAGTAAGGGCCGTAGTCTCAGGGGTCTCTCCAGGATTCATCAGACCAGCAAACCTGGTCTCCTTCCCCCCATGATTTTGAGTTTTGTTCCACATTATTCTCCTACTCTATCCAGGTTCTCCTGCACTGATCCCCCTCTGAGCGGTTGACAATGATAGCCGGGCACCATCTAGTTCTTCTGGTCATCTGTTCATATAGGCTGAGGATTGCATGGTCTACCAGTCCCTTGAACTAATTGTTTCCAAGCATCTTTGGCATTCCTCATTCTTCTTTGCTCTGGATGAGGAGAAACCCATCATTGCATCTAGAAAGCTGCTTGCAAACTTTTAAGAACCCAGTCACTACTCACCAAAGCAAGATGTAGAACAATGTTTTTGTGTAGTATGTTATGCCAATTGAGCTTGATGTCCCCTGTGACCATAGTTCCAAGCCCACAGGTCCAACTACTCACTCCTTCAGGATAGCTGGCTGTGGCCAAGAAATCACCACAATCTTGCCCCTTTTCAGCTCTACTATACACCCAGACATTCTTACAGCACATACAAATACACATGTAGAAACATTGTCTGCTAGTCCTATACATGGTCATGGGCACACTACCCCCTGCCTAGGCATACCTGATGGTTCAGCCTGTCTACCCATCTATCTACCCATAGATTAATGCTTGCCATCACTGACAGTGCACCACTGTGCATGTAAAAGGGTTCATCTTTGTTCACAACATTTTCCAATTCAACTTTTTTGATACTCTTAATGATTGTTATTGTTGTTACGTGCCGTCAAGTCAGACCTGATTCATAGCGACCCCTCCTTGGGTTTCTGAGGCAGTATCACTACAGAAGTAGATTGCCCAATCTTCCTTCCGAGAAGTGTGGTGGCTTTGAACCCCCAGCCTTCTGGTTAGCAGTCAAGTGCCTTAGGCGCTAAGCTACCAGAGCTCCCACTCTTAATGGAAAGGGAGTATATACTGGCATTCTTGTTGTGGTAAAATTATGGCAACATAAAAATAAAAAGATACTCCATCACAAGGTTGAATTATAAAACCAGTGGCATTTTCTATGACACATTTAGTAACTCTAAACAATTAGAATAGACTATGACACAGACCAAATTTTTGATAAAAATACAGGGCTCTTTTGAGGAAATATAAGTTAGGCAGCTATGGGGTTCAGAGTCATGGATGTATTAAATCCCAGCTTCATGTTTTTACTCTGTAATCTTGGAGAAGTTACTTAAGCTCTCTGAATTTATATTTTCATCTGTGTGAAAATGCTCCTGAGCAGTAAATAATATATGTCATATAAAACATTTAGCATGGTGTTTGCATTAAGGCAAATGATTGTCAGCTTTTCCTCTTATGGTTATACATTTAGCAAAACTCTTGATAGAAGGGGGACATATACTAGTACTCCCATCTAAAATGTGGCAAAACCAGGGCAGTGTGAAAAAAGAAAAGAAAAAGAAAGATACTCCACTACAAGGTTAAATTTTGTAATCAGTGGCAGAACTGAGAAATGACCCAGTAAGGAGATTTCATTAGTCAACATTCTTCCCTATTAGGTATGCCAGGCCTAATAGACAGGGTAAGCCAAGATATAATGACTTCCTTTATTCCTTAATTTTGGTTCAAAAAAACCAAACTCATTGCTGTTGAGTCGATTCCAACTCATAGGAACACTTCCTTGGATTTCCGAGGCGGTATCTCTATGGGAGTAGATCAAAGGTAGTTGGTAGTTAAAGTAGAGAGAAGGGAGAAGATGACCACACACACACACACACACACACACACACATTATTGCTGGACAATATCAGATACACCAGGGAAGGATCCTCCCCTCCCCTTCTTGCACCTTCCTCTGCCTAGAGTTTCATTTTTCACAAAAACACAGAATGTAATAAACTTAATTTTAAAAATACGTATCTTATTTTCAAATGATTATAGATTCACAACAAGTTGCAAAAATAGTATATAGAGGTCTCATGTACCCTTCACCCAGTTTCTCTACTGATAATCTTATTTAACTATAGCACAATATCAAAATCAAGGATATTGACATTAGCTCAATCCGTATGTTTTATTCAGATTTCACTGGTTTTACATGCATTCACATGTGTGTATGTGGGTCTATACAATTTTATTATGTGTAGATTTGTGTAACCATCACCACGGTCAAGATACTGACCTGTTGGCTCACCACAGAGATCTCCCTCAAGCTACTTCTTTACAATTACATTCACTTCCTCACACCTGCCCCACCCATCTCTAAACCTTGACTAATACAAATCTCTTCTCTATGTGCCTTTGGTATTTCAAGAATGTTATACAAATGGAATCATAGTACGCCAACGTTTGGGATTGATTGTTTTCATTCAGCTTAATTCTCTTGAGTTCCATCCAAGTTATTGCATGTATTCTGAGTAGTCTCCCAAGAAGGAGCCCTAATAGCACAGCAGTTAAGAGCTTTGCTGCTAACCAAAATGTCAGTGATTGAAATTCCCCAGGTTCTCCATGGGAGAAAGAGATGGCAGTCTGCATCCATAAAAATTACTGCCTTGGAAAACTATGAAAAACTATACTCCAACAAATTTGAAAATCTAGAAGAAATGGATAGATTTCTAGAAACATACTCCTTACTTAAACTAACACAGACTGAGGTGGAAATTTTAAACAGGCCTATAACAAAACAAGAAAATAACAGGTCATAAAAAAAATTACCAACAAAAGAAAGCCCTGGCCTAGACGGTTTCACTGGAGAATTCTACTGAACATTCAAAGAAGAACTGACACTAATCCTACTCACACTATTCCAGAACATAGAAAAGAATGGAATCCTCCCAAATTCATTTTATGAAGCAAGCAGAACCTTGATACCAAAACCAGGTAAAAACATCACTAAAAAGGAAAATTACAGACCAATATTCCTCATGAATATAGATGCAAAAATCTTCAACAAAATACCAGCCAATAGACTCCAACAACATATCAAAAAAATAGTTCATTATGACCAAGTAGGGATCATACCAGATATGCAAGGATGGTTCAACATTAGAAAACAATTAATGTCATCCACCACATAAATAAAACAAAGGAAAAGAACCACAAGATCCTATAAATCAATGCAGAAA
Organism: Orycteropus afer afer; assembly: GCF_000298275.1. Classification (NCBI taxonomy): domain Eukaryota; kingdom Metazoa; phylum Chordata; class Mammalia; order Tubulidentata; family Orycteropodidae; genus Orycteropus; species Orycteropus afer. Next base: position 15,540,317 of record NW_006921615.1, read on the forward strand.
AGACATTTGATAAAATCCAACACCCATTCCTGATCAAAAAATCTCTCAGCAAAATAGGAATAGAAGGGACATAAAGGGCATCTATGCAAAACCACCAGCCAACATTATTCTCAATGGAGAGAGACTGAAACCATTCCCTTTGCCAACAGGAACCAGACAAGGATGCCCTCTATCACCACAAAAAAAAAAAAAAAAAAAAAAATCACAGCCTTGGGAACTCTATGGGGTTTCCAGTTCCACTCTATCCTATAGGGTTGCTGTGAGTTGAAATTGACACAATGGCAATAGGTTTTTGGTTAGTATTCCAGAGATTGGATGTCCTGTGGTTTGTTTAACCATTAACCCATTGAAGAATATTTGGGTTGTTTTCAATTTTGACTATTACAAACAAAGCTACTATGAAAATTCAAGTACAAATTTTTGTGTGGACATATTGGTTTTTTTTTTTTATTTCTCTGGAATAAATAAATGCCCAGGGCTGGAATTCCTGGAATGTGTGGTAAATGTATATTTAGGTGTTTTTGTTTTGTTTTGTTTTGTTTTTTAAAGATACTTCAAAATTGTTTTCCAAAGTGGCTATATCATTTTACATTTCCATCAGCAATATTTGAGATACCCAGTTTCTTCTCATCTTTATCAGCATTTGGTATTGTTACTGGTTTTTAATTGAGCAGTTCTAATAGGTGTGTAGGAGCATAATGCCTAAGGGATTTGTGATAGTTGGAGCTGGTGTCAACTTGGCTGGACCCCAGTTCTGTGTGGTTGTTCCCATGATGGGATCGGATGACTGTGTTCTGAGTGGCCAATCTGCCCAAGGGGAGTTTCCCTAGGGGTGTGGCCTGCTTCCAGGATATCCAGGGACATCCTGGGAAGAGAGACATTCTTTGAGGGATTGGAACCCTGGTGTTCTGACTACAACTAGTAAAGAAGAAGTATCAATGACTCTAGACTTATTGGTGAGACATATGTGTGCTAGAGGTTGGGAAATTAACCCAACAAAATTTCAGGCACCTTCCACCTCAGTGAAATTTCTAGGGATCCAATGGTGTGGGGCATGTCGAGATATTCCCACTAAAGTGAAGGATAAGTTATTGTATCTGGCTTCCCCCACA
>NW_006921615.1:15550088-15558485 GCF_000298275.1 Orycteropus afer afer
TTCTGTGTGATTGTTCCCATGATGGGATCAGATGACTGTGTTCTGAGTGGCCAATCTGCCCAAGGGGAGTTTCCCTAGGGGTGTGGCCTGCTTCCAGGATATCCAGGGACATCCTGGGAAGAGAGACATTCTTTGAGGGTTTGGAACCCTGGCGTGCTGGCTACAAACTTCCGTGAGTGAGCAGCCCACCGCTTGGCCTAGAGATCTTGGATTCATCTTTTGTTGGAGTCAATAACCAGTGTACTGCCTGCCAGCCTTGAATTTCTCAGCCCCCTGCGCTTGAGGAAGCTAAGGCTGCCGCCAGCCCAACGTTTCCTCCAGGGACTTTGGACTTGCCGGCTTCTATACGTTTGTGAGCCATTTTCCTAAGATAAATTTTTTTTTTTTTCTCTCTCTATATATAAACTTTGCTGGTTTTTGTGTTTCTCTAGAGAACCCAATCTAACACAGGATTTTACTGCTAACCAGAAGAGTGGCAGTTCAAATCCACCAGCTACTCATCGGAAGGAAGATTGGGCAATCTACTTCCTCAGTGATACTGTCTAATAGATGTGTAGTGATATTTCATTGTGCCTTTAATTTTCATTTTCCTAATGGCTAGTGATGTTGAATATCTTTTCATGTCTTTGCCATTCTCTTTGGTGAAATGTCTGTTTGTGTCTTCTGCCTCTTTTCTACTTGGATTGTTGAGTTTGGAGAGGTCTTTATTTATTTTAGATATGAGTCCTTCGTTAGGTAAGTGTTTGCAAATATTTTCTCCCAGTCTGTAGCTTGTGTTTTCATCTTTTTAATAGTGTCTTTCATAGTGCAAAAGTTTTAAATTTTGACTAGTCCAATTATTGATTTGTTTTGTTTGTTTTATGGATTGTGCTTTTGGTGTCATGTCTAAGAGCTCTTCCATAGGCCCTAAGTCCCAGTGGAGATGGAAAAGCTTTCTTTCCCTAAGTGACTGAGGATGGTATGGATGTGGTACTAAAAGCCAGCAGAACTTCAAGTGCCTTGTGGATGGGATGAAGGGACGTAGAGATTAATCTCACTCAAACTCACTGCTGTGGAGTCAATTCAACTCATAGCAACCCCTCCTTGAGTTTCCAAGGCAGTATCACTACAGAAGTAGATTGCCCAACCTTCCTTCCAAGGAGGGGCTGGTGGGTTTGAACCTCTAGCCTTCTGGTTAGCAGTCAAGTGCCTTAGGCACTATGCTACCAGAGCGCCTTGGAGATTAATAGGAATAGCATAACTGGAGGTCACATGAGCACTCGAGCCACTGAATGGAGTCTATTATAGAGGCAGATGTATGATCCAAAATCAGATGGGATGATGCACATACCAGTGTGGATAGATGATGACCAAAGATCAGTGGCCCCTCCTTCATACCCCACCCCTTTTCCTAATGATTTGGTGGAACTTAGAATCGATCAATGGGATAGGTAGACAAGCGAAGATTTGAAATTGACTAAGAAAGCAATAATTTGACCAATGAAACTCTCTATCAACTATTTATCATGAATTGACAAGAAAGTGGTTACCTGGAAGAATGAAAGCTTAGTATGGAGATATAGGAGATGAAGGGGGAAAAAGGATTACATATTTGTATTCAGCAAGCCTGTACCTGTGAGATTCAATCTTGCTACACATATTACATAAAGAAGAGGCTTTCCTCTCTTGCTATTCAGGCAACAAGCCCATCAATACTAACTTAAGAACCTGATGACAGCTTTGTTGTTAGGTCTTGTTTTCCTGGAGTATGATATATCTATCGGCATAACCACAAAACCAACACTGCCTTACTTTAGCCAAAACCTTTCCAAGGACACACTTGTGGCTTTTGGCTAAAGCTCTCTGGAGATCTCCCAACATCAGTCTGAAAAGCATCTGGCAAATCTTCAGGGAGTAAACACACCCAAGGATCAACTTCAGGTTTTGCTGGCTTCACTATCCTCATGCCTTAGAATCAAAGAAATTAGAAGGGCATGGAGGGGAGGGTGTTAATTTTGAGCTCTGAGCTTAGATTGAATGACCAGCCATCATATTTCATAGTATTAGCAAATCATCTACAATATTTCAAGTCCTCTGTGGTCCTGGGTTAAAGGCTCAGAAAAATAGGATACCACTGGTTGCTATAGGCATCCTTCCAAAAGAAAATGAAAATGATCTTTAATTTTGGATTGGGACTTCTCAGTGTTTAACGAGTATTTATATAGGGGAAAACCATTACTTAATTGAAAAAATATTTATTCAGACTTATTTGTCTGGCTTTGAACTATATATTAAGGCAGACACAGAAAAGCAAAGATGCCCATCTATAGCTAATGCCAGAGGAGTGAAGCCCTGACTTTGATTTCTTTTGGTGATATTTAAGAAATAAGGCTAAGTTAGCTCTAATTATGCTTTCTAATGACTTAAGGAATATTAAAAACATATTAGTACATATTATGAATCTTTTACTTTTTCAAGGAAGAGAAATGTGTGTAGTGCATGTGTTTGGAAAAAAATGGGGTGGTAGTTTCTGAGGAAGGTATTTTTTGGGAGATCCTTGAATGGGCAAGGGAATATGATAGAAAAATAGAAGTAGGTGTAACAAACTGATGAGAGAAATTGTTTATATCATCATGCAAAATTCACCTCTATCAGGCATCTAATACTTTAAGCATCACATACTGGTATTACATGTAGGGTCTAAAATTCAGTTGTCTTTCCCCAGTTTTTGTCATTATGTAACTCTTCCAAAAATAAATAAATAATAAAGAGGTATAATTATGTACTAAAATAACACATAAAGGAGATTGGTGCCACAGTGGTTAAGCATTCAGCTGTTAACTGAAAGGTCAGTGGTTTGAACCCAACAGCCACTTCATGGGAGAATGATGTGGCAATCTGCTTCTACAAAGATTTACAGCCCTGGAAACCATATGAGGCAGTTCTACTCTGTCATATATTGTTGTTGTAAGGTGCTGTCGAGTCAGCTCTGACTCACAGAGACCCCTATGTACAATAAAACGAAACACTGCCTGGTCCTGTGCCATCCGCACTATCCTTGCTATCCTTGAGCCCATCATTGCAGCCACTGTGTCAATCCATCTTGTTGAGGGTTTTACCCTTTTTCATTGACTCTCCACTTTACCAAGCATGATATCCTTCTCCAGGGAATGATCCCTTCTGACAACATGACCAAAGTAGGTGAGAGGAAGTCTGGTCATTCTCACTTCTAAGGAGCATTCTGGCTGCACTTCTTCCAGGATAGATTTGTTCATTCTTCTGGCAGTCCATGGTTTTTTCAATATTCTTTGCCAACACCATAACTCAAAAGCATCAACTCTTCTTCAGTCTCCTTTATTCATTGTCTGGCTTGCACATGCATATAAGGCGATTGAAAATACAATGGCTTGGATTAGGTGCACCTTAGTCTTCAAAGTGATATCTTTGCTCTTTAACACTTTAAAGAGGTCTTTTGCAGCAGATTTGTCCAGTGCAGTATGCTGTCTGATTTCTTGAATGCTGCTTCCATGGGTGTTGATTGTGGATTCAAGAATATCCAAGGCATAGAAATAGGTAAAATAAAGAGCCTGCCCTCCGCTAGGTCGTGGTTTAGTGGGAAAGACATGTGTAAACACACAATTACAGATTTGCATTTGGGAACCACTGCACTGTGCCTTCTCACCTATCAGCTCAAAAAACTTCTTGACTGAATCTTTCCCTCAGTATTATATCTTGTCATTCTCCTTGTGCCTTCTCCTTTCTCTGTTCCCTTAATGCTCTCTCTTTTCCATTTAGCTTTCCAAATCTGATTAATGTAAAGATTAATTTTTACCTCTTTCATGAAGCCTTCTCTAATTATTCTCCTCTACAATCACCATCTCTCCACTTACTAACTCACAATTGGGCACATATTATTTTTATTTTGTTAGTTCCACCTTCACATGCAGTGAGAGATTCTTCCAAGTCATGGAATATGTCTAAAACTTCTGTTTTATCATACACAATTAGCACAGGGTAGGCATAATGATGAATATGCATTCTTTTATTCATCCATCACATACTAAATGCAGGGCGTGCACCAGAGCCTGGGGATATAAAAACAAGGAAGATATAATCCTTGCTCATGAGGAAATCAGTGTTTAATCTGAGTCACAAATCTGTAAGCAAATAAATAAAATATAAGTGTTATACTTTGTGAGTAGTTGGTTAATTCAGCAAATCATCAATCAAAAGAAATAAGAAAACTATATTCTCTATCTTTTCTTTTACACATCTTTTCTCTGGGTGAATCTCAAGGGTTTATGGAATAGAGGAAAATTTGGTATAATTAGACTCCAAGATATGATGGGATCCTGAGGAATCATGGAGCCAAGACTAACAGGTACTCATTTCTCACCAGTCCTTTTGATTAAGTTAAAAAAAAGAGCTAAAACTGTAAGAAACTGTAGCGATTATGCAAAATTATCAGAAGCCCAAGAAAAATACAAGCGATATATGTAGATAAAAGAGGTACAGACTAAAGAGAGGAAGGATTAGCTGGCCCAGAACAGAACAATGACCTTACAGATATGCAAAACGAGGCATGGTTGAAGTAGAGGTCTGAAGGGGTGAGCCCAGAGACTTGGGCTATGGCTTGAATCTTTGAGTAGCTAGATGTGAGAACTAGGGTGTGTGCCAGTTATATGTATATAACTTTGTTTTTACTCCTTCATCTCAGGCTTGGCCAATTTAGCTCTGGTTTTGGCCCTGCCAGTTGGCAGTCTCAAGTAGGAGGGAGATCAGGTTCAGCTGATAACCATAATATATCTGATTAAAAACTTTAGAGTCCCTTGGCGCATCATCCAGTTACTTGGGAGAGCTATTTTCTAGAAATAGCTGGAGCAGAGCAGTATCTCTGGTCCAGGAGGAATCACTCATGGTCATTCTTACACTCTGAAACCCTTGTTGCTGTGCCCTTGGTTTTAGATTCTGTCAATGAACACCTGGGTCCTTGCTTGAGATGTGTCAAACTGCCACATGGCTCCTTTGAGGTATCTCATTGGAAAAATCAAGATTAGAATGGATGTCCTTTAAGTCTTTTGTAGCATTGAGACTATATTAGTTAAGTAGTTTTAAAATGGAAAACCAACTTCTTGTGACGATGAAATGAAAACTTGGAATCACAGGACAAAGGTATGTAGGACACCTTATCCTTTAATCAAACAGGTCTGCTTCTTCTTCTTCTTCTTTTTTTTTTTTTTTTTTGTGAGGAGGTGTAGTTAATTTTTCCATCCTAGCTTGTAAGGAGGAGCTCTGGTAGCGTAGTGCCTAAGGCACTTGACTGCTAACCAGAAGGCTGGCAGTTCAAACCCACCAGCCACTCCTCAGAAGGAAGGTTGGGCAATCTACTTTCATAGTGATGCTGCTTCGGAAACCCAAGGAGGGGTCGTTATGAGTTGAGTCTGACTCTACAGCAAGTAACAGCAACACAACAACAACTTATAAGGTAAATATGAATCATTGCTTATGCTTTTAAACAGTTTTGGGAAACTTTCACTGGCTCTCCTTTTTGTTACACCTGCTAATTTTTAAAGACCATTCCTATTCAGATGCTCAGGTGTCACATAGAATCAAAGTCTATTACTGTGTGAGAGCACTGGGAAGTTAAGAAACTCTCCCATCATGTGGCTAGTTAGTGGCTAACTTTGGATTACAGCCAACCCTTGGCCCCATCCCTGTGCCCCCTGTCTCCTAACTCAATTCATCAAATGCTAATTAAGTGCCAATTATATATTTAGCAAAGGAGCCCTGGTGGCACAGTAGTTAAGTGCTTGGCTGCTAACTGAAAGGTTGTCAGTTCAGAGGCAGCCACTCTACAGGGAAAAAGACGTGGCAGTCTGCTTCTGTAAAGATGTATACAGTCTTGGGAACCCTAAAGGACAGTTCTACTCTGTCCTATGGGGTCGCTGTTTTAGTTCTCTTGTGCCACTCAAACAGGATTATACCATAAGTAGGTGGTCTTAACAAACATGGGTTTATTCTCTTACAGTTTAGGAGGTTAGAAGTCTGAATTCAAAGTGGCAGTTCTAGGGACTGGGGGAAAGCTCTGCCTCTTGCTCCCGGCCCATTGAAGCTGGACACTTCCCTTAACTCAGACAGCTGCTGACTACTGAGGCTTACAAACCCTAGGTTGACAAGTAAATGGCACAGTCCTGAAGTTATCAAGCATCATGGCAGGCCAGTAATTCAAGTCCATTAACAGTCCCAAGATTGGCAGACAGCATGGCAGATCACTGAGATAAGACTCCACCAAATGCAGGATCCAGATGTGCCCAAAGCTCAGAAACCTTTCTCCAAAGCTGCTTCTTATCTGCTGGAAGCAGACCATATCCCTAAGGCAGCTGCTCAGCTGCTCCCAGTAGATTCCACCATGGAGTTGATTACCAGTCTCATCATGGGGAGTAACTACATCCAGCTGCCCAGCCACTCAAAACCAGCCAAGTTGACATGTAACCTTTACTACCACAGTTGCTATCAGTCAGAATTGACAACCATGAGTTTTTTGATTTATTTACTTTGGAAGATACCTTCTCTCAAGAAACTTGTAATCCAGTTGGGGAGACCGAATTGGAGAGACTCACCTTAAACAAACACAGCAATGTACTAGCACCATGGCCCAGGGTAGAATCAGAGTCCTTCAGGATGAAGAAAATTAAACTTATCTTTCTGTAAAATGAGTAAAAATTTTGAAAAACAGAATCTATAAGGCAAAAAACAGAGTTGAAATGACCCATTAATTCAAGAGAAGGGGATGATGGGAAAGGGAAGACAAATATATAGTCCCAGTTCTGTTGGAGGATTGAAATAATAGTAGCTATTGCTGTTCCTTTTCTAATAACCTAGCTTTGTCCAATTAACTTTTAATTCACAAATAATATTTTTTCCTTGGGAAGGGGTGTGGGCAAATCCTGATTGCAGAAGTTTTGGACTATCCTCATTAATTGAAAATGAAGACAGGGTGTGCACATGATTTGTATGCAGAAAGTTTCTAAATCTGCCTGTGGCACAGGGAAAATTTGTAATTCATGGTTAGATTACGTGAAGCAACTAAAAATAAAAATTCTCTGATTTATTACAAAGATCTCCTTTATCAGTGGTTTTGTTCTAGAAATTTTGCTGAATCAGCTACTGTTGCTTCTTGTTGATTCCATGCTTTTTAATTAGTGGTTAAGCAATTAAATGATTAACTGTTAATGGCAACGATTTTCCTTTATTTCAGAGTAGCAACAACACATTATTTTTTTAACCTCTTCTAATTTCTATTTGTTGAACCAACAGTATTTCAACAGAAGATAAAGTATTTTAAGATGTCACCACTATTTTGAATTTTTTTTTAGTTCTGATATTCATGTATATGTATTTTACTTAATTGCAATCATACTGCTGATACATTCTGATATTTTTTCCCCTTTAGGTTGCATTAGAAACATTTTTTCCACATTTCTGTAGACCTTGTGATTATTATTATTATTATTGAGTTTTTTTTTAAATTTTTTATTGTGATTTGTGTGAAAGTTTATAGAGCAAATTCATTTTCCATACAACAATTCATACACATTTTGTCTCATGACATTGACTGCAATTCTCCACAATGTAACAGCTCTCTTCCCACTTCCTTCCTGTAGTTACCTCTTCCCTGTGTTCTTCCCTCCCATGCATTCCTATTCCCCTCAGCTGTCTCCCTGTGCAAATGCTGCCCTTCTGTTCTACTACAACTGATCGCTCCAAGCAGTGTATCTACCTGATATAAATGTTTACCCCATATGTCTGTCTATTGTTTGGCAAGAAGCCACAGAACTGAGTTCAGTTCCAGACCTTATGGGTAACTATGGGCCATAGTCTCAGGGGTCTCAGCAGGATCTATCAGACCAGCAAATTTAGTCTTTTTTTTTTAATGATCTTGAGTTTTGTTCCACATTGTTCTCCCACTCTATCCATGATCTCCTGCACCAATCCCTGTCCAAGTGGTTGACAGTGGTAGCCAGGCACCATCTAGAGACCTCATTTTTAAGAGTGTAAAATGAACTTATGTCTCAGTGTAAGAGTGCAAGTTTATGGTGCTGGAATTGGGTGATAGACTAGTTAGTGGGGGGGAGGACTGGGTTGTGGGGAACATGTAAAATTCATTTATTCATTCATCCGACAAATATTTATTAGCATTTACTATGTGACAGGCATTTTTTAAAGCACTAGGGGTTCATCAGCACATAAAAGTTCCTTCCTTTGTGGAATTTACATTGGGGCAGTGAGGCAGACAGTAAACAAATAATTAACATATATAATATCTGGTAGCATAGTGGCTAAGACACTTGCCTGCTAACCAGATGGCTGGTGGTTCAAACCCACCAGCCACTCCTCGGAAGGAAGGTTGGGCAATCC
>NW_006921615.1:15559150-15560559 GCF_000298275.1 Orycteropus afer afer
CCCTCCTTGGGTTTCCGAGGCAGTATCACTACGGAAGTAGGATTGCCCAACCTTCCTTCCGAGGAGTGGCTGGTGGGTTTGAACCGCCAGCCTTCCGGTTAGCAGTCAAGTGCTTTAGCCACTATGCTACTAGAGCTCCTACACAATAGTTAATCTAAAGCACAGGTGGGAATTTTAAAGGGCAGAGAGCCTAAACTTTTGGTGATGAAACAGTGTAGGTAGAGATAGTGAGAATGGTGACACAATGTGAAGTATGTAACCAATGTTATTGAACCGTTCATGCAGAAATTGTGAATGGATGTATGTTTGGTTGTATATATATTGCCACCAAAAATAAACAAAATACATATTTTTAAAAGAAAGAAGGAAAGGAAGATGGGAGTGTTCAGGGGGGTGTTGCAACTTTTGAAATGATGGCAAAAGGAGTACTTATTGAAAAGGAAACCTTTGAGTAAAGATCTGAAAGAGATATCTGGGGAAGAACATCCTAGAAGAGCGAACAGAAGTACAGGTGAGCAGAGGTGAAAGCATATCTATTCTGTTCAAGGAGGACCAAGGAGGCCAGTGGGACTGGGACTGAAGGAAGGAGGGGTAGTGCTGTAGATCCGAGAAAGAACTGGAAACCAGACTGTGTAGAAGATTGCAGGTCATGACTTTATCTTATCCTGAGAATAAGATGGAGAGCCACTGGAGAGTTAGAAGAAGAAGAAGGACTGATCTGAAGTATGTTTTAAAAGAATCACTATTGTAGCTGTGCTGAAAATAAACTAAAGGAAGGCAAGGGTGGAAGCAGGAAGACCAAATGTAATGAATGAGTAAGGAGACAGATGATGGTGGCTTACGACCTTGTGATTATTATTTATTGGCTGCATAATATTCCACAAGATGGATGCTTCATAATCTGCAATAGCCATTTCCCTGTCCTTGGCCATTGAGGCTATTGCCAGTCTTTCAACACATTATTTTTTTTTTAGCTCATCAGTTTGGATGGAATTGGTACAGAGAAGGAAAAATGAAGTGATTGTCTTTTGTAAGACAATGAACAGGTAGCTTCAGCTGCATTATGTATCCACCACAAAGAAAGGTAGCACCCAGTTTATAAAAGGCCATGTGTTAATGGCTGTTACATAAAAAATTCTTCCTATAGTAGGACATCATATCATCTATAGTTTGCAACTTGAATAAACATAATGACATTCATTTTCATGATTAATAACCAAAAAAAAATTAGAATTACTACTACAAGATGTCTATTCTATCTTCATTATTTCTGTCAGAACAGTGTAAAAGGGGACATTTCTAATGCCTTCTTCTTCATTAGGTTATTTTGTTGTTGTTGTTGTTATGTGCCATCAAGTCGGACCCGACTCATAGCGACCCCTCCTTGGGTTTCCGAGGCAGTATCACTA
>NW_006921615.1:15561364-15585117 GCF_000298275.1 Orycteropus afer afer
CAATCCTACTTCCGTAGTGATACTGCCTCGGAAACCCAAGGAGGGGTCACTATGAGTCGGGGCTGACTCGACGGCACATAACAACAACAACAACAACAGATTGAGTCCACGGTAGTGGATTTGGTTTGGGTTTGGGAGAGGAAGGGCTGAGGTTGGTTAGCAGGTGGATTCTGAGTAGAAAGCTCCTAAAGAGTTCAGTCACTAACTGAACCACATTGCGCCGGATCGAGAACGCAACAGAGGCGAGTGGGATGGAGTGCTTTCCATAGCGTGAAAGTTAGGAGTTGGTTGGAAAGAGGGGAGGGGATCTGCGGAGAGCGCAGTAGGTGGTGGTGGCAGCGAGGGGGCGTTAAGGGAGACTCGGAGGTCAGCCACAGCGGCCCTTGTCCCTTGAATCAGGGCGACCTCCCGCGGTCCCTCTTGGAATCCTGCACCAACTAGGGTCCAACGCCCCGAAGGGCCGAGAACCCGCGGGGGTGTGGCCACGGGGAGGGGTGTTGGCGGGTGGCGCCTGGCGCTTGCAGCCTGGTCCTGCAGGAGCCCGGAGAGGCGGAGCCGGTTCGAGTCTCGCAGCTGCTCGAGCCCGAGCCCGGAGGCGCTTCCCTCTCGGCGCGTGTCGCTGTGTCCGAGTGCCTCAGTCGCCGCACTGTCGCCCCCGCGATGCTTCTGCTGCTGGGGCTATGCTTGGGGCTGCCTGCTTTCACAGGGTCACAGGACAGCCTGGCTCCGGGTGTGGAGCTAGAAGAGGCATGGCGGTGGGGTGACACTTTGGATCAAGTAAGTTGGAAAGTTGGAAGAAGCCAGGGAGGGGACTCGCGGGTGCGGGCGGACAGCCCCTTCCCACCAGCCTCCTTTGGGCCACATGGCTTCTTGACAGATTCCCAGTGACCTGTCCTTGAGTCGAGAAGCGAGGAACCGCCTCCGTCTCCGTTTACGTCTCCCCCTTCTCCCTTCATTTTCCCCAACGCTGCTGGAGAGTTTCCCCAGCGATTTCTCAGTTGTTGGGAGAGCCTGTCTTGTCCTTGATGCCTGCCCTGCAAGTGAAGTTTCCTGCAGAATTGTGCCTGGAACTTAAAAGTCCTGCAGAACTAAATTTTCTCCCTGAGTCTGGTTACCTGCGCTGATTTCTGCCTTTTATTTGTTTACTAATTCCTGAGATAGATCCCAAGTTACGATTTTTCTTTAAGACGTGTGTCTGTCTGTCTCTCTCTGTGTGTGTGTGTGTGTGTGTGTGTGCGCGTGCGCGCGCGCGCGCGCGAGCGGTTTGTTGTTATTCCTGGTAGATCCAGCTAGAGTGCACAATCTGGGAAAAGTGTCAGACTCCTGTAAGCCTCAACTTTTTCCATCTGAAAACCGGGAGAACACAGCTTCCCCCTTAGGGTGTGTGAGTGGTTTAGCAGTTTAAAAAGTAACGCGATACTCAGGCCAGGAGAAGGAACCAAATGGCGTTAGTTTCCCTAGTCTGTATTCTGCACATTTGCTAGGGTTTGTGTTTTCAATGCCTTAACCTTACAGGTGAATAAAATTTGCAAATATGGAATCTCAATACAATGTCTGTTGCATAGGAGAGCTCTTTGAAAAGCATAAAGCAAGTTTATACAAATAAATATGTAAGACATTCCACAGAGAAATGTCTCTGTCACAGTTAAAGTAGATAGTGCATCTATATCTCCTGGTGCTGTCTACAGATAGATCGTTTAAATTGTATTTAAAATGTTTAGGTTAAAGCATGTTTTCACACGATGGGAGGAAGACATAAGTAGTCAAACTTTTTCTTTACTTTACCAGCATCTTGTTTTCAGGAGTACATCTGGAAGGAAGAATTTACTTAAACATCAATTTTCATGCTGATTCTGTCTTTTCACTGTGCTTATCTGTAGAATGGAAATGATGATAATTCTCTCCCAGAGTTAGGATGAATTGTCAATAGGAATTCCAGGAAGCTGCCTAGTGAGTGGGAGAAGTGAAGGCTTTGTATCCCAGAAGAGGCTTGGGTGGCACTGTGGTTAGAACATTGGGCTGCTAACCAAAAGGTCAGCAGTTTGAACCCACCAGCTGGGTTCTGCATCTGTAAAAATTTACAGCCTTGGAAACCCTACAGGGCAGTTCTGCCCTATAGGGCCACTATGAGTTGGAGTTGACTTGATGGCATTTTTTGTTGTTGTTGTTATTGTTATTGTTATTGTTATTGTTATTTTTTGGTTTTGGATCCCAGAAAGAAAAGCTCATACACTTACAGCTTCGTGGCCTGGGCAAATTATTTAATCTCTCTAAACTTTCATTCCTTTCTGGGTAAAAGAATTTCTTGTAAGAATTTCTGCTAGTGTGTGTGTGCTGTAAACCAAATAAATAAATAAATAAATGCCGTGCCATCGAGTTGGCTCCAACTCACAGCGAGTGAGCCTTCCTTGGGTTTCTGAGGCGGTATCACTATGGAAGTAGATTGTCCAAACTTCCTTCCAAGGAGTGGCTGGTGGGTTTGAACCGCCAGCCTTCTGGTTAGCAGTCAAATGCTTGAGGGCACTCATGATATAAACGATAGATATTTTAGTAAGTACTTAATGGCCTGGATTTGATACCAGACTGTACCAGACTGTCAGGGTTTGATTCCTTATTCTGTCACTTACCACCAGTGTGACCAAGTCGTGCAATGCCTCAATTTCATCCTCTATAAAATGTGGAAAATATCAGGGTTGTGAGGATTGAATGAGTTAATATATCTTAAGTGCTCAGAACAAAGTTGGCACTTAATGTTACCTTATACTATTAGGCTTGTGCTACTGAAGTGCTGAGGAAAGGAATTTAGGGTAAAAATCTTGAAACTTTTTTTAGGTGGAGGGGGAAGAGTGTGGGAAGGGTTGAAACAAAGATTCTGTTTATGAACTAGGAAGAGCTATTAAAGCTCTAACATTTGCAAGTCCAGTAGACTTAATACTCTCTAAACTTTCCTGCATAGAAACATAGGTTTTAGTTCATTTTGGTGACTTCATGCTGTCTTCAACCCATGACAGTATTCATCTCAAAAATAACTAAAACAGAAAAAAAGAAACCCTCCAAGATACAAAGTCCAAGGATAATTTGCCATATCACTTTTTCATCTCTGCTCTTTTTTTCTTCCATTTTAGTTTTTTTAAAAAATTCATTTTGTTGTTGTTGTTGTTACGTGCCGTCAAGTCGGACCCTTCTCATAGCGACCCCTCCTTGGGTTTCCAAGGCAGTATCACTACGGAAGTAGATTGCCCAATCTTCCTTCTGAAAAAATTCATTTTACTGAAATATAATTTATGTATCGTGAAGTACACAAAACTAAAGTGACATGGGTCAATGTACTTTTTTTTTTTTTGCAGTGTTCCCTCTTCTCCCCTCCCATCCCTGGTCCATTTTAGTTTTATGTGATCTAAGATTTAAGAGCAGGAACTCCAGAACAGGACTTTTGGGTTCAAATCCTGGCTCTGCATTTATTGGCAAGTTACTTAATGGCTGTGAGCCTCTCTTTCCTCTTCAGTACAATGACGTAATTTTAAAAGATTATAAAAATTGCAAGAATTCATATCCTTAAAAACAGTACCTGGCCATATAGTTAGTGTTCTATTCTAAAAAATTATGGTCTTTAAAATTATGTACCCATTATACTTGTTGTGAAGTCCATTCTGATTTGTAGTGATTCTACAGAACAGAGTAGAACTGTCCCATATGGTTTCCAAGGTTGTATCTTTATGGAAGCAGGCAGCCTCATCTTTGGATCGCAGAGCAGCTGGTAGGTTCAAACCACTGACCTCTTGAATAGCAACTGAGAGTTTAACCACTGTGCCACCAGAACTCCTTTTAAAATTATAAACTTTATTTATATTTGTGTCTCTTAGTTTCCACTATAATTCCTGAGATGTTTTCTTGTCACCTTTAATTGGAAATAGTTTCTAATACCACTTTTTTTATTATATTTTTTTTAAATTTCGCCCTCCACTTTCCACCCTATCTGTAAACAAAAATTCACCCATAGTGAGGGACTACTAATGCAGTGGTATTCTAACTTTGGTGTGCAAATATTTACTTGGGGAGCTTATTTAACCTTTAGCTTCCTAAGTTCCACTCCTGTTGTTTAAGATCCATCATGTTTGGGGTGTGGTCTTAATGATTCTGATGCAGATAATCCATGGACCACATTTTGAAAAACACTAAAAGCATCTTTTGGGAGCTCTGGTAGCATAGTGCCTAAGGCACTTGACTGCTAACCAGAAGGCTGGCGATTCAAACCCACCAGCCACTCCTCGGAAGGAAAGTTGGGCAATCTACTCCCATAGTGATACTGCCTCGGCAACCCAAGGAGGGGTTGCTATGAGTTGGGTCTGACTCGACGGCACATAACAACAACAAAAACAACAAAAGAATCTTTCAGGAAATTAGTATTAAAAAGGAAGTACCTTCTATAAAGATTGGTCTGTTTTGTAAATTTTAAATTCATATGGTTTCTTTAAGGAGAGAGCTATATTCCTATGATTACAAAAATGGTTTCTAATTTAAAGATTAATAATAGTCACCCATTATTGAGTGTTTATAATATACCAGAAACTCACTGCCATTGAGTCGATTCTGACTCATAGTGACCACCATTGGGGAAGACCCTCAAGGACATGGATTGCTACAATGGCTGCAAAGATGGGCTCAAGTATAGCAAGGATTGTGAGGATGGTGTATGACTGGGCAGTGTTTTGTTTTGTTATACGTAGGGTTGTTATGAGTTAGAGCCAACTCTGTTGTATAGGATCACCATGAGTCAGAATTGGCAAATGATCCCATTTACATGAAATATCCAGAATAGGCAAATGTATAGAGGCTATAGTTTATTAGAGGTTACCAGGGGTGGGTTTCAAAGAGGAGAATGGGAGTTACTACTTAATGGGTCCTAAGTTTCTGTTTGGGGAATGAAAATGCTTTGGAAATTGATAGCGATGATGGTTGCACAACATTGTAAATGTAGTTAATGAATTACATACTTAAAAATTGTTAAAATGGCAGGTTTTTAATATATTTTTTTTACCACATACACATATACATATGTGCACATGTATACACACACAAAACTAGTAAAGATTACATGAGCACCAGACCAGTCAATAATGTCTCCTTTATGTGCATAGGTGTTATTGTTGAAATGGAAACGCAAAGCTAAATGGGAAAGGAAGATATTGTGTGAGAGGTTCCAGAGATTTGCTCACTCCCAAACCAGCCAAATCTTGCTTCTTGTGAGGCAGGAAGGGTGGGGGAATCTTGAGAACTGGGTGATGGGTGAATGTGACTTCATGCTCTGAACTAGCACTTTCCCCCAAAGCCTTAGATGCTCAGACTTAAAGAAATCTTGCTTAAAATTCTGTCTGAATTCCAGTTGGGAATCCCAGCACGATTTCTTCATCTAGGAACAGCACGGTCTATTTAGGAAGATGCAACGAAGGCTTAGAGACTTGAGTTTTTTCCCTCAATCCTGAGCCTTCTCAATTATTTATGCACAAGTAAAGTTCACCTCTCTTGTTTTTCAAGGGTGAAAAAAGAGATAAGGTCAGTTGCCTAAGGCTAGTTTCTTCTTCTTTTCCTATCTCTCTCTCTTTTTTTTTTTTTTTTTTGGCAAATCTGCCTGGTAATTGTTTGAAATTTTAATCCAAATATGATGTCTCTTATTATTGAAGTCATGGGTACTCAAAATTGCAAATGGTTAATAGCTGAACAATCTGAGGAAACATTACTCCAAAGGAAGAAAAATTTTCTAAGTCATGGCAACCTCACGTGTGTCAGAGTAGAACTGTGCTCCAGAGAGTTTTCTTTCTTTTCTTATTTTAATTATTGTGCGTGGGATGCAAATTTACAAAGCAGATTTGTTTTACACTAACAGTTCATGCACATTTAATTTCACAGCCCCAATTCCAATCCCCAACTGTAAAAAAACTCTCCTCTCCTCTCTTCCTGTGCCTTCCCCCTCTCTGTGCCCCTCTTGTTTATGCGTTCCTATCTGTCCAGCTTTCCCTCTTTGTGAATGATGCCCCTCTGATGTCT
This sequence comes from Orycteropus afer afer, assembly GCF_000298275.1. Taxonomy (NCBI): domain Eukaryota; kingdom Metazoa; phylum Chordata; class Mammalia; order Tubulidentata; family Orycteropodidae; genus Orycteropus; species Orycteropus afer. The sequence goes on from NW_006921615.1 coordinate 15,567,410, forward strand.
CCTGGCTCATTGATCTAAGAGATGTATCTTCCTAGGGTATGTAGGTGCATCTCTTGGGGTAGGTGTTTTGCATGTACGTCTTTCTACTTTTGGGCTAAGAGCCAATCCATGGAAGTGAGTCCATTTTTAGGCCTGAAGGGTAAGCTGGGGCCATAGTCTTGGGAGTTCCACCAATCTCTTTCTGACTAGTAAATTCTGGTCGTTTTTGTGTTTTTGAATTTTGTTCCACATTTTTCCTCCTACTGTAACCAGGATCTCCAATTTTGATCCCTTTCTGAGTGGCTGGCACTATCTAGTTCTTCTGGCCTCAGGGTTGTGAAGGCTGAGGTACTTGTGGTCCATCATGTTTTTGGAGCGACCCCTCCTTGGGTTTCCAAGGTGGTATCACTACAGAAGTAGATTGCCCAACCTTCCTTCTGAGGAGTGGCTGGTGGGTTTGAATTGCCAGCCTTCTGGTTAGCAGTTGAGTGCCTTAGGCACTATGCTACCAGAGCTCCTCAGTGCTATGATAGATCCTGAGAAAAAACAGAATCCCTATTATTCAAATTGTAAACATTTAAGTGGCATCTGAGATATTTTTTTACCTATAGTTGGATTGATGATATGGTTGATGGAGAGAGTCTATACTCTATAGCCCTGGTAGTGTTATTGGTACATTCTTCGTGGAAAGGAAATTTTCCCTACCCTTTTGGTAGTAGATTCCACTTGGTCTATAAATTAAAGAGAGAGTGGCAGATCTATGAAGCTGACTGATGATTGATTTTTTTTTTTTCAGCATAGTTCTTGTATTGTATCTGATTCTTTGAAATTTTCTCCCTCATTTTCATCCTACTCCAATAAATACCCTACAAAACTAGTTTTAGCTATACCTCCATCTAGAGCTTTTATGATCATCCAAGAACATAGTGAATTCTTCTTTTTTCCACTTACTTTGTAACTTAGTAAAATTGTCTTGTCTATTAAGTTTTCACAATTTTCATTTTAAGTTAGATAATAAAGTCCTTTTTGACAGGGATTGTGGTCTATTTTTCTCAATAAACCTTGTGGCTTGGATATCATCTGTTCTGATGCTGGAGATATAAGCTCAGTGCAGTAGGACCAAAGAATCCTTCTTGAATTGTCTCTTGTCTATGAATTGGAGCCCCAAGCAAATGAGTAGAAGCTCTAAGGTTACTGTTTATTGTAGTTCTCCCCATTGAGCTGGAAGTCAGTTACACATCGGCCCTAAACCCACACCTCCCAGTTTTTTATAACACAATGGGAAACCACTCAGGCAAGAAAGAGGATCAAGAATTCCTAACTAAAAATAATGTTGATAGCATTTGTGTCATTTCCATTTCCAGGAATGGCACCAGGAATACGTGTGTACTGGGATGTTTTGATTCTGGTTCAATCTGAACTTAAACTTGGACTGAAGTGTAGCCATAAAGATCCCCTGAGACATCAGATAGTAGATAGTCATCTCAAAAATAAAAATCCAGCTTCTCTTGTTCTCCTTGATACTTGTTTGTTTTTTAATGAAAACCTATTTTACAAAGGAGGAAACTTCAAAGAAAATCAAGTACAGAGCATAATACCTGAGAGGGGCTGGGCTTGCCTTGTGACCATAGTTATTTAAGTGGTCCCAGCCAAGTCCACAATTTTAGGGAGGGAAAGTCCTGAAATGAACCTGCAAAATCGGCAAAGAACTTATCCAGGATACTTACTGTGGTTTTCTATGTGACAGGCCACAAACTTCTTACCTCATTTTAGGGATCAGAAACCAATATTCCCCTAGTAATTGGTTGGTTGTCATTTGGAGTCTGGGTGGGCATCAACCTCCATGTGGTACTATTTCTTTCTATTTCATGTTCCATAGAAGAAGAGGCTCTATAATAGCTTATTATGAGAATTTATTACAGTATATAATTTTGGGAGAATCAGGAATAGGAACTGGGTTCAAACAGTTTCTGTTATACTTTAATTTTCAAAATGGAAATATCTCATTTTTTTCTTTATTATGGAAATAATACATACTAATTTGTCAAAAGGTTGAAACAATACAGAGGTTTAAAGAAAACGAATTCAGCTACCAAAAGTTAATACCCATTGGTATCATTTCTCTCTCTCTCTCTCTCTCTCACACACACACACACACACACACACACACACACACTCTTATGTATAAAGCAGGATCAAGTTAAATATACTGTTTTGTTGCCTGATTTAATCATTAAAAATTTGTCATGAGTGGATCAGTCAGGATAGGCTAGGTTATGCTGTGATAACAACCTCCACATCTTAATGTCTTAAATGACAAATGTTTATTTCTTGTTTGTACAACTTGTCCATCTTGGGTTGGCAGCGGGGCACCTATGAGTGGGTCACTCAGGAATTTGGGCTGATGGAGCAGCTATCATCTCAAACACTGCTGATTACTGTGCCAGAGAGAAAAGAGCATTCTGGAGGATCTCACACCTATAGTTAAATACTTGGCCTACAAGTGACAAATGTTACTTACATTCATAAGTCACTGGCCAGAACTAGTCATATGGTCCCATCTACCCAAAGGGGTACAGGAAGTGCCATTTTTCTGGCCTAGAGCTAAAAAAATTTGATTGATAGCATTAAAGTCCAGGAAAATGGACATTTATTGATGTCAGTAAATATAGATCTACATCACCATTTTCAATAGCTGAATTCTGATTAGTTGATGTAAAGTCACTGCCATCGAGTTGGTTGTGACTCACAGCGACCCCTCCTTGGGTTTTGGAGGCAGTATCACCACAGAAGTAGATTGCCCAATCTTTCTTCTGAGGAGTTGCTGGTGGGTTTGAACTGTCAGCCTTCTGATTAGCAGTCAAATACCTTGGCACTATGCCACCAGAGCTCCGTAATTAATTGATGTATCATAATGTATTTAACCAAATACTTTTTAATGATATTTTGGCCTATTCAGAATTATTAGTAGTTGTTTTAAAAATTACAAAGAATTTTCTTGTATGTTCCTATTGTATGTTTTTTTCCCTATTGATTTTGCCTCCCTTAGAATACTTTTCTATAAATTGAACGGAAATGTAAAATGGTGTGGCCATTTTGGAAGACATTTTAAAGTTTCTTTAAAAAGTTAAACTTAAATTTACCATAAAACCCAGGAATTCGACTCCTTAGTATCTGCCCAAGGGAAAGAAGAACATATGTCTAACACAAAGACTTAAGTGTGACAGTGCATGTGAGTTTAGCATTATTTGTAATAGTCAAAAGTGTAAAAACTCCAAATGTCCATCAAGTAGGGAATGAATAAATGAAATATGGTCTATACACAATGGAATATTACTCAGTCATAAAAAGGAACGAAGTACTGATACATGCTACCACATGGATGAACCTTGAAAATATTATGCTAAAGAAGCCAGACACAGAAGACTGCATAGTATATGACACCATTTATGAAATATCCAGAACAGGAAAATCTATACAGGTAGAAAGTAGATTAGTCATTATCTAAGGCTGGGAGAGAGGGTAGTGGGAGATGATTTTAAGATATTCAGGGGTCCTTTATGAGTGAAAAAAGTACTCCAAAATTAATTATAGTGATGGTTGCACAACTTTGTGAGTATTCTAAAAAACATTAAATCACACACTTTAGTTGGCAAATTTTATTTTATGTAAATTAAATCTCATAAAGCTGTTTAAAAATTTATGCAGAAAATCTAGGCATATTTTTTCAAGTTTTCAAGGATGATTTTTCTTTGTCACACCAATAGCAGTTTACAGTTCTCTTATTTAAACAGTGATGTAAGGTGAATAATGTTAAACAAAAGAGGCCTGGTGGTGCGATGTTAAGTTCTCAGCTTCTAATGGTTAGTAATTTAAGCCCACTAGCTGCTACATGGAAGAAAGACCTACCTATCTGCTCCCATAAAGATTACAGCCTAAGAAGCCCCATGGGGCCGTTCTACTCTGTCACATTGTGTCCCTGTGGGTTGAAATCAACTCAACGGCAAAGGGTTTAGCTGATTTTAGAATGTTCAACAACTAGATATGATTTTTAAATTACTCCAGGGCAGCTGTTTAATTATTAATGTATTTTTTTAAAAAGAGAGATTGTTTTATCACCTTCTCAATGCTGCTTTCTCTGTGTGTGGGGAAGTATAACAAGTCATCCAGAAAAACACAATAAGAAAATTCAAGGTAAGTTTAGTTGTACTTCAAGAGGTTCCTGGAGTTTTGAGTTGAGTGACTCAGCCCACCACGGTAAGGCTGAAGAATTTACTGCTTGTAATTGACACAATAGCAATGAGCTGAATTTAAAGTTCCAAGTAAAATGACACACAATACAAATATTCAGATTATCTCTTGTTTCTGTCATTGAGTCCATGCATCCATGCTTAACTGATTTAAGAATGCTCAAGTGATTAGGTAGTGTGACATTTGGGTTAGGCAGTCAAACAGATGTGAGAAGGATGAATCCTAATTCTGGTCTGGGAACCTGTGGATAAAAGATCAAAACTTCTTTTCAGGGTAGATCATCATTTTTTTGTGAACTTAATTAGGTTTTAAACCCCTCAAACAACTCATTTAATAATGATCTCACAAGGATATTTCATGACTCTTTTCTTTTCACAGGTTGGACACAGGGTCCCAAGACAAGTGAGGCTGTTACAAAGGCTGGTATGTATGTATACTCTTGATACATCTTAAAAGCTGGTTTCCTCACTGTCCTGCTTCTTTTGAACCAGGCACTCACTTTGCTTATAGCTTCTCCAAAGCTTATGAAATTGCTGTTAAAAGAATTCTAACATGAAGCAGTGTAGCTAACTCTTTAATAAGGCCTTCTTTAAGTGGATTTTTCTTCCTGGAAAGAGAATTTATAATTTCAGTAAGACTATAAGGACAATCCCACTAGGAACTCCACGGGAGGAAGATATGGCATTCAGTTTTCATAAAGAGAAGAGCCAGTGGGGCAGTTGTACTCTGTCCTGTAGGGTCACCGTGAGTTAGAATTGATTCAATGGCAATGGGTTTGGTTTGTAAGGACGAAGCATTTAAAAACGCTCTGCTAAATGAAGTTTCAAAGTCTTCGTGAAAAAGCAAAACTGAACTAAATACACTTTTTTTTTTTTTTAAAATGACATTTGTACCCAGGAAGTAAAGGCTTTGTAGTGAAGTAAACAATGAAAGCGACCAAGAATTCACAGTTGTAGATGAAAACTTCATGTGAGGGGAATTGGGCAAGGCTCTCAATGCATGTGGGAGGCTAGCAGATTGGAACGAGGGCTGGTGTTCAGAAACACCAATAGCTTACTTGAAACTCTCTCAGTTCTCTATTTACTGCTGTGTGTGTGGTGAAATATAAAAATGCAAAGACATATCTACAGGCTCTGTTGATATGTATTCTCTGACACATAACAACAACAACATGCAGGCATAGGAGCTCTGGTAGCATTGTGCCTAAGGCACTTGACTGCTAACCAGAAGGCTGGCAGTTCAAACCCACCAGTCACTCCTCAGAAGGAAGGTTGGGTAATCTACTTCTGTAGTGATACTGCCTCAGAAACCCAAGGAGGGGTCCCTATGAGTTGGAGATGACTCGAAGACACATAAGAACAACAACATACAGGCATACCTCGTTTTATTGCACTTTACTTTATTGTACTTCACAGATACTGTGTTTTTTACATCTTGAAGGTTTGTGGCAACCCCGTCTTGAGAAAGTTTATCAGCACTATTTTCTCAACAGTATGTGCTCCTTCATGTTTCTGGGTCACAGTTTCATGATTCTCACAATATTTCAAATTTTTTCATAATGCTTTTGCATACTTAATAGACTATAGTATAGTGTAAACATACCTTTTATATGCATTGGGAAACCAAAAAGTTTGTGTGACTTGCTTTTTTGTGATATTCACTTTATTGCGGTGGTCTGGAACTGAACCCACAATATCTCCCAGGTATACCTGTAGTTCCTCAGGAAGATTGCATTAACTCAAACCCTCCCTGTATCTGGCTGGTGTTTGGATCAATTCCATATTTCTTATTATTATAGATGTCACAACCATTACCATCCTTGTTTTGACTGGGACTTCTAATATTTTCAATTAATTGCTAGGTTTTCTCTTCCCCGTTTCTTCTCTGATCTTCCCAACCTGCTCTCTCATTCCTCAGTATTAACCTAGTATTTATTATTTTGTGTTTGTCTCAATGTTCATATAATAAACACACATATACACATGTATACATGAATATGTGAAGAATTGTAAAGAGTGCTTACAATTCTTACCCTACTTACAAGCTAATAGGTTAGTCTGTTTTATGGGTGTTGGTAGAAGACATGAGATCCTGGGTCAGAGAAAAAGGACAATTTATTACTCATAGAAATAGCAGCAGCCAGAGTATCAGCTTCTGTGCCAGTCCTCTGTTCCCAGTTCCCACATGGTGATACAGGAGGGCTAGGTGATACCTTTACTTGCAGTTGGTTGCATTACAGGAAAAGAACTTCAAACTTAATGGAACATGAATAGTTTATAATGAGCACTACATCTGTCTAACTTCTGCCCTTGAATATAGACATTATCTTTATTTTATTGGACAGTTAAAAAACAACAACAACATAATTTGCCTTTTACTCTGGAGGGAGATACCGCCTGTGTCTTCCAAGGCTGTTCATTATATAAACATTCTTCAAAAGATAGTCCAGAAGAAAGGCAGCCAGTGCTTCTGCTCAATAAGACATGCAAACATGTGAATACCCCTGGAGAATAAGACACATATATACACACATTCATTCATTCAACAAGTATTTTTTGAGTGCCTTTGACCTGTCTGGCACTATTTTAGGCATTGAGGATAAAGCAATGAACAAAACAGACCAAAAAATGAAAAAGCACTTATCTTTAATAGAGCTTAAAGTCTAAAGCCTGGCAGAGATAGTCCAAAAAGACAAAGTAAATAAGAAAGTTATAAATGTCAGTCATCAAGAGGATGGTAAGTACCAGTGGACAAAAGAACACAATGGAGGAAGATGGGAGGACCTTATGTATGTGTGTGTGTATATATATATATATATATATATATATATATATATATATATATAAGATCTTGATCATTGTTTTAAAACCTCAGGGTCATATAATGACAGCTAATATTCATTGAGTGCTGGTACATGCCAGGCATTGTTTTAAGTGCTTTAAAGTCATAACTCAATTGCCCTTGTAACAATTCTTTGAGGTGTATGACAGAGGAGAAAACTGGGTTTCAGAGAGATGGAGCAACTTGCTTAAGGCAACAGAGTTGACAAGAGGTAGTAGAATCGGGATTGCGGTCTCAATAATCTGGCTTCTGAGTTCGTACTTTTAACTAAAACACAAAATTGTCTCAATTATATGTATTTTTCTATCCCCTATTATTCTCACTTAACAGTACCTCATCTGGCATAGCTCTATTCATTTTTTTTTTAATGGCTGAATATGATTCCATGTTGTTGGCACACTGTAACTTGTATGCATTCTACAACCTGCAATATGCAGATGACACAACTTTGCTTGCTGAAAGTGAAGATGACTTAAAGCACTTACTGATGAAGATTAAAAACTGCAGTCTGCAGTATGGATTACACCTCAATATAAAGAAAACAAAAATCCTCACAGCTAGACTAATAACCACCATCATGATAAATGGAGAAAAGATTGAAGTTGTCAAAGATTTCATATTACTTGGTTTTATGATCAACACCAATGGAGGCAGCAGTCAAGAAATCAGACAATGTACTGCACTGGGCAAATCTGCTGCCAAAGACCTCTTTGAAGTACTGAAGAACAAAGACTAAAGTGTGCCTAACCCAAACCATGGTACTTTCAATTGCTTCATATGCATGTAAAGCTGGACAATGAATAAGGAAGATCAAAGATGAGTTGATGCTTTTGAGTTGTGGTGTTGGTGAAGAATACTGACAGTACCATGGATTGCCAGAAGAACAAACAAATCTATCCTGAAGAAGTGCAGCCAGAATGCTCCTTAGAAGTGAGAATGGCCAGACTTAGTCTCACCTACTTTGGTCATGTTGTCAGAAGGGACCATTCCCAGGAGAAGGATATCATGCTAGGTAAAGTAGAGGGTCAGCGAAAAGGGGGAAGACCCTTACCAAGATGGATTGACACAGTGGCTGCAATGATGGGCTCAGGTATAACAAGGATTGTGCAGATGATGCAGGACCGGCAGTGTTTCGTTTAGTTGTACATAAGGTCACTGTAAGTCAGAGCCAACTTAATAGCACCCAACCACAACAACAACATCTGTTGAACGTTCCATTTGCTTCTAGTTTTTTGCCCCTGTAAATACCGTTGCAATAAACTTTCTTGTTTATTCTATTACACTAGTGCTTTTAATTCTTTGACTTAAATTTTCAGTAGGAGGATTGCTGGCTCAAAGGACATATACATTTTTAATTTTGATAGATGTTATTAGATTACTCACTGAATATTATTACTCTTACTACCATCTGTTTTAATCCCCATTTCTATCTATAATGATGAATACTCACATTCCTGCCAGCAATAGCTATAATTACTCTTTTTGATTTCCCAGCCTCTGAGTTATAAAGTGATTGTAACTTTAATTTGCATTTTCTTGAGTACTTATGAGTTTGTTGTTGTTGTTGTTATGTGCCATGAGTCAAACCCGACTCATAGCGACCCCTCCTTGGGTTTCCGAGGCAGTATCACTACGGAAGTAGGACTTACGAGTTTAGGCTTTTAAAATCCATCTTATTGGCCATTCAGAGTCCTTTATCTGTGAATTGTTCCCCCAGGTCTTTTGCTCATCTTTCTATTGTGTTTCTTATCCCTAATTTTCCATTTGTTTGCTGTCTTTGTCTGTTATAAATACCCTGTTTTCTGAATTGGATGATTTCCCCACTTATATCTATTATTTGTCTTATTAACTTTGTTTATGGGATATTTGCCATGTAAAAGTCTTAAACTCCTACATAACAAATTTCTCTTTTCCTTTATAGCCTTTGGATTTTCATTGCTATCAAAGAATTTCTTGACCTCTTGGCATAGTCTGTTTTTATACTCTTGGAATTTCTTAGAGAACATTTAGTATATTGTTTTTATATGTGTTGTATATTTTTACCATGAAATTTTACGTATCCATTCAACTGGTACCAGAATGATCTTTCTTGCAATAGACCTGATGCCTCACACACTTAATCTGGTGTCTTCAGTGGCTCACCACCACCTGCAGGATAAACTCAAGGACATACATAAGACACCACAGGAGCTGCCTCCTGCCTGCTTCTGTTTGTTATGTTCTGGTCTAACAGGCACCCTATGATTTTCCTTATGTTTTTAAATATATTTTATTGAACATAATTTGTGTACAGTGAAATACACAAAACTAAAGTGACATGGGTCAATGGATTCCCCTTATATTTTGTGCTCAAGGTGTATCACGCTAACTGAAGCTCTCCAAGTGCTCCATACTTAATGAGCAGATTTTGGATAGCAACAGCTGGTATTCTCCTACCACAACCAGCTCATGGACCACAGGGTTTTGCCTGATTTTATTATGAATTAATTAGTTACCCATTTTATGAAACTACCAGGCATCACACACACACAAAAAATGTTTACATTTTGAAAAGCAGTAGGGTAGGTGATACTTGGATGTCATATTTTCTCTCCTCTCAACAAAAAGAAATGTCACAAAGTACAATATATTACTGCAAATAGATAATTCAGAGTTGATACTATCATCTGTCTGTACAAAAAAAAAAAAACAACAACAACAACACCTCATTGCCATTGAATTGATTCTGACTCATAGCAACCCCCATTGGGTTTCCAAAGCTGTAAATCTTCGTGGAGGCAGACTGCCTCATCTTTCTTCTGCAGAGCAGCTGGTGGGCTCGAACCACCAACCTATTGGTTAGCAGGCTAATGCCTTAACCGCTACACCACCAGAGCTCCTTGACAATCTGTCTATAGAGGGGTAAAATTATTTTCCTAAGGTGGTAATACTGATCTCCTTCAGGGCAGTATCCTTGTCCTGAAATCTCTGCTTCTTGTGATAACAACATGGGCTGTTTTTTTTTTTTTTTTTTTTTCCCCAAAAAACAAGAGGCAATAAGGGATAGTGAAGAGCTTTGGACCAAGAGTCACCAGCTGCTAAGGTACAGTTTTCTCTGTAAAAGGAGGAGTCTGAATTGGATTAATTATTTCTAAGTTTCTGCCATCTCCAAAGTAATTTATTCTAGTGGTCACTAAAGCACTATTAGACCAGAATAAAACAACAAAAGGTTAATCTTCTGGAAAGAGGGATTGAGTTCTGGGTTCTGGCAAATGCCATTTCACACATTCCTCAGTTACATTTCCAGATGGCATCTTGGGTAATTCAGGACATCCTCTGGGTGGCTTGATTTTAAGTGACTCGCATGAGTCATAGAGAAACCTTTGGTCCCCTGAGCAGCTAATTAAGACACTCCCTGCCTCGAACTGCTTTTCCATCTGTTTATCCTTTGTAGGAAAACTAATGAACAAATTATGTTATATCACAGGAAGATTTATTTTTGGCCCCAGTTTTCCAGTTGACACTCCAAGATGAAATAATCCATTAAATATAAATATGGAAAGCATGTTGGATTTTTAAGAACTTTGCATTGGGAAAAATTGAGGCCACTGTTTGTATCTTGCCTTTCATGAACCTCTCCCACTCAAAGTTCTGTGCTTGGCTTTTAGTGTTTTGCATTTCCTGACTGTTTTACATACTGTCCAAAATATATCCTTCTTTCTAACTAAACTGGTCTATCCATTGTTTAAGGAGTATAGTATGTTTGTTCCTACATCTTTATCTTTTGTGTTTTTAGAATGTTCTTTTTGTTCTCTCTTCCCACATAACCAATTCTACATCTGTTTTATAACCTTTCTTTCCTTACTTTTACAAACCTCACTGATTTTCTTCTAAAGTATGAAAATTCTTACAGTCAATAAGTAATTAAGTGTGTATATTGTTGTATATCTTCCTATATTGGTTTATACATTTTGTACTTTCTTCCCAAATTAAAGTGTCAAGAGAAAGAACTGTGTGTACTATTTATTCCCAATCCTTCATAGAGTTTAGTCCATAGTAGTGCTTAACGAATACTGATTGATCACCATTTCCTTTTCTTGTTAACTGTGTTTTTCTTTGTGCAAGATTCATAAAATTCAGTTCCATACATTTTCAGCAAAATAGGGTCCCATTAAAACATTTCTACACATACTGTTCAGTGATATTGGTTACATTCTTCATATTGTATGAACATTCTCATTATTTCTCTTCTAGTTGTTTCATTCCCAATTACCTAGTTCTAGAAACCTCAACCTTTTCAGCTGTGATTTAGAGTATTTGCTTACCATTTGATCATATATAGATGGTTTTTTAAAAGGACCCAGTACTCAAAGGTGATATTCCTTGCTTTATGAGCTAACTGCTATTTAGCTAAAAGGTGACTTGAGGGGATAGTTTCAGTTCAACGCTTAAAGAATATCTCAGAGTAATAGTCTCAGGCATTCCTCTTCTCCCAGTAGGTTCCAGTAAATCTGGATTTTCTTTTTAAAGTTTGAAGTTCTGTTCCACATTTTTCTCCCTTTCTATCAGGATCCATCTATTGTGATCTTGATCAGAACATTCAGTATTGGTAGCCGGGCACCACCTAGTTCTGATCTCAGGGAGTAGTTTTCCATTGAATATATGTACCACATTTTGTTTATCTATTATCTGTTGATGGGCACTTAGATTGTCCATAAATATTTATGAGCTTTATTCTATGCTAAGAGATGTGGGTGGGGGATAAAAATCATCCCTGCCTTCCTTGTGTTGACAGTTTAGTAGGTGCTGGGTGCAGTATGGGAGCTCTGGTGGCATAGTGCCTAAGGCTAACCAGAAAGCTGGCAGTTCAAACCCACCAGCCACTCCTCAGGAAGAAGGTTGGGCAATCTACTTCCGTAGTGATACTGCCTTGGAAACTCAAGGAGGGGTTGCTATGAGTTGAATCCGACTCCACAGCAGTGTGTTGCGTTTGCGTTGGGGTGCAGGATGCATAGGGAGGAATATATTTGTGCATAATTGCTTCTATATATTATAGGCAAGAGTGCTGTAACAGAGAGGAAAAGGCTATGGCCTGTAAGTAATAACAGAGGCACCTATGGGAAAATAGTAACTGGGCAGAAGCAATAAAACTAAAATAGTATCTTGAATCTTTTCTCAGCCTGTCTCTTGGGCCCATAAACTATGCTTCATATTCTTGATGTAATATTGTGGAAAATTCTGCTATGTCTATAATCTTAATTTAAAGCAAAAGAAGATGTTGTAATGGTCAAACTAGTTATTTTGTCAGGTGTCTTCTGATTTTCACACTTTAAGTTCAGTGAAATCATAATTCTCATTTCATAAATAAGAACAAATCAACATAACATCAAAAATAGTCTCAAGTGTACCAAGTGAACAAGAGATGTTATATTTTTAAATCGTACTGGGCAAGGACTGCCTACTGAAAAAGCTAAACTTCCCTTTGGAATGCTATGCAACTAGAGCTGTAAACTTTTTATCTAAGATATGAACGTAAGCAGTAAGATTTTCTCCCCACTAAAAACCTGTTTTTTGGGAAAAGAGTTAAGTGATAAGTTGATAGGAAGAATTTTTGGAGATGTCAGAATATGACAACGACCAGAATGGAAACAGGTTAGTGTCCTATGTCGTGAATATCTAGAATTTAATGGATGGTAATTGTGGTTCACAAGTGTAAACACGGCATCAGGGCAGAGTCTGACTTTCTGTAACTTCACAAGCGGGGAGAAGGCTCAACATCAACATCACAACCCAAGGCTGATATATATGAGGCGGGGGTCAGATATGCCTCCACCCTCCAACCTTTTTACCAAATCTGACACCAACTATCCTTTCCATGGCACTCTCTACTTTTCTGCTGGGTTTGATAATTCATTGCATCAGCAACACAGACTCACACACAGTACTCACACTATCGGGGTTATTGAGAAGTAACAGTTACAACTCAGGATCAGAAAGGACTCAGGATACAATTCTTCAATCAAGACAACCTCTTCTCAGCAGTGCCCTCAGGTCTGCCTCTCTCTGGCCGTCTTCCCATGGCTGCATAACCCCAATCCCTTGGCCTCTGCCCTGCTCCGGCAAGTGCTACAAAACTCTTTTAGCTCTGTTGATAAATGCTCAGAGGTACCCTACTCCTCCAGGAAGCATTGGCCTGTGGGCTGGGAAGCCCACTGCTCTGTCTCATCCTGGTCTCTTAGTTCTGCTGCTGCCATTTTTCTGCCACTGCTTCTCTGCTGCCGCTTCTCGCCATCTCTCATGATCTCTGGTGTCACAGTTCTATGTCTTCTGGATTGAAGAGGTTCAGCACAGGTATTCGGGGTCCAAAGGAATGTGCTCCACTCCTGGCTATTCTTTCTTTCTTGATGGCAGTGAGATCTCCTCTTCCTGACTCTGAGATGTCTCATTTTAAGCCTAGTAGGATGGCAAAACTGACGAATCTCCATGTTAGGGTTCCATATACCTTATTTGTATAGTTCCACCCCCAAAAGGGTGCCATACACTTTATTTACATTATTAGCAAGCTGTCTGATCCACTTGGTGGGCTGCACGCACCTCATGTTTGTATAGTCCCACCCGGTCATCTGCAGGGAGTCACAAAGACCATGGCTAGAAGGGCCATACTCAGCAATTTATTGACCCACCACAAATGAGTTTTGAATCAGTAACAAAGACTAAATTTTATTTAGTGTAGTTTTGGGGTTGAGAAGCATATTGCTTATCTAACAATTATCAGTGTGGAAAGCAACCAGGCTGTCTCTAGAATTCTTTTATGAAAGAGAACTAGAAGTCAGCCACCTAAGACTTCTGGCTGGATTTTATACTGGTAAAGTGAGGGAATGGACTTGAAATCTTTTACTTCTTTATATATTTTTTCTTATGATTGATACTGTAATCTCTTTTGGTAAGATTTCAAAAGCATTTCTAATATGCAGAAATCTAGTTTATAAAATAAAACAAACAAAATGTATAGAGACAAGAAATAGCATAAAAAACCTACTGCCACCAAGACAATTTCAACTCACAGTGACCCTATTGGACAGAGTAGTACTGCTCCATAGGGTTTCTGAGGTGGTAAATCTTTACCTAAGCAGACTGACTCATCTTTCTCCCAGCAAGCAGCTGGTGGGTTTGAACCTCACGGACTGTTTGATTAGCAGCCCAATGCCTTAACCACAGTGCCACCAGAGCTCATTGTGAAATAGCATGTTGTTGTTGTTGTTATGTGACATCGAGTCAGACCTGACTCATAGAGACCCGTCCTTGGGTTTCCGAGGCAGTATCACTACAGAAGTAGATTGCCCCATCTTCCTTCCAATGAGTGGCTGGTGGGTTTGAACCGCAGCCTTCTGGTTAGCAGTGAAATAACTAATAAGAATATGTTTAAACATGGATAATTTAGGAAGAAAATCTACTCCAGAAACAACATAAACACTTCATCTCAATTCATGGTTTTATTCACTTTAGCATGCTTTTTTAGAAAGATAATGAGATATACCTTTTAATTAAAAAATTCCAACAGGTTGTTATGCTCCTAAGGTCATTATCATTATCATCCTTAACCCTAATTCCCATTGTCTTTCCTGGGGGCATATTAAATGTTTTAAATGAGATTGTTTAACAGAAACATTTGGTATAACCACATATGGAATCTCTTTCTAATCTAAATCACTTCTAGTTAGAGAGACAGATTTTGTGGTAAAGAGACGAGATTTTTATGAGGGAATATTGTACAATTCAAGATTTCTTTTCCAAACTTTTTATAGTGATTTGGGTGAAAGTTTACAGAGCAAATTGGTTTTCCATTCAACAATTCATACACATTTTGTTTTGCGACATTATTGCAATCCTCACTGTGTAGGAACATTCTTCCCACTTCTTCCTTGTTTTTATGGTCTCCATACGTCCTTCTTTCCTATCCATCCATTCCTACCTTCTAAGCTTTATCCCTGGGCACACACTTCCCTTTTTATCTCATACGGTCTGTTGATTGTTCTAAGGAGTGCTTACCTCCCTGGTGTTATTGTCCACCTTATAGGCCTGTTGTTTGGCTGAAAATTCAACCGCGGGGGTGAGTTTGGTTTCAGACTTGAAGGGTGTCTGAGGGTCATAGTCTTGGGGCTTCCATCAGTCTCTATCAGACCAGTAAGCCTGGTCTTTTCTATGATTTAGAGTTTTGTTCCACAGTTTTCTCCCACTTTATCTGGGATTTTCTATTATGATCTCTTTCAGAGCAGTTGGCAGTAGTATCTTGGCACCATCTAGTTTTGCTGGTCTCAGGGTCATGGGGGCTGAGGTTTGCATGCTCCTTTGGTCTGGTGCACTAATTGTTTCTATGTGTCTTTGATTTTTTCACTCTTCCTTGCTTTGGATGGGGAGAGACCAATAGTTGTACTTCAGATGGCTGCTCATAAGCTTTTAAGGTTCTGGTTGCTACTTACCAAAGTAGGATATAGAACATTGTCTTTGTGGATTATGTTATGCCCATTGACCTCAATATCCCTTGAATTTGGTCCTGATCCCCTAGGCCCATTGACTCATTACTTCAGTGTTTGGTTATAGCTAAGAAGTTTTCATATCTTTGCCCTCTGTATGTTCTACTATTCATGGATATATTTTCAGTATGTATAAATACAGATGTAGAAAAATCCTCTGTCAAGCCTATATATATTCATGATTGTTGTTCCATTTGCCTGTTTAACACCTTTCAGCTTGGGTGTCTGTCTATATATCCACTCATGGATTATTGTTACTACTATTATTGCAGGATTATACAACCCAATTATTTCTGAATTCAGGAACATTTTCTTTAAACCAAAGTTATAACATTTTCCAAGGTTTTATTTCTTATTTCTGGCTTTGTCTTAGATTCATGGATCACAGAAGTGTACAAACTATTAGTGATTGATTCACAGTCTCTTGATTTACAGATGAAGAAATATATGAGGAGGGCCACTTCATCACATTACTTTAAAATAAAAAAAACCTGTTGCCATGCAGTCAATTTCAACTCATAGTGACCCTGTAGGACAATGTCAGAGTAAAACTGCCCCATAGGGTATCCAAGGCTGTAGATCTTTATGGAAGCAGACTGCCATATCTTTCTTCCACTGATCCCCTGGAAGGTTCAAATTGCCAAACTTTCAGTTAGCAGATGAATGCTTAACCACTGTGCCACCAGAGTGCTTTTTATTTTAAAATAGTGATTCTCAAATCTAGGCTTCAGAATCACTTGAAAGGTTTTTATTGATTGATTGATTGTGATTTGGGTGAAAATTTACAGAGCAAATTCACTTTTTATACAGCAGTTCACATACACTTTGTCTCATAACATTGACCATAATTCACCACAGTGCAACATCTCCCCTCCCACTTCCTCCTGATAGTTACCTCTTCCCTCCATGCACCCCTGCCCCATGAACTGTCTCCCTGTGCATAAACAGCCCTTCTATTCTGCCATGATTGTTCTCTCCAAGGAGTGTATCTCTACCTCAGGTAAATGTTCAACTCCTATGCCTATCTTTTGTTTGACTGGAAGCCACAGGTGTGGGTTCAGTTCCAGACCTGAAGGGCAGCTAGGGGCCATAGTCTCAATGGTTCCACCAGGCTCTATCAGAGCAGCAAACCTGGTCTCCCCTCCCCCCTTTTTTTGTTTCCTCAAATGAGTTTTGTTCCACATTGTTCTCCCTCTCTATCCAGGATCTCCTATGTAGATCCCTCTCTGAGTGGTTGACAGTGGTAGCTGGGCATCATCTAGTTCTTCTGGTCTCATAGCCGTATAGGCTGCGGATTGCATGGAGTTCCAGTTGCTAGGACTAACTCTTTCCATGAATCTTTGGTTTTCTTCATTCTTCTTTGCTCTGGATGAGGAGAGACCCATCGTTGCATCTAGATGGCTGCTTGCAAGCTTTTAAGATCCCAGTCGCTACTCGCCAAAGTAGGAGGTAGAACAATGTCTCGTGTAGTATGTTATGCCAATTGAGTTTGATGTCCCTGTGACTATGGACCTAAGCCCACAGGTTCAACTACTCACTTCCTCTGGGTAGCTGGCTGTGAACAAGAAGTGACTACCCTTGTCCCTTGTCAGCTCTACTATACACCTGGGAATTCAGATCATACACATACACTTATAGGGTCATTATCTGCCAACTCTGTACATGGTCTTGGGTATACTCCCTGCTTCAGAGGCATACCTAATAGTTCAGCCTGTCCACCCATCTATCCACCTGTATACACAGGTTTGCCTTCACTGACAATGCAGTACTGTATGTGCAAAATGTTTCATCTTTGTTGTCTGTACCTCTCATGTACCTCTCTATGTCTTCCTCTTCCTCAATGCCACCATGTTGATCACTTACATTAGGTACATTGCCCTTCTCTTCACCCAAATCAATATTTATCTCTACATATCTAACAGTGTTCCCTACCCTTCCCTCCCCTCCCACCCCTGTTGACCAACAAAGAAAATTTCCTTCCATAGATAAACCTTTCCTAGACTTTTACAATAACAGACTAATACAATATTTGTCCTTCTGTGATTGACTTATTTCCCTCGGCATAATGTCCTCTAAGTTCATCCATGTTATGCGGTGTTTTACAGATTCTATGTTATTCTTTAG
>NW_006921615.1:15585542-15586306 GCF_000298275.1 Orycteropus afer afer
GTTGAACTTTGCTACTAGTGCTGGGGCAAGATGGTATCTCATTGTTGTTTTAATTTGCATCTCTCTAATGGCTAATGATTGTGAGCATTTCTTCATATGTTTGTTGGCCTTAAAAGATTTTTTAAGGCACAGTTGCTGGGCTATATCCCCTGAATTTCTGATTCTGTAAATTTGGAATGAGGTCCAAGAATATGAATTCCTACCAAGTTTCCAGGTAATGCTGCTGATGTTGGCATCAGTGGGAAACACACTTTGAGAATATTTACTTTGAAATAATACCTTCTCACATCAACCAAAGAGCTTCTTTTCCTCTTTTAGGTGAAAATCTATAGAATGTTTTCAGATTTTCCTTACCTCCCCCCAAATTTGATCATCTGTTAAACT
Source organism: Orycteropus afer afer (assembly GCF_000298275.1). Lineage (NCBI taxonomy): Eukaryota > Metazoa > Chordata > Mammalia > Tubulidentata > Orycteropodidae > Orycteropus > Orycteropus afer. The sequence goes on from NW_006921615.1 coordinate 15,585,927, forward strand.
GAACTCTGTATGTTTAAAACATTCCAATTTTCTAAGAAAAATATACATTCTCCTAGTGTTTTCCCTAAATTTGTTCTTTTTTGTCTTTATCTTTTTGAGTCACCAAGAATGGAAGCTCAGCCAAAAACTGTCACAAAGATGAATAGTCCTTAGACATTACATCTAGCACCCCACCCATTCTCTGCGTTTGGCTCTGATCCTTGCAGCTCACACTCTTGTGAGTGTTTGAGTGTGTTCTCTGACATGTATAGTTCTTTTTTTTTAAATTGTGATTTGGGTGAAGATTTACAGAGCAAATTCACTTTCCATACAGCAGTTCACGTACACTTTGTCGCACGACATTGACCAGAGTTTACCACAATGCAACAGCTCCCCTCCTA
>NW_006921615.1:15586999-15605579 GCF_000298275.1 Orycteropus afer afer
CACTTTATCCTGCTTCTTTGTGTGGACTGTGATGGTCTGTTGTCTCCGAGACATCGTGGTGTTGTTGTATTTAGATCTCTGTTAACTGTTTGTGAAGAGCAGCCAAGGGTGATTCAGGCTTTTTTTGGTGGTTTTTTGTCATTGGCCCATTAGTGCAGAAGGAGGAAGTGCACTTGCTCAGTAAGTGAAGTTGTAGGAGGTGTGGGCATAGTTTTGTCTTATGGGGACTGTTGCTGTTTCCCACTTTTCAGTCTTGCAGGTCTGGAGTGTCCTTGGGGTTGCTGGAAAGCAAAACCTCTTCTTAAGCCTCTGGAATCTCAGTGAGCTCTGTCTCTTTAAGTATCCAAAATGGTCAAGTCGCTTGTAACATTCAAAATGGCGGCACCCTCCAGACGAGCAGAAGTCCACAGCTCAGCCCGCCTTTCTCTTCACCTTCTCCGTTTATTCCCCAGCCACCAGAGCAGTCCTCTGTGCAGTCCCTGGCTAGCAGGGTGATTTTAAGGTTAATTCTTAGGTCCTACCACCACTTGGGAATCTCTAAGTTGTCTGTGCTGTGCCATCCAGATTGCTCAGATGGATTGCACTGCCAGACTGCAGCTCCATCTGTCTCCTTTTTTGGTATTTTCATGCAAATTCTTCTACTAGTTGGGGTTTATTCCACTTCTATACCCTTCCCTTCAGGGCTCAGGCATCCAGGATTATCTTCTGTGTCTGTGTTAATTGGTTTCCCTTTTTTTGTTGAAGAGGGTCTGTGCAGTCTTTCTGCCTAGTCCGCCATCTTACAGGAACTGCTGATATGTATAGTTCTTAATAAATCTCAGTTCCACTTCTCTAATGCATTGTATAAATATCTCTTAATGTATTTTTGAGAGCGTGATTTGAGTCAAATGTTCTGAATAAATATTTGTTTAAATAGAATTATCTGCTGTGGTAACTCCTTTGAAAAACCAATGGTTGTTGATCGTATGCTACCTCCTAAAATGGTTGAATGTTGACCAGCCCTTTTTGGTACAGTGTCTTTGTATTCCTTCCATCTTCTTTTGATGCTTCCTGCATTGTTCAGTATTTTGCCCATAGAATTCTTCAGTGTTGTAACTCAAGGCTTGAATTTTTTCTTCAGTTCATTCTGCTTGAGGAATGCCGAGGGTGTTCTTCCTCTTTGGTTTTCCAACTCCAGGTCTTGGCACATTTCATTGTAATACTTTACTTTGCCCTCTCAAGATGCCCTTTGAAATTTTCTTTTCAGCTTTTTCACTTCATGATTTCTTCCACTTGCTTTAGCTAGTCTCCATTCAAGAGCAAGTTTCAGAGTCTCTTCTGGTATCCATTTTGGTCTTCTCTTCCTTTCCTGTCTTTTTAATGACCTTTTGCTTTCTTCATGTGTGATGCCCTTGATTTCATCCCACAACTCTTCTGGACTTCAGTCAGTGGTGTTCATTGCATCACATCTATTCTTTAAGATGGTCTCTAAATTCAGGTGGGATACACTCAAGAACATATTTTGGCTCTTGTGGACTTGTTTTAATTTTCTTCAGCTTCAACTTACATTTGCATATGAACAATTGATGAGTTGTTCTACAGTCGGCTCCTGGCCTTGTTCTGAGTAATGGTGTTGAACTTCTTCATCATTTCTTTCCACATACATAGCACTGTGTATTCCATCTGGCAAGGTCCATATGTGTATACTCATCATTTATATTGTTTTAAAAAGGTATTTTCTATGAAGAAATAAGCACAAAATTCTATCATGTCATCTCTGGCGTTATTTCTATCACCAAGGCCATAGTTTCCAGCTACCAATGTGTCTTTGTTTCCAACTTTTGCATTCCAATTATTAGTAATTATCAGTACATCTTGATTGCATATTTGATCAATTTCAGACTGCAGAAGTTGGTAAAAATCTTAAGTTACTTCTTCCTTAGAGACATATGGACATTATCCTATCACTGACAGCCTTGTACTTCAGGATGGATCTTGAAATGTTTTTTTTTTTTTTTTACAATGAATGTGATTCCATTCCTCTTTAACTTGTCATTCCTGGCATAGTAGACAGTATGATTGTCTAACTCAGAATAGCCAATGCCAGTCCATTTCAGCTCAGTAATGCCTGTTGTTGTTGTTGTTATGTGCCATCAAGTTGGAGCCAACTCATAACGACCCCTCCTTGAGTTTCCAAGGAGGTATCACTATGGAAGTAGATTGGCCAACCTTCCTTCCGAGGAGTGGCTGGTGGGTTTGAACTGCCAGCCTTTTGCTTAGCAGTCAAGTGCCTTAGGCACTACGCTACCAGAGCTCCTTAGTAATGCCTAGAATATCAATATCTATGTATTCCATTTCATTGTTGACAACTTCAGCTTCATACTCCGTATATTCCATGTTCCAATTATTAATGTATATTTGCAGCTGTTTCTTCTCATTCTGAGTCATGCCACATTAGCATATGTAGATCCAGAAAGCTTTACTCTATCCATTAAGGTCAACTCTGCTTTAGGAAAGCAGCTCTTCCCCAGTTCTATTTTGAATGCCTTCTCATCTGAGGGGCTCATCCTCCAGCACTATATCTGTCAATGTTTCCCTGCTATTCATAGGGTTTTCAGTGGCCACTGTCTTTATAGAAGTGGACCTGGTCATGTCTTTCTTCCTAGTCTATCTTAGGCTGGAAGCTCTACTGAAACCTATCTATCATGGGTGACTTGCTGGTATTTAAAATACCCGTGGAATAGCTTTCAACATCACAGCAATATGCAAGCCATAATGGTATGACACACTGACAGGTGAGGGGTGGAGCACAGAAATAGACTTTCCTTTTTTGAGTCCTAATTCCTCAAATCCTTTCTTGAGTTCAATGTTGCTCCTATTTTACAAAAATGTGATGGTAGCCCAGATGGAATAGCTTATAGTTACTCTGAATGGACATTGAAATAAATTTGAGAATATGAGAATCTTCAGGTATATTCTGATATTTTGATCAATTCATTGATCCCACAAATGTGATCTAAAAGTTTATAACAGAAAAGATTATATACTTAACATACTGTATTTCTAAAACTCCAAAGTTTTATTAAAATATTTAAGTAATATGTATTTCTGTTAAATTGGGACCTTCACTGTGTTCATTTGTTAAAATTAGGTTAAAGGATTTGCTTGCATGTCAAGAATTTGTTGTTCCACCAACGTTGTTTTACAAGTGGAGGGAGTGAAACATGGGAAAATCACAAGATAAAGAAAGAGGAAAGGAATCATAGGCCAAAGATTCCCAAAACTGAAGAATATTTGTCTTAGGAGGTGGGGAAAAAAACCTCGCACCAATCCCAAAATGTTTTGTCTCATGCTTTAATGTATCACTGAGAATACTGACTGTGTGTTTTAATTCCAACAGAAAACCAAACCTTTGATGACAGAGTTTTCCGTGAAGTCGACCATTATTTCTCGTTATACCTTCACTACAGTTGCCTGCAGAATGCTGAATAGAGCTTCAGAGGACCAGGAAGTTGAGTTCCAGATGCAGATTCCAGTTGCAGCTTTTATCACCAACTTCACTATGTGGGTGACACACTGAACAGGAGTCTTGGAATGAAGATATCTCTGTGGGGAGATCAGGGTCATTCTGAGATGATGTACGGTCCAAGAGCCTGACTTTAGCTGTGAGGATTTATATCCCAGAGTGGATGACACAGTGAAACCTGTGAGAGCCAGAACTTGATGGGACTGCCTTCTTTGTCTTGATCTTTCGTGTTTTCCTTCTTTGACAGGTTTTCTGGTTTCACAGATTTTAATGTATATGGATTAGATAGTTGATTCCTTCCTTCCTCCCTTTCTCCCTCCTTCTTTCTCTTTCTTTCTTTGTCCTTCCTTCTCTCCAGCCTTCCTGAATATATTTACTGAATGCCTACTGTGGGCCAGGCACTCTTCCAGGTGATGGGTATATTGCTATGAAAAACATAATGTTGCTCCACTCCAGGAACTCCATTGGGAGAGAAACAGTCAGGTAACAAGTAAACAAATCAACATATGAGAGAGTTTCGGACAGTAGTATATGTTATAAAGATGACAGATGAGCAAGTAAGATTGAAAGGGGATGCTTTAGATAGGGAAGTCAGGCAGGGAGCTTGGAGAAGGTGATGGGAAGTTGAAAGCTGAGTAATGACATAGCTTGAAACCATTGATATATTAGGTTAAATATCTCTCTTTTACTCTGGGAACAAAGTGGAAAATATATGTAACATAGGGTTGATGTTTGGATTTAAATTTTAGTTTGGGCAAGATTCAAGTTGGTGAATCTTCATGGAAGTTTGAGCAGATGTGATTTACCCCTGGAGAATCACAGAGGCACCATGGGTTGAGTCTTACCATTCAGAACCTGTTGAAAATTGCCCTAAAATGAAGTGAATCAAGCACAGTGCCCTGAGCTGGAATTCTTTATTTCTGCATATCCAAGAGGCAAATAAAAATACTTTCTAGGGTTGTCATGGTTATGAGATCCATGTTTGAATTTTCTTGGAACTGCAAGCTGGTAACACAGCTGTCTCTTGTGTTTCAGGCTTATTGGAGACAAGGTTTACCAGGGTGAAATTACAGAGAAAGAAAAGAAAAATGGTGATAGGGTAAAAGAGGAAAGGAATAAAACTACAGAAGATAATGGGTAAGTACAGTTAATTACAGAATTAAAAATTCATTTAAAGAAAGAGTAAAACTTTCTACTCCTTTGCCTACTCATCTTTTCTTCTTCCCTTCCTCCACATATTTATCTCTTTTTAATTTTTTATCAAAATAATAAATACACCTAGTTAATGATTCAGGAGATAAGAATACATAATGAAATGGAAGATTTCTTTCTCTAAGCATCCAATTCTAATTTCCCTGTATTTTATTTTCTTCGCTGTTACCTCCTTAACTCTAAATATTACGATACTCTTGTTTTTTCTTTGTTTCTTTTTTAAAATTGGCTTATTTGTTTTTTTAACAAGTAATTTTATTAATTTTGTTATTGTTCTTGAGACTATACACAACAAAACATACCAATTCAATAATTTTTACATGTACAATTTAATGACATTGATTACATTCTTCCAGTTATGCACCTATTCTCACCCTCCTTTTCTGAGTCGTTTCTCCTTCATCAACATAAAATCATTGCCCCCTAAGGTTCTTGTCTAAACTTTCAAGTTACTGTTGTCAGTTTGATCCCATATAGTTTTTAAAAGAGCATAACTCTCAAGGCAGGCATACTTTTGATCTTTGATTAAAAGGTTCACTAGTGGTAGCAGGGTACCATCCAGTTCTTCTGGTCTCATGGCAAAGGAAGAAGTTGTTTGTGGAGGCAATTAGCCACACATCACATTTCTTCCTCTTATTCTCAACTCTCCATCTTCCTCTGGTGCTACAGGCAAATAGAGACCAATTGTGCCTTAGATGGCCACTTGCAAGCTTTTAAGACCTTAGGCACTATACATTGAACTAGGAGGTAGAACAGAAGGACTAAACACATTTTTAGGCCAATTAACTGGGATGTCCCATGATACACTGACCCTAAACCTCTAAAGCAAGAAACCAAATCTCATGAGGCTTTTCGTTGTACATAAGCAGCCTCAGCAGCTACATTTTGTTGTTGAAAATATTTCTATCACACAACTTTTTCCAACTCAACTTTTTATAGGAGTAATACTTATTGAAAGCAATCAAAATAATTGGTTATGCAACCCTGCATTTAATCAATACAATATTCCCATCACCATTAACTCCCCTTCCTCCTACCCCTGGTAACCACTGATAAACTTTCTTCTCTATACATTTGCCTTTTCTTATCTTTTTATTAAGTGAGGTAATACAATGTTTGTCCTTTTGTGATTGACTTATTTCACTCATTATTATGTCTTCCAGATCCATCCATATTGTAGCATGTATCAAGAGTTCATTTCTCCTAGTGTTTGAGTAGTATTCCATTATATGTATGTGCCACATTTTGTTTATCCATTTATTTGTTGATGAGCATTTAGCTTGTTTTTACCTTTTGACTATTGTGAATAGTGCTGCAGTGAACATTGGTGTACAAGTCTCTGTTTGAGTCTCTGCTTTCCAGACTTGGGTATAAACCTAAGAGTGGAATTACTGGGTCATATGGTATTTCTATTTTTAGTTGTTTGAGGAACTCCCACAGTTTTCAGCAATGGCTGCACCTTTTTTTTTTTTTAAGCATTTTATTGTGGTTGGGCTGAAAGACTACAGAACAAATTAGTTTCCCATTCAACAATTTATACACGTTTTGTTTGTGACATCAGTTGCAGTCTGTCCAATTTAACAGCACTTTTCCCACTTCTTCCCTGGGTTCCCTAGTTGTACTGGTTTGCATTCCCACCAGCAATGAGTGAGAGTTCCAGTTTCCTCACATCTTTGTTATTATTTTTAATCTTAGCTATTCTACTGGAAATGAAATGATATCTCACTGTGGTTTTGATTTGCATCTCTCTGATGCATAATGATGCTGAACATTTTTTTTCATATGTTTGGTGGCCATTTGAGTGTCCTCTTTGAAATGTCTATTCAAGTCCTTTGCCCATTTTATGATTGGGTTATTAATCTTATTGTTTTTAAGTATTTGAAGTTTGATTATTAGATTCTTATTATTAGGTTCGATATATGGTTTCTAAAGATATTCTCCCAATTGATAGTTTGTCTTTTGACTTTTTTGATAAAGTCTTCCAATGAACAAAATTTTTTAATTTTTATGAGGTATTATTTATTTATTTTGTCTTTTGCTGTTTGTGCTTTTCTTATTATATCAGATAATCCATTGTTGACAGGTAGGCCTGATAGCATTGCCCTTGCCTGTCCTTCTAAGAATTTTATGGTTTCAGTTTGCACATTTAAGTCCTCAATCCATTGTGAATTTGTTGTTGTGTATGGTGTGAGGCATGTATCCTGTTTCATTTTTCTGCATGTAGAAATCTGATTTTCCCAGCATCATTTATTGAAGAGACTCTTCTTTCCTCAACAAATGAACTTAGCACCCTTGTCAAAAATCAGTTCACTATAGTTGTGTGGGTTTATTCTAGACTCTCAATTCTATTCCATTGGTCTATATGTTATACCAGTATAGGCTTTTTGATTACTGTAACTTTATAGTATGTTTTGAAATGAAGAAGTGTGAGTTGTCCTACTTTGTTCTTCTCTTTCAACATTGCTGTAGCTACTTGAGGTCTCTTGCCATTCAATATAAAGTTAAGGACTAATTTTTTTTTTTTATTTCTGTGAAGAAGGCTGTTGAAATTTTGATTAGGATTGTGTTGAATCTATAGATTGCTTTGAGTAGGACTGGCATCTTAACAATGTTCTGTCTTCCAGTCAATGAACATGGGACTTCTTTCTACATATTTAAGTCTTTAATCTCTTTCAGCAGTGTTTTAGTATTCATTGAATAAATCCTTCACATCGCTGGTTAGATTTATCATTAGGTACTTTATTCTATTGTAAACGGAATTGTTTCTGTAATTTTCCCTTCAGATTTCTCATTGCTGATATATAGACACCCAACTGATTTTCGTTTGTTAACCTTGTACCCTGCAACTTAGCTAAATTCCTCTATTAGTTCTTGACTCTTTAGGATTTTCTATATATAGGATCATATCATCTGTAAATAAAGATAATTTCACTTCCTCCTTTCCAGTCTGGATACCTTTTATTTCTTTTTCTTATCCTACTGGTCTGGCTTGGTCTTTATTTCTTGACACTGATGTGAAGGAAAATTTAGCATATTTACACGATTCCAACATTTCCTCTGCATTCCAAATTTTTATATAATTATCTTCTTTCATCAATTTAAACAGTGTTTAGACCTCCCTGCCAGCTTAAATGATAATATTTTTCTCTCCATTTTTCATTTGACCTCTCCTTTTCCATTTTCTGCATCTATCTTTTGCTACCTAGTCATTTACTTTTGATGGTGTTATTAACTTTTAGATTCTTATCTGTAACCATATTCGTCTTTTTTGTTCTGGTTATAACCTGAATCTAAATATTTAAAACCAATAATAACATTTATTTTTTATGAATATAAGTAACATTAAATGCAGAGCCACCTAGTGTACTAGGATTATATTTCCTTTTCTACTAGTCAAATGTGAGAGCCTCTGTTCTCTGAAGAAAAATGATCTTAGTATTTAGATAAAATGGTGTGAACATGTAAACCTATTTTTATTAATTAATAAAAGGGCAAAGTACTGAGGAAGATTGTTCTCTAAAATCGTGGACGTTCAGAAACTTTGTTGTGTGAAATCCTATTAGTGAGAGTGGACCATCTCACTCTTGCCTGGAAGATATGAGCCATGTGTTCAGTTTGATACTGAAAAGTGACGTCAATTTATATCCAAGGTTCAAAGCTTCACATAAGGTTTTCGACACAAAATTCCAACTGTATATTAATTTTGTAGTTTCCAAGGAAAGAGAACCTTGAATCAACATCTTGGTTCAGGTCTTAACCCCTTACACATAGCCCAGCTTTGCCTTGAGGCTATCAGAACGTTACTTTAGTTAACTGATATTAATGCTTTACCTTTTAAAACAAAACAAAACAAAACAGTTGTCAGTGAGTCAGTTCCAACTCATGGTGACCTCATATGTGTCAGAGTAGAACTGTACACCATTGGGTTTTCAATAGTTGCTTTTTTGGAAGTAGATAGCCAGGTCTTACTTTTGAGTCACTTCTGGGTGAACTCAAATTGTCAGTCTTTTGGTTAGCAGCCAAGTGCATTAACCATATACTCATCTTGGGACTCACACTTTACTCTTTACCCAATCCTATAATAAGCCTTTCTCTTAGGGGAAATGCTTATGGTTCCTCTGGTATATGATTTCCCTTGCTGCAGCAAGTTATTAAGTCTGAATTTGTTGGATTACAGTATGTCCCATATGGTCTTTATCAGTTGGGCTTTATCAGGATTATCTTTTCTTACAATTCATAAATTATTCAGAATCATGCCATAGTTTAGTTCTATGTTGGACTATGATTTACATAAATATCTGTTTCTCCTGGAATTTCTAATTGTCTTTCTTTTTTCTTATAAGAGGAAATTAATTTTGTTATTATCATCTAGCAGGACACATAACTCATTTGAAATAATGACTAAATGAACAGATATGACCAAGTGTACTTGAGTAATGATATTTATATCATCCTGATGCCTGGTCAACAGCAGTTGTAAGATGTTACTGGATTTTGAGACACATCCTGACTTCATAGCTGTTAAAACATGAAAAAAGAAGTTACTACAGATCCATGAAACACTGTCATTGCTTTGTAACCTTGCTGTAGAACTATTACCTTGGGATTTCTTTTCGTTTTTCTTCTGGTTTGGTCTCATAATTTCTTGCAATTCCACATCTTCTTCTGTCTTGGTTTTTACCCTCAATTTGCTGGAGTATCTTCTGAGTAACTTTCTCAGGATGAGTATATGAGAAGTCAACTTTCTGAGGTTTTAATTCATATTTTGGCCCTTTATGAGACTTAAAGTTCAAAATAATTTTCTTTCAGACCTTGAAGGCATTGCTCCAATGTCTTATGATATCCAGTATTTTAATGATGCATCTAATGTGGTTTAATGACATTCCTTTGACCCTATGTTTCTAACTGATGATCTGAAATTTTATGATAATGAGTTTAGGTATCAGTCTTTTGTCATATATTCTGCCTAGCCCTCAATGAGGGAGCTCTGGTGACACAGTGCCTAAGGCATATAACTGCTAACCAGAATGCTGGCGGTTCAAACCCACCAGTCACTCGTCAGAAGGAAGATTGGGCAATCTACTTCTGTAGAGATACCACCTCAGAAACCCAAGGAAGTGTCGCTATGAGTTGGCATCAACCTGACAGCAATTAGTTTGGCTTTTTAGTTTAGCCCTCAATGAATATTTTCCATCTAAATACTTGTGTTCTTTTCAGCTCTGGGAAAGAGGAGTGTAATGAGTCTACCATCTTAATCTTTCATATGCAGACTTGGAAGTACTCTTTTTGCTGACTCAGAGCCTGCAGTTTTTCTGTGGTTCATCCGGATGGTTTGGTCCTCTCCTTTGCTGCAGTCCCTTCCTGAGCTTCCTGAGTTATAGAGTTCTTGCTATAATGAATTCCCTAAATCTTTCAGAAACTTTCTGAAATATTTAATCCACTGATGGTGGCTCTTCCCTTTCTTACTTGTTTTGTTTAATCCTTTACTATCCTTTTGATGATCAGTCTATATTTTGATTCAGAGAATGCTCACTCCTAGTATTGAATGCTTTCAGAATAGTTTGTATTTTTGTAAGTTTTTTAATCTTTTATTTCTTACCATTTCTCCTAAATGTATCCATCAAACTTTATCATAGTGTCAATCCTAATATATTAGCTATTTAAAGATAAAAAGAAATGTCAGGATTCATTTGCCCATTTCTGTAAAGAGGAGACTGTAGTTCACATCTTAACTCCAAGGCCCTCTGACCTGACAGTTCATTTATATAAATATCCCTTTCCCCCATTACCCTCTAGGGTCTGTCTCAGGGAGAGGTAGGAGAGTACAGTAGTCTTTGATTCCCTAGTATTCAGAATTCTTTGAATGTTTGTAACCTCCCTATGGAATCCTTGTGTGGTGCAAATGTTAACACATCTACCTGCTAATGGAAAGCTTGGTGGTTTGAGTCTACCCAGAGACACCCCCGAAGAAAGTCCTGGCAATTTACTTGCAAAAAATCAGCTATTGAAAACTCTATGGAGGATGGTTCTACTCTGACACACATGGAGTTGCCATGAGTTGGAATTAACCACAACTAGTGTAACCTTGCTCTAGTGTAGTCTTTTCCTTCTCTTTCCAATGTTAACTTTATTTTTTCTTTCTAAGGATTCACACTGCCATGCCTACTGTTCTTACTCGTAGGTTGGCAAAGAGTGTGGCCTGTGCCCTGAGAGTACTTGAGGGAACCTGGCTTTATTCTACCTGAACAATATTCACTGTTCCTATTTTCCTTCCTTACAGGGAGAAGGGGACTGAAATGTTCAGAGCTTCTTTAGTGATTCCTAGCAAGGACAAAGCTGTCTTTCTCTTAAGTTATGAAGAGCTTTTGCAGAGACGGCTTGGGAAGTATGAGCACATCATCAGTGTGCGACCCCAGCAGCTGGTTGGGAGGCTCACTGTGGAAGTGACTATTCTGGAGAGGTCTGGCATTACATCACTGGAAGTGCTTCCACTACGCAACAGCAGGCAGAAAGGCAGTGGGAGGGGTGAAGGTAAGTAGTACTTGATGGATATGCTCAGCTCTTCTGTGACAACTCAGAGCTGGTTATTAGGTTTAGATAAATCTATAAGAGATGTTCCCCCCCTCAAAAAGCATTTGAATTTTGTGGGGTTTGAAAGATAGCAACGAAACAAAGACCACTACTACCCCCACTTTTAAATACATTTTATTGAAATATAATTTATGTATAGTGAAATACACAAAACTAAAGTGACATGGGTCAATGCATTTTTTTTTTTTGCAGTGTTCCCCCCCTCCCTCCCACCCCTGGCAACCAACAAAGAAAGTTTCCCTCCATATATAAATCTTCCCTTAACCCTCCACAACAACGAACTAATATTTGTCCTTCTGTGATTGACTTATGTCACTCAGCATAATGTCCTCCAAGTTCATCCATGTTATGTGGTGTTTTGCAGACTCTACATTATTCTTTAGTGCTACATAGCATTCCATTATGTGTATGTACCATAGTTTGGTCATCTACTCTTCTGCTACAAATCTTAGAGATAAGCTGGGTTGGCTTCTGGGTCATATCATCATGTGTTTTAATGGTCAGTTGATGTTTGCTGTTGTTGCTTCTCTGTCAGTGGGCTCCCTTTAGCATCTCTTGTAAGGTTGGTCAGGTTTGAACAAATTCCCTTAATTTCTGCTTATCTGGAAATGTCCTAATTTCACCATCATATTTGAGAGACAAATTTGCTGAGTACATAATTCTTGGTTGGAGATTTTTCTCTTTCAGTGTTTTATATATACTATCCCATTGTCTTCTTGCCTTCATGGTTTCTGTCAAGAAATCCGAGCTTAGTCTTATTGGTTACCCCTTGTAGGTAACTTTTTGTTTTTCCCATGCTGCTCTCATAATTCTTTCTTTGTCTTTGGTTTGATGATGATATGTCTGGGTGATTTTCTTTTGGGGTCTATCCTGTTTGGGATTTGTTGGACTTCCTGAATGAATATAGTCTCATCTTTCATCATACCAGGAAAATTCTCTTCCAACAAATCTTCGACAATTTTCTCTGTGGTTTTATTTGTCTCTTCGTGTTCTGGAATTCCAATTACATGTAGGTTATTCCTTTTGATGGTATCCCATGTGACCTTAGGCTTTCTTCATTTTGTCTTGCTCTTTTTTCTGATTGATCCCTTTCCAAAGAAGTATTCAGATATTAGCCTTCAGTCTCACTAATTCTGTTCTTCATTGATTCAGTTCTGCTCCTTTGCCCATTCAATGTCTTATCTATTTCTGAAAATTCAGTATTAATCTTCTGCTTTTCTGTGTGTAGGTTTTGTATCATTTCTAATTTTTCATTTATTTTGTCATTTTGTTCTTGTGTTGTCTTTTGAAATTGTTCTAGGGTTTTCTCTGTGTTTTCCTTGATCTGTCTCTCAATTCATTGAAGATACCTAAGTATAATTCTTTTGAATTCCTTATCAGGGAGTTCCAATGCTGTGTCTTCCTCAGGGTTTATGTTTTGGGTCTGTATCCTGGTCCCTTGTTTCTCCTGCTTTATCTTGCTTCTTTGTATGGACTGTGATGCTTTGTTGTCTTCGAGGCATTGTGACGTTTTTGTGATTTTATTTAATTGGTGATTGTATGTTGGAGTGACTTGCCCATGATTTTCATTTTCTTTGTTTTGTTTGCACACGCAGGGTACTGTGCTCCTCTGTTTGCTAGTTGACAGCACTTATACACTCACCACCTGTCTCCTTTCCTGTTGTCAGCCTTTCATATGTCCCTGCCAACCTTAGCAAACAGAGCCTATTCTTAGGTCACTGGAATCCAAATGAGAATGCTATCACTTTAAAATCCAAAATGGTTGCCACTTGTAAATATTCCAAATGGCTGCGCCCTTGGTCACTTTAAATATCCAAAATGGCTGCCACTTGTAAACATTCAAAATAGCCGTACCATTGGTCACTTTAAATATCCCAAATGGGTGCCATGTGTAAACAATCAAAATGGCTGCACCCCCCAGGCAGTGGAAAGTCAACAGCTTAGGTTGTCTCCCTCCTTGCTGTTTCCCTTTCTAGTCATAGGCCACCAGCACAGTGGTCCCTGAAGCCCTTGGTGACCAGGGATGATCTTTAGGTCAATTCTCAGGTCCCAACATCACTTGGAAATATTCAGGCCTCTGGTTCCGTCAGAGTAGGTGACAGTCCGCAGCTCTGACCTTCTCTGTACTCACTGTTTTCGTTCAGATTTTTCCACTAGTTGGTGCCTAATCCACTTCTGTATAGTTCCTTTCAAAGCTCAGGGCTCCAGGATTATCTTCTGTATTTCTTGTCAATTGTTTTTTCTTTTCCTTGTTGAAAATTTGTTTTTCATACAGCAGTTCATACACATTTTGTTTTAAGACATTGACTACAATTCCCCACAATGTAATAGCTCTCTTCCCACTTCCTCCTTGTAGTTACCTCTTCCCTTTATCCTTCCCTCCCATGTACTCCCACCCGCCTGAGCTGTCTTCCTGTGCAAACACTGCCCTTCTGTTCTCCCACGATAGATCGCTCCCAAGGAGTGTATCTACCTGATGTAAATGTTCAGCCCATATGCCTGTCTGTTGTTTGGCTGGAAGCCACAGAAGTGGGTTCAATTCCAGACCTGAAGAGCAGCGAGGGGCCATAGTCTCAGGGGTCTCACCAGAGTCTATCAGACCAGTAAACCTGGTCTTTTTTCTTTTTTTATGATTCTGAGATTTGTTCCACATTGTTCTCCCACTCTATCCAGGATCTCCCTCCAAGTGGTTGACAGTGGTAGCTGGGCACTATCTAGTTCTTCAGGTGTCATGGTCATATAGGCTGAGGATAACAGGTTCTACTAGTCCCTTAGACTAATTGTTTCCAAGTGTCTTTGATTTTCTCAAGTCTTCTTTGCTCTGGACAAGGAGACACCCATCATTGCATCTAGATGGCCACTAGTAAGCTTTTAAGATCCCAGTTGCTATTCACCAAAGTGGGATGTAAAACAATGTCTTTGTGTAGTATGTTATGCCAATTGAGCTCGATGTCCCCTGTGACCATGGTCCTGAGCCCAGAGGTCCAACTACTTTCTCCCTTAGGAAATCTGGCTGTGGCCAAGAAGTCACCGCAACCTTTCCCCTTGTATAGCTTTACTATACAACCAGACATTCTTATAGCATATACAAATATGCTTGTAGAAAACATTGTCTGCCAATCCTATACATAGTCATGGGCACACTACCACCTGCCTAGACATACTTGACTGTTTAGCACGTCCGCCTATCTGTCTACACATAGATCAATGCTTGTCATCACTGACAATGCAGTACTGTACATGCAAAAGGGTTCATCTTTGTTGTCTGCACCTCCTGTGTACCTCTCTATGTCTTTCTCTTCCTCGGTGCCACCATGTTGATCACTTGCTTTTGGTACATTTCCCTTCCCTTCACCCAAATCAATACTTGTCTCCAGCTGTCTAACACTGTTCTCTCCCCTCTCCTCCCATCCCTAGTAACCAACAAAGAAAGTTTCCTTCCATATATAAACCTTTCCTTGACTTTTATAGTAGTGAACTAATACAATATTTGTCCTTCTGTGATTGACTTATTTCACTCAGCCTAATGTCCTCCAAGTACATCCATATTATGTGGTGTTTCACGGATTCTATATTATTCTTCAGTGTTGCATAGTGCCGTTGTGTGTATGTACCATAGTTTGGTTATCCATCCTTTTGTGATAGAAAAAGACAGAAAATATTGTACATATATGATAATGGTAATTATGTTACTTACAAAACTAACAAAAGACTAGAAGGTTATATAAAGAATAATCATTTTTTGAAAATCTTTTTTAAACATTTAGCAATATGCTATAGTCTTCCTAAGATTAAATAATAAAAATGTATTCTGTAAATTTGATTTGAGATGTAGCCACTTTGGTTTATTATAAGGCCATTGAGTTCAGGTTTTTCTCAAATTCTAATTGTAAAAGTCACATTCTATTTGCTGAAATGATTATGAGAAATAAATATAACCTAATTTAAATCATTATATTCATTTCAACTAATAGTTTATATTAAATATCAACTTGTATTCTATACTAGTAAGTAAATATACCAGTAAGGCATAATGTCAAATTGGAAAATGAGACAGATATGTCAAAACACTGCACCAGGGTTAGAATGACAAGACTTCAGATAATTGTGATACAGAGGTCAGGGAAATACTAAGTGATAAATGAATATGCAGAATTTCAGCCCCTGTGATTGCAAGGGAGGTCTAGAGTGGCCCAAACAGACTTCCTGGACATGAATATTTGGGATGAGATTTGAAGGAGAGTAAGGAAATGACTTGATGAACGGAATGATAGAATGTTCTTAGCCTAATACAGAAATAGCCAAGGCCTATAGGTAGTATAAATTATGCTTTCCTCACCTTAAAATGCCGTTTATTTAATGATTTTCCACATAAGAAGTCATTTATTCTCAAAAATTGGAGTTTACCTTGGTTCTATGTTAGACTCAAATCCTTTGTGGTGTGAGTCTAAACACTGAGTTGGATATTCTCAATTCAGACCTACTTGAGAAATTTAAAATATTGTCAAAGTATCTAATATTCTGAAATGGTATGAGATATGATACAGCATTCTTATGCCATGTAGGTGGCAGTGTATTTGGCTAATGGACTTTAAATTCAGTTACTAACTTTTGTTGTTGTTATGTGCCGTCGAGTCAAACCTGACTCATAGCGACCCCTCCTTGGGTTTCCGAGGCAGTATCAATACGGAAGTAGAATTGTCCAACCTATGACCTGTGAAAATTACCTAAACCCTCTAAGACTCAATTTGCACATCTGTAAAATGGGGATAATAATTATCTCATAGGATCATTGTGAAACATTAATGTGTTCAAAGTGCCTGGTGTAGAGTAAGTGCTTAACTAATAATTGTTACTTATTACAATTACCATTATTATTATGACTTTATGCTTATTTTTTTCTATGTGAGTTCTATCTCTCCCATTACATCATAAGTGTTTTTAAAGGCTGGTCGGTATCGATTAATCTTCAGCTTCTTACATTATTTAAAACAATACTTTTTTTTCTTTTTTAAAATTTTATTGTGGTTTGGGTGAAATTCATTTGCCATATAGTAGTCCATACACGTTTTGTTTCATGACATTGGCTGCAGTCCCCACAATGTAGTTTAAAACATTGCCTTTTAAAGAGTAGATAGATTCTGGATAGAGTGGGAGAAAAATTTGGAACAAAACTCAAAATTATAAAAAAGACCATGCTTACTGGTCTGATGTTGTTGTTGTTGTTGTGGGTTTCTGAGACAGTATCACTACGGAAGTAGGATTGCCCAACCTTCCTTCCGAGAAGTGGCTGGTGGGTTTGAACCGCCAGCCTTCTGGTTAGCAGGCAAGTGTCTTAGCCACTATGCTACCAGAGCTCCCTGATAGAGCCTGGTAAAACCCCTGAGACTATGGCCCCTAGTTACCCTTCAGGCCTGGAATTGAACTTACTCCTGTGGCTTCCAGCCAAACAATTGACAGGAGTATAGGGTGAACATTTACACCAGGTAGATACATTCCTTAGAACAATCAATCACAGGAGAACAGAAGGGCACTATATGCATAGGGAGATAGCTCAGAGGGCAGGAACGCATAGGAAAGAAAACACAAGGAAGAGGTAACTACAGGGAGGAAGTGGGAAGAGAGCTGTTACATTGTGGGCATTGCAGTCAATGTCATGAAACAAAATGTGTATCAACTGCTGTATGGAAAATGAATTTTCTCTGTAAACTTTCACCCAAATCACAATAAAAATTAAATATAGGTAGATAGATAAATTTTCTGCAAATTAGAGAAGAAAAGCAAAAAATACACATGCAAAAAATAACAAGAATTTTAAAATTTTATTTATTTCTAATCATAATTTATAGAGAAATTTTACTATGTACAACTGTATGAAAGAAGTATTTTTTTCAGGAGGAAGACTCTTTCAGAGTTATTAAGATCTCTTAGGGAGGGAGGCCTATCCATGCAGTGTATCTGGGATGAATAGATAGGACTTAGAACTGTCCCAAACCACCCAGTAGAGGTTTCTGAGGTAGTCATGCTTCCATAAGGAGACATGTGTGTTTTGCCTAATTTTTGGAACCACTGTGACTTTTCAAAGATGTGTACATGTTGTGGGCTGTGTGTGTGTGTATTGTGATTGGAAAACCAAAACTAGATGCTATCAAGTAGAGTCCAACTTGTGTTTGCCGGAGTATGAATTATGATCATCTGTTAACTGAAAAGCTTCTTACCATTTATATTCGGGAGCCTGTTAGTATCCCAGAGGAATTTTTCCAGACCATTGATCTCTTGGGATCTGTTTATTTTTAAGAAAATTGTTTTCCTAGCTCTTTGTACCAAAGCAGATATTTTGCCTTCCAGAACATGGGGATTTCACAAGCATTTACCAGACCAGGTGCTGTGGACTGATTCTCTTTTTGTTGTTTCTCATCCCCATCTTTCAAAGCTCAGCTGTTATTGTTCTTGTGAAATGGTAGCCTCAGCAGTGTGATGTGCAGGATGTTGTGATTTTGTCTGGACACCACTGCATGTTTGCAAAAGAAATCCAGGATAGAGAGAAACTTGAACCGGGCTTGCACCAGAACATGAGCTGTAATTATGTGAATATGAATTCAGGCCAATATGTTACTCGAATCAACCTGGCTGTAGTTAAGAAATCAGACTTCTGGAATTTGTCTAAGCAAATCTATGACCTCTCCACCCATTTTCATCCTTAGGGATGCAATTCTACAAAGTAATTACTAGATGCCAGCTACTAGACTAAGCACTTTGCATGTATTATTATCTCATTCAATCCTTATGACAACCCTTTTAGGCTATATTTTTAATCTACATTTTATTTATAATAAGCTAAGGTTTACTGAGTTTGTGTAATATGGACAAGATCTCATAGTTAATTATTGATAGAAACAAAATTTAACCACAGATGTGACTCCAAGTGTTTGTCCTTAACCACTATACTAGTCTGCCTTCTTAATAAATAGAAGATTGTAAAATTCTGAGAGTGTGAGCTCACATTCCCAGCTGGTCCCTAGTTAAGTGTAAAAATAAAAACTGAAAGCAATACAATCTACTTTTGCCTTAGTTTACTCAACTGATATATCAGAATTGGGTCCATCTATAATGAATTGTAAATTAATTGGGCACCTTCCCAGAGCAAAAGTCAATTCTGTGAATATAATTTAAAAGCCAAAGCATTGTAATTTCTAGATTCTTAAAATAGTTAACACATGCACATGGTTCAAAGCCTTAAAAAATAACAAATTGGTACCCAAAGACAAAAAA
>NW_006921615.1:15606355-15608161 GCF_000298275.1 Orycteropus afer afer
GGCACAATGCTACCAGAGCTCCCTTACCTGTGTTATAAGGAGCCCTAATGACACAAAACACTTGACTGCTAACAGAAGGCTGGTGGTTCAAACCCACCAGCCACTCCTCAGAAGGAACATGGGGCAATCTACTTCTGTAGTGATACTGCCTCGGAAACCGAAGGAGGGGTTGCTATGAGTTGGGTCCGACTCAACGGCAAATAACAACAACAACAGTGACACAAATGGTTAAGTGCTCAGCTGCTAACCAGCAGGGCAGTGGTTTGAACCCACCAGCGGCTCTGTGGGAGAAAAGAGCTGGTGATCTGCTCCTGTAAAGATTAAAACAAACCAAACAAAAAAACCCACCCCACTGCATCAAGTTGATTCTGACTCATAGTGACTATATAGGACACAGCCGACCTGCCCCATAGGATCTTTAAGGCTATTAATCTTTATGGAAGCATACTGCCTTATCTTTCTCCCATGGAGTGGCTGGTGGCTTTGAACCACCAAACTTTTGGTTAGCAGGTGGATGCTTTAACCACTATACCACCAGAGCTCCCTGTGTAAAGATTACAGCCTAGGAAACCTTATGGGGCAGTTCTACTTGTTCTCCAGTTTGCTGTAAGCAGAAATAGACTCAATGGCACACAACAAAAACATCTGTGTTATTCCCCTTTGTTGCTGTACTATGATTACTCTCAACCTTATCTATACCCCATACTATGCTGGGGAGGTTAAAAAATAAAAGAGAGAGATGAATAAGTCTTACTGCAGATAATAAGAATCTATTGGAGTAGAGCTTAGGTAGCTGATTTTTAAAAAATTTTTTATTGTGATTTTGGTGAAAGTTTACAGAGCAAATACACTTTCCATACAGCAGTTCACATACACTTTGTCTCATGACATTGACCATAATTTAGCACAATGCAACATCACCCCTCCCACTTCCTCCCGATAGTTACCTCTTCCCTGTGTCCATCTCTCCATGCACTCCTACCCCCTGAGCTGTCTCCCTGTGCCTGAGCAGCCCTTCTTTCTCTCATGCTTATTCTCTCCAAGGAGTGTATCTACCTCAGGTAAATGCTCAACTGATATGTCTGTCAATTCCAGACCTGAAGGGCAACAAGGGGCCATAGTCTCAGTGGTTCCACCAGGCTCCCTCGGGCCAGCAAACAACCTGTTCTCCACTTTTTTTTTTTCCCCAAATGATTTTGAGTTTTGTTCCACGTTGTTTTCTCTCTCTATCCAGGGTCTCCTACAAAGATCCTCTTCCAAGTGGTTGACAGTAGTAGCTAAGCACCATCTATTTCTTCTGGTCTCATAGTTGTATAGGCTGTAGATCGGATGGTGTACCAGTTGCTAGGACTAATTGTTTCCATGCATTTTTGGTTTTCTTCATTCTTCTTGGCTCTGGACGAGGAGAGACCCATCATTGCATCTAGGTGGCAGCTTGCAAGCTTCTAAGATCTCAGTTGTTACTTGACACAGTAGGAGGTGGAACAATGTTTTGTGTAGTATGTTATGCCAATTGAGCTTGATGTCCTCTGTGACTATGGTCCCAAGCCCACAGGTTCAACTACTCGGTCCCTCTGGGTAGCTGGCTGTGACCAAGCAGTCACTACAACCTTGCCCCTTGTCAGCCCCATTATACACCTGGGAATTCAGATTATACATATACAGTTATTGGGCCACTTTCTGTCAACCCTATACATGTTCTTGGGTGCACTCTCCACATAGTACCTAAGGTACTTGACTGCTAACCAGAAGGCTGGCAGTTCAAATCCACCAGCCACTCCTTGGAAGGAAGATAGGGCAATCTAC
>NW_006921615.1:15609408-15611545 GCF_000298275.1 Orycteropus afer afer
TTTCACTGTACATAAATTATATTTCAATAAAATGCATTAAAAAATGAAAAAAATTATTGAGGAATAATTTACATATAATAAAGTTTACTCATTTTATGTGAACTGTTCAATGATTGTTAGTACATTAACAGAATTA
The DNA here is from genome assembly GCF_000298275.1 of Orycteropus afer afer. Taxonomy (NCBI): domain Eukaryota; kingdom Metazoa; phylum Chordata; class Mammalia; order Tubulidentata; family Orycteropodidae; genus Orycteropus; species Orycteropus afer. The sequence continues at coordinate 15,609,545 of NW_006921615.1, forward strand.
TGCAACCATCTCCACAATCCAATTTTTAAATATTTCTATCACACTGAAAAGATCCTTGTACCAGTTTGCAGTCACTCCCTGTTCCCACCTTAGCCCTATGCAACCACTAATCAACTTTCTGTCTCTGTAGATTCCAAACAGCTATACTTTAAAAAGCACCTTGGGTTATTCTGATGCTCAGTAAAGGTTGGGAATCCCTACTTTGCACTTAAGGACATCGACTGTGTCAAGATGTTGACCTACAGAAGCAGCTTTTAAATTAAACAAAATTGTCCATTTAATCTTACAGACTTTCAGAATAGCCTCATGTTGGATCCTTGGTAAAATTTATATGTTTCTTCTTTTCCACCAACCAGTTTTTACTGCTGGATATAGGCCAACATAAAATTAGGCCTGTATCCAATAGCTGGTGGAAAGAACTTGTTCCCACATCCAACTACTGCTCATCAGCCTAGAAACTTGAGATGGAAAAGTACCAACAGGCTGTCCCAGTGGGCCTGGTGTAGCCTTTGTAATAGTCTCAAATGCATTCAGTAAGGTATCCCATCTTGTCTTAGAAAAGACCAACATAATCATTTGGTAAATTTTTGGTGTCAAAAGAGCTTTTCTAATTTTCTTCATTCCCATCTTGCCCTCTCAGGCACTGTGGCAATTGTTTCTCCCCATGTCACTTTGAGACAAGAATCTCCTATCTTTGGAAGCCTGACTTAGTGTCAGACTTTATCTTTGTTTTACATACCCCCTTTGCCTATGTCAAAGAGCTCCAGTGGTGTAGTGGTTAAAGCATTTGGCTGCTGACCGAAAGGTTAGTGGTTTGAACCCACCAGTCACTTCGGGGGAGAACGATGAGGTGGTGTGCTCTTGTGAAGATTTATGGCTTTGGAAAGCCTATGGGGGTGGCTACGAGTTGGAGTAAACTCATGGCGGTGGGTTTGCCTAGGTCAGTGGTACTCTAACTTTGTTGTGTGTTAGAATCACCTGGGAAGTCATTATAACTCTATTGCTCAGCTCTCACTCACGTCGATTAGAGTATCTAGCTATGGAAATCAGGCACTGGTATTATTTTAAAATATTCAGGTTATTCCAATGTGCAGCACAGTTTGAGTCTAGACCCTGAGTTCTTGTTTCCAAGATCATTTGGCTTTAGTTCCTATCCTCTGTTCCCTAAGACTCTCTCTTTTTTTTTTTTGGACTGCAGAGTCTGTTTTTAAGTCTCTTGGGCTGGGTTTCTGGGCTATTTGAGCTGTATCCAGCAGTAAACACTGGTTGATGGAAAAGAAGAAAAATATAAATTTTACCAAGGATCCAACACGAGGCTATTCTGAAAGTCTGTAAGATAAAAGGGACAATTTTGTTTAATTTAAAAGCTGCTTCTGTAAGTCAAGACCCTGACACAGTCAATGTCCTTAAGTGCCTCTATCACACTGATGGCTTCACGTGACTTTACACTAAGCTAATACTGAAAGGAAATTTTGGGAGCTCTGGTAGCATAGTGCCTAAAGCACTTGACTGCTAACCAGAAGGCTGGCGGTTCAAACCCACCAGCCACTCCTTGGAAGGAAGATGGGGCAATCTACTTCCATAGTGCTACTGCCTCAGAAACCCAAGGAGGGGTCGCTATGAGTCGGGTCCGACTCAATGGCACATAACAACAACAACAATACTGAAAGGAAATTTTAGTTTCAGGGACAAGGAGACTTTCCTGCTCTTATGTTCTCCCTATATGTGGTTCATCATTGAAGGGTGCTCCACACTCAAGAATACAGAAGGGAGATAAAGAGTATCAGCCTGTGATCTTCAAATGAAATACATTCTAGGTAATTACTACTCTCACAAAGCCCTGGAAGCAACTTTTGCTGTGCTCTCTAACAGGTACACTCCCTTTATATTCCCTTGAAGGCAAATAATAGGAACAGGCTCAACTCAACTCTGCTTGCTCTTTCATAGTATCACAATTATATATACTTCCTAGAGAATTTTGACCTTCAAATAGTCCTAAGA
>NW_006921615.1:15612060-15618360 GCF_000298275.1 Orycteropus afer afer
AGGCTCAACTCAACTCTGCTTGCTCTTTCATAGTATCACAATTATATATACTTCCTAGAGAATTTTGACCTTCAAATAGTCCTAAGAACTGTGGAGGCTTAATTACAAAGAAGAGAACTACCTGAAATGCAGCTTTGTCACTTGTCATATTGGTAGGTGAGGTTTTTGACATTACAGTTGACTCAGAATTGACTTAACTGCAACTGGTTCAGCATGGTTCCTAGCATAGAATTGGAGCTCAGTAAATACTTGTTGAATGAAGCAACAACAACAACAAAACTCTTGGCAATGAAAATGCTTTCCCTGCCTTGAATTGGTTATGTTTGCCAGATCTCAGGTATATCTCCTATTTTGTATTTGTGAAGGAGGGATCAAGAGGCGGAATGAACAATTCATCTTTGGTCCCAGAAGGCTTTGATTTATCTACATAAATCTTTTTTTGGTAGCGTTGCTAGACAAAATACAGGATGCCTAGTGAAATTTGAATTTCAGGTAAACAAATATGTCCCATGCAATATGTGGGACATACTTATACTAAACACAAGGGGCTCTGGTGGCATAGTGGATGAGGCACTTGATTGCTAAGTGGAAGGTCAGTGGTTCAAACCCACCAGCTGCTCCACAGGAGGAAGATGGGGCGATCTACTTTCCGTGAAGATTTACTGTGTTGGAAACCCAGTGGGGGTCACTATGAGTTGGAAATTACTTAATGGCAGGAGTTTGGCTTAGTTTAGTTTCTTTTTTTTAATACGTTGTTGTCGTTATTTGCCGTTGAGTCGGACCCTACTCATAGCGACCCCCCCTTGGGTTTCTGAGGCGGTATCACTACGGAAGTAGATTGCCCCACTTTCCATCTGAGGAGTGGCTTGTGGGTTTGAACCACCAACCTTCTGGTTAGCAGTCAAATGCCTTAGGCACTATTTTTAATATACTAAACAATTATTCGCTATTCATCTTACATTCAGATTTCACTGGGATACTCTATTTACTGACTCTGGCAACCCAACCCTTTGCCTACCCTGTTTAATGGTTGCAGTTGTGACTGATCATTAACCACAAAGGCCCAGCTTCCTGCTGTTCTGTGCTCTGCCCCATGATCCTGTCTCTACTTTGCAGCTGGAAAGCTGCATGCCCCTGTTTGGCCTCTGTGAAATCTCTGTCCACTTGCCAGGAAACAATCTTGTTGTTACATGAGAGTTTTAACATTGTTCAGCTCAGAAATTTTTCAGGTATGAATCATATAGTTCCATAGTTTTTTTTTTTTTTCCTTTTTTAAAAAATGCCAATATGAGAACCCGTGTCATCTTGTTTGTTCTGACAATGACTGTAGTTCCGCCTGGGCCAGCTGTGAACAGGATGACTCAGAGAGACCCAGGAGATCAGCACAGGCGCTTTGGTGTTCTCTCTTTCTACATGAGAACTCACCCTTTATTTCTTCCTCTCTCCTGCCATTTATTTGGTATGTGAGGTGCGATGTTAATGTGAATGACCCTGTCCGCCACATCTGTGGATGAAACCAGAAGTGAGTCCACGTGATAGGACTTCAGTCACCAAGAGCATCCAGATGAAACACTTTCAGGATGAGACACTTTAGTTCTCTTAAATGGCTTCTCTATCCATCTGCCCAACTGCATACCAATATGTGTAGTCATTTCCATGGTAAATGTTCAGCCAGCGTATGTTGAGTTCTCTCACTATATCCCTGGCACTGTGCTAGATGCTGGGTATCTAAACATGTTTAAGATGTTGCTACTGCACTTGGAAAATTGAGAGATGGCTGTTTTGAATTAAAAAAGAAAACTCTATGTAAGGTTGAGTCTGTATATTGCCTCCCAGTGTTTTCTCAATGATTAGGCCTTGTTCTGCTTGGGTGCAAGAAGACAGTGTGAAGGAATTGAACAGGGATCTCTGCCTTATGTTCCTTTGCTGCTCTACAGCTGCTTTTGGTGCGTTTCCAATCAGTTCAGTTTCAAATGATTTGAGAAGTTCAAATTTGAGGTCTTCAATGGATGCAAAAGAGTATCAGGAAAGAAGAATGCATATTTTTAAGAGTTAAGTGCTTTTAGAATATGTACCCCCTATGTGAGGGAATTGCATTTGTTTTCATGCATAACTTTTCTTAGGAAGTCAATCAGATATGGAAAGCTGAGACTCAATAATGTATTTTAAGAAAAACAGCAATGAATAAGTAGTAAAGAAAGTGAATTTGCTAAGAAATTTGGATAAATACCAGTTGTATTTGAATCCCAGGTGAGTCTTACAGCTCTTCAGGCAATGCGTAAAAATCACCTGTGGATATTGTTAAAATGTAGATTCTGATTCAGTATAACTGGGGTGGAAAGGCAAATTGTCAGCAAACCAGAATGAACTGATTCAAAGCCCTATTTTTGAGTGCACTATATTTTGCTAACCAAAAGGTTGGTGGTTTGAATCCACCAGGCTGTTGGATGAGAGAAAGATGTGGCAGTCTGCTTCCATAAAGATTATAGCCTTGGAAACCTATGGGGCAGTTCTACTCTGTCCTATATGGTCACTATGAGAAGGAATTGACTTTATGGCAATGGGTAGTATTTTAGAAGTTGCCTCACTGGATCCCAGGTGACCAGGTTACATAAACAATCATAAACAGTTTAGCCCCTTTTCCAAGGGGAAGTGACAGGCAGTGTTTGTTTGGAAATCCTTTTGTAAAATCCGCAGGTGTTGGCTGCCTTTCTCCAATAGTAGCCAACCGCAAGGCCCACAGGAAACAGAGGCCAGGAAATCCCTCTGTCCATTGACCCAAAAGGGTGGAGCTTCCAGCTGATGTCCTTGAGTGTGGTTCTTTCCTCCTACATCTTTTCTCTATTAGTCATTTTACATGGTAATTGGCTTCCTTTTTTTTTCTCCCATGTGGCTTGTCTGGGAAGAAAATGTTTATCTGTGAATAACATCCATATTCCAGGACAAAACTAAGGAGATACATTTTGTTCTCCTCATCCATTAAGCACTGTATGTGAAGCGTTTTCTCATTATAAGATAGAATCCAAGAAGGGAATATTTACTAGCACTTACATGCATGGTTCATAACCTTATTTAGACTCCTTAGAGAATCTAGCCAAAGATGGATTCTGTCTTCAGAAAAAAATATACAGGAACAGTGGTATGCAAAATTGTGCGTATAATATCAGGGGGCTCTTGGACAGCTACTGACTCCATTATACTTTATGAAGATTGTTCTTTATGTAAACATTCTTGAAGTCCCTGTTATGAATGTTCATTATGATGGCCTTCTCAAATAAGTGCTTTAGACAAACTTATTATTGTAAAAATGTAAACTGTATCTTATCAAAGAGTATTTTTTCCTTAAAAGTTGCCTTTCATAATAGACAAAGAGTACTCGAAGCTACTTCTGAACAGGAAAAAGATGGGAATTAGTATGTATTGAACCACCATGTATGAGGCACCATGCTTGCTATCTTACATGTATGATCTCCTTTAATCCTTTGTAATGATTCTGTGATCATGAAATAATTATTATAATTTAGCAGTTGGGGAAATGAGACTTGGAGATATGACATGAGTCATCTTGTTAGAGGCAGGTCTGGCAAACTTGAGAGCCCCTACCCTCTGTTTTCTCTACTTTGTTGCTTCTAAAGATAGCACAAGAGCTCTGGTAGCATAGTGCCTAAGGCACTTGACTGCTAACCAGAAGGGCTGGTGGTTCAAACCCACCAGCCACTCCTGGGAAGGAAGATGGGGCAATCTACTTTCATAGTGATACTGCCTCGGCAACCCAAGGAGGGTTCTCTATGAGTCAGGGCCAACTCAATGGCACATAACAACAACAACAAAGATAGCACATACCTTTTTTTTTTTTTTTTAACCAGAAAGATGTTTACTTGTGTTTTATTGACTATGCAAAGGCATTCAACTATGTGGATCATAACAAATTATGAATAACATTGGGAAGAATAGGAATTCCAGAACACTTAATTATGCTTGTGAGGAAACTTTACATAGACCAAGAGGCTGTCATTCAAGCAGAACCAGGGGATACTACATGGTTTAAAATTGGAATGGTGTGTATCAGAGTTGTACCCTTTCACCATACTTATTCAATCTGTATAGCACATACCTTTTTGCTCAAAAATAGAAAGGAGGCCCTGTGAACATAGTGATGTAAGTTGCAGAGAAGAATTGGTGGGTAGAGAAAGAGTGGTAAGCATTTTACCAAGGGCCCTAGTGGCAATTGTGTGCCGTTGAAGGCAGGTCATCTTGTATCAGACCACCAATGCCTGAATTGAAACAGGAAGAGGGCATCAGAAGACTCAGCCTCCCTCAGTTCAGAGCAATCACCAGTTCACTCCCACCCCTCCCCAAGTGGAGGAGAGGAAGGAAAACAAAGAGAAGACGTGTGGATTCTCATTAGGAAAGTAGGTCAGATTCTTACTCTTTTTTGATCTGCTCCCAACTCTTCTCTTGTATTTTTCATTATCCTTAGAATACATCTCCATGACTGCTGTGGGCCCTTCTCATGAAGTTCATTGTGCTTATAAAATATTGCGTGGTCGTCAGCAGTATGAGTTTCAATTCATATTAAGGACAAGCTAAATATTTTGATTTGGGACTTTAGTTGGTGATTGTGGGATAGCTTATACTTATTAATTTACACTCTTTCTTTCCTCCCTTTAAGAATAAAAATATGACCTTATTTTGTATAGATACTACTCTAGAATTTTTCCCAATAAACCTTATTTATTTATTTATTTTTTAAATAGGCAGTAGAAATTCATTGGGTTAGATTCAGTCTTCTGGTACTTTATGGGTTGAAGTTAGCATCAAAAGCTAGACTTCTTGGTAAGTGAGAAGTGAGAATCAACCCACTCCTTGAGCATGTAAAATAAGCCATTTAGATGAATCTCATGAATTTTCATCATGAACTAGTGAACACCAGAAGTCTATGGGAAACCAAAATAATACTGCACTATCCTTTCTCATGGTCTGTATCAAAGAGCCTAGTCAAATGAATTATGAAGGGAGAAATTATAATCCTCAGTGCTTTCATTCAATCATGAATAGCATTAATTCAGGGAGCTGTAAAGAGCACTTTCATGAGAAATTTAAAGCAAGAAAATGTAGGTACATGCTGGCAGTATAAAGGGATACTAATTATTGTAGAATCTTAGTTAGGAATAATCTAAAAAAAAAACAAACAACCCATTGCCATGAAGTTGATTCAGACTCATAGCAACCCTCATTGGGTTTTCAAAATGGTAAATCTTTACGGAAGTAGATGGATTGCCCCATCTTCCTTCCATGGAGTGGCTGATGGGTTTGAACCACTACCCTTCTGTTTAGCAGACAAATGCCTTAGCACTATGCCACCAGAGCTCCCTGTGCTACCTAATTATATACAACAAATTTTACTGATTATTTTTTATGTATAAGGCACATGCCTATTTTCTAGGTGTAGGAATTAGAATCACTTGGAAGATTTGTTAAAACACAAATCCCTGGACACCCCCCTCCCCAATTTCTGATTCAGAGTTTTGGGGGTGAGCCTGAGAATTTACATTTCTAGCAAGTTCCCAGGTGATGCTGATGCTGCTGGTCCAGGCTTACACTTTGAGAACCACTGCTGTCTACAATATCACTGCAGGTGACTCATTCAGACTTTGCTTCAACACTTCTAATGAGATGAATTGTGAAAGCTGTCTATACCGCTAGGCATCTTAGAATGTACTGATGCTGTACTGGGTAGCACTTCCTTCCTTAGTCCTAATTCTACCAGCTGGAATTACCCTGAAAACACCCCATCCCCATAAAATTTCTATACAAACAGGTCCATCCTAATGAAACCATCAGAAAAGGGTCCATTTGGACAATAATGTTATTTTCCATGCTGTGGAATACTTATTCAATCTGCTATCCAACTCCCAACACATCTGATTATTTTTTTTAAAGCTTCAGTTGCCTTGAATAAGTTGTGCTTGCTTATGAACTATATGCAAATGGAAGCCTAAAGAATATATTTTTTTGTATCTGTTTTGTGGTTGTTGTTCAACATGACTGTAAGATTCAACCATGTTTTCTGTATGTAGCAGTAGTTTTTTATTTTCCATTGGCATGTAATATCCCAATTTGATTTGTTTTAGTTTTATATTGAATTCCCCAGTCCTTTTATTTTGTAAATATTTAAAATTGATAATAACATTAGCTAAAATTTTGAGAGCTCTGGTGGTGTAGTGCCTAAGGCATTTGACTGCTAACCAGAAGGTTGGTGGTTCAAACCCACCAGCCACTCCTCAGAAGGAAGACTGG
>NW_006921615.1:15619060-15662378 GCF_000298275.1 Orycteropus afer afer
GACCCGTTGTTGCATCTAGATGGCAGCTTCCTAGCTTTTAAGGTCCCAGTCGCTACTCGCCAAAGTAGTAGGTGGAACAATGTTTTGTATAGTATGTTAGATGGCAGTGAGTTTTTGAATAGTAATATTAGCTAACAACATTAGCTAATGTTGATAGTAATAGGATAGTAATATTGCTTACCATGGCCACTACAGTGCTAACTACATTATACTACTTAATCTTTTCAGTAGTATGAGCTAGTTTCTGCCATTAATCCATTTTACAGATGGGTTAGCTGAGGCTGAGTAACTTGCCCAAGATTCTATAGCTAGTAAGAGATAGAGTCATATTTGAATACAAGTCCTCTGACTCATGATCCTGAGTTCTTGACTCGTGTATTATCTTGCTTCTCATTTTTGGTGCTTTACCAATAATCATAAATGACAGACTGAGTCCAGAGAGTGTGCTGCTTCCTTTGATTTCAAGGACTTTTCCACTTCCAATCTTCCCTTGTCCCCCCCTCTAATGGTTTTAAGGCCTTTTCAGCCACACTGGTGAACTGCATGGTGACACTTGTCAGCCTGCCTTCTCAATGTTCTCAACTCCTTCTTCCTATGAGTTGATCTATTGGAGGTATGCTATGTTTTTTACAACTGTCTTTATACAAAAATTAACTTTGCTCTTTGCTAGCTTTCTGATACTTCCCAAATTCCTGCCCTTGATAAGTGCAAGTAATAGAAGAATCACTCCTGCCCCGTGGCTCCTGCTAAAACCCAAAACCCACTGCTGTCAAGTTGATTCTGATTCATAGCGACCCTACAGTTCAGAATAGAATTGCCCCATAGAGTTTCCAAGGCTGTAAATCTTGAAGGAAAGAGACTGCCTCATCTTTCTCCTGCAAAACAGCTGTTGGGTTTGAACCACCAGCCTTTTAGTCAGCAGCCAAACACTTTAACCACTGTGCCACCAGCACTCCTCGGTTCACATTGCTAAAGTTATACCTAAATTGTCCCTGAAAAATAATGGTGTCTTCTGTTGAAGGAAATGTTTAAACTTCTTTTTACTTTAGTGTCTAATAAACCCTGAGCAGAAAGAAGTTTATTTTCAAGTACAAATTACTCTAGCCATTTCCTTTTTTATTCTGCTATTTGGTGATAGAAAACTGCTGGTTAACCTACTCATCAGCATCTACTTACGTGGATTTTAATGATAATCAGATGCTTTGTAGCAGTTTTAAGCCTACTTTTGATTCAGTGTCTGGATAAAGTCCTCTACCTACACTATTGATAAAGAATTCTTATTTTTATTTTCATATTCTTCATGGTGCATGCAGATCTCAAAAATTTGAATTTCTACTGCTATTTCTACTTTGTGATGTTTGGAATTCAAAAAGTGAGTAATCTGAAAAATTATCTGTGTGATCGAACAGGAAATGAAGGTCAGCTGTAAAAATTGGGATGCTCTTTATTTAATCTGTCCTCTTACTATTTTTTCATAAAATACATTGAATCTGTTTATCTTTAATTCTAAATCCAAAGGTTCATGATGGCAAAATGCTATGGGAAGATTTTTTTTTAAAAGGAGACATAAACATTTTAGGAAAACAGTATGTTAGGGCAACAAAATGATTAATGATAGGTTTCCTTTGTAGAAGAACTTGACAAGGATGGAATGATAGAATTAGACATCACCATTTTGCAATCTTCATGACATATAAACCACCATTTTCATGATCAGTGGTTACTAGAACTGTCAAGTAAAAGGTAAATGGGAAACTATACAGTGAGTGATCAGGCTGGCAAAATCTGAATGCACTATCAGTCTTACCAGCACTACCAGGAAATAACTGGATATTATGTGTCTTCTGACGTGATGGAGTAGAAAGTGCTTCACCTGTGAAATATTTGTGCCGGAAGAATTAAACCTGAAACTAATTAAGCCTCTTAGCTCTAACTACTCAAAAAAATCAAACTCACTGCCATCATGTTGAATTTGACTCATAGCAACTCTCTTTGTGTTTCTGAGGCAGTAACTCTTTATAGAGGAGCTCTGGTAGCATAGTGCCTAAGGCACTTGACTGCTAACCAGAAGGCTGGTAGTTCAAACCCCCCACCAGCCACTCCTTGGGAGGAAGGTTGGGCAATCTACTTCTGTACTGATGCCACCTCAGAAACCCAAGGAACAGTCACTATGAGTTGGGTGCTACTCAACAGCATGTAACAACAACAAATCTTTTTGGAAGTAGAGTACCCAGTCTTCCTTCTGCAGAGTGGCTGCTGGCTTTGAACCACCAACCTTCTGATTAGCAGTCAAATGCCTTAGGTCCTACACCACCAGAGCTCCTTGCTCAAACTACTAGAACACAACAAAACACAGGAGATTGAGCAATTGAGAAGTGCTTCTCAACATTGAAGGAGCCCTGGTGGTGCAGTGGCTAAGCACTCAGCTGCTAACCAAAAGGTCAGAGGTTCAAACCCATCAGCTGCTCTGCAGGAGAACGATGTGGCAGCCTACTTCTGTAAAGATTTACAGCCTTGGGAACCTTATGGGGCTGTTCTACCTTGTCCTATTGGGTTGCTGTGAGTCAGAATCAACTTAATGGCAATGGGTTTGATTTGGATTTGGTCTTAACTTTGCGCATTAGGATCACAGGGAAAATTTTAAAGTTCTGATGACCAGGTTGTATTCCCCACCATTAAATGAAAATCTCTAGGCTAAGGCATCAGTATTTTTTTAAATAGTTTCCCCAGATGTTACAGTGTGAGTCAAGGTTGGGAACCATTGGAATAGAGGAAGAAGTTAAAGGACATCATGAGGAAACAATCACAAAATGCAGAATGTGAGAACTTCCACAGGACAACATATATGTGGCATTAGAAAAGAGATGGGAGAAGGGGGAGCACTGTTAGAGCTTAACATGGATTTAAGAGACATAGAAACTGTGTTGTGGGGACCTTGTATTGGTCCTAATTCCACAAAATCAACTGTACTTTTTTTTAAAAAAAAATCAGGGATATTTAACTACAGACTGAATGTTAGAAGATATGTTACTGAGAGTTAATATTTTTACTTGTTATCATGGTTTCGTAGTTATATTTTCAAATGTTCTTACAGTTAAAGATACATACTAAGTATTTGTGGATGCAATGTGATGTTTGGGATTTGTGTTAAAATATTTGTTCTGATTACCTAGTGTTGCTCTGACAAGAATATATACCACAAATGGGATGGTTTGAACAAACAGGAGTTTATTCTCTCACAGTTTGGAGGCTTTAAGTCCAAGTTCAAAGTGCCACACTTTAGGGGCTGGGTGAAAGCCCCTCAACCATGGGCTCCAGCTCAGCCTACTGCTCCCAGCCCACTGGAGCTACAGGCATTTCTTCACTCAGACAGCTGCTGGCTGCTGAGGCTGAGAAGCCCCAAGGTTGACAAGTAAAAAGGCACAATCCCGATGTTACCAAACCACATGGCAGGCCATTAATTTAAGTCCATTGTAAGTCCCAAGGTCAGCAGAGCATGGCAGGCTGCTGAACAATGACATGGCTACATGCAGGGTCCAAGCATGCCATAAGCTAGAGACCATTCCCAAAGCTGCTTCTTATATATGGGAAGCAGACCACATACCTGAAGGCAGCTACTCAGCTGCTTACAGTAGATTCCACCATGGAGTTGATTACCAGTCTCATCATGGGGAATACTACATCCAGCTGCCCAGCCACTCAACCAGGCCCAGCCAAGTTGACACACAAACTGAAGTACCACAATATTCTAGCAAGAAATGGTGATGGGATAGTAAAGCATTGAAAATATTATATTTTAAAAGTAATTTCATAAGAAAAGGTTAAAAAGGCATGGAAGTGAAATATATGACAACATATCTCTTGATATATTATTAATGTAGTCTTAATAGTTCAAATGGAATACCAATCTGAAATAAAATGAAGTTTAATACTCTTGCCCTTACAAAAACAGTCCTTATTTCTTTTCAGAAAATTTTTACGTATTTAAGTGTTAATTATGTATATATTTTATTTGCAGATGATGCGGGGCCTCCTCCTTCTACTGTTATCAACCAAAATGATACTTTTGCCAAAGTCGTTTTTAAGCCTAGTGTGGTACAACAAGCCAAGATTGCCCAGAATGGCATTTTGGGAGATTTCATCATTAGATATGATGTCAATAGGGAGCAGAGCATTGGGGACATCCAGGTAATGGGGTCATGGTTGCTCTTTCATATTGATTGCTTGATACTTTCAGTTAGATGAGAACTAGGGATTCTAATACTTTCCTGAAGGAGGGAGAACTTTTTGGCTCTTAGAAAATTTGTTTCAACACAAAATAATGTCTCCAAAGAGACTAGTGGTCTTCCCTTGCTAGAGGCCAAGAGTACCTATTTCCTGCTTCAGTAACCTGGAGAGCAAATAAAATCTATCATATAATTTCCCCTGCAGTGTTTTAGGTTAAGTTAGAATTTTAGTTGCTTTTCGCTTTTAATTAAAAAAAGACTGCTCCATGGCTCATTTCCCTTTAGGTTGTATTACTCCAGAGACAGGCTGGGAATATTAATATGTAATAATGTGTGTTCAGAATGTAGACAACCTTGTCTCAACTTGTAAGATTCTTAGTAAAAACTAGATTATGTAGGAAGTAGGGTTCTTAAGTGATAAGAGTCAGAGGAGATGGATAATTAAACTGGAATAGACATATTCAATAAAATTTTAAGGAATGATTCCATTCTTATACAGGTTAAATTAGCGATTAGTTCTCTTGGAGGGATCAGGGCCATAGATAATTTTGTTCTGGGTATGGACTCTGATCCTTGGTTCTGTTTTGTGGTGAATGTGACTTTTAGATATTCCATAGACTTCTCATTTTAGGTCCTTTTCCTTCCTTTCTGGGTCCATTCTTATGTTTCTTTTCCTCCATCAGGTTCTAAATGGCTATTTTGTGCATTACTTTGCCCCTAAAGACCTTCCTCCTTTACCCAAGAATGTGGTGTTTGTACTTGACAGCAGTGCATCCATGGTAGGAATCAAACTCCGGCAGGTGAGTGAGTGCCAACTACCCAGTTCTTCCTCCCCTAATTCTGCCTTGGGGTCTTATCTTTGTGAATGAAAAACCCAAACTCACTGCCATTGAATCGATTCAGACTCATAGCAACCTCCATTGAGTTTCCAAGGCTGTAAATTTTTACAGAAGCAGACTGCCCCATCTTTCTTCGACAGAGCAGCTGGTGGGTTCAAACTACTGACCTTTTGGTTAACAGCCCAATACTTTAATCACTACACCACTAGAGCTCCTCTCGTGAATAAAGTCCAGTCATATTTTGACTGTTGTTCCTATGAAGGTAATCTGTCTTTTACTGTTGACTGCCTTTAAGATTTTCCTCTTTGTCTTCAGTTTTCTATTGTTTTAATATAATGATTGTTTTGGTTACTTTGTGCTGCTCTAACAGAAAATATACCACAAGTGGAATGGCTTGAACAAACAGGAGTTTGTTCGCTTACAGTTTTAGAGGCTAGAAGTCCGAGTTCAAAGGGCCAGTTCTAGGGGCTGGGTGAAAGCCCCTTGACCTTGGGCTTCAGCTCTTGCTCTTGCTCCCAGCCCACTGAAGCTAGAGGCATCCCTTCACTCAGGGAGCTGCTGACTGCAGAGGCTAACAAGCCCAAAGTTGACAACTAAATTGGCACAGTCCCGGTATTACCAAACCACATGGCAGGCCATTGATTCAAGTCCCATTAACAGTCTTAAGATCTGCAGACAGCGTGGTAGGCTATTGAATAATGACTCGACAACATGCATGATTCAAGCGTACCTAAAGCTGAAACTTTACCTCAAAGCTGCTTCTTATGTACTGGAAGCAGAGCACGTCTCTAAAGCAGCTACTCAGCTGCTCCAGTAGATTCCACCATGGAGCTGATTCCCACTCTCACTGTGGGGAATAACTACATCCAGCTGTTTAGCTACTCAAAACCAGGGCCAGCCAAGTTGACACATAACTAACTACCACAATGATTCTAATTGTGGACTTATGTTTATTTATTTTTCCTGTGGTTCCTGGGGCTTCATGAATAGTTGGATTCTTGGAAAAATCCTCAGTCTTTATCTTTAAAATTATTTCTGTTCACTTCTTCAGAAATTCCAGTGTTAGATACTCTCTTCATATTCTCTGTCTCCTGTGCTCTCGTCTATATATCCAACATGTGCCTTTCCATATACTTTATTCCAAACCTGACTTCCAGTTAGTTCACAAATTCTCTCTTCAGGTATGTTTAATATGCTGCTAAACTCATTCATTTCTAGAATTCCCTTTTTTTTTCAAATTTGATATACCACTTTTTAGCTATTATATAGTTTTAAATAACTTTTTTTTTTTTTAAATCTTTTTGAGCACAGTAAACATGATTGTTTCAATGTCTATATCTAATCATTTCAATCTCTGGGGTTCATGTAAAGGCTGTTTCTGTTGTCTTATCTTCTTGAGTGACTGGTTATCTTTGATTGCATGATAGATATTATATTTGAAGAGTTTTATTTTATAGAAAGAGTTTGAGACTAGGATAATGATCATTCCTTCAGAGAATGTTTTGGTTTGGAATGAAAGTAATTTCAAAGGAAAAGATCAATCCCTTTAGGTATGTAAAAATTAAAAATTTTTGTTTTACAGACAAACAGTAAAACACAAGACTGGAAAAGTTTGTGCAGCTTAAAGACAAGAGATTTTTCTTTAATAGGAATTATAATTAAAGAAATGCAAATTAAGATAAATACTGTTTTTATCTTTATATTGTCAACCTTTAAATAGTGTGAATTATAATGACAAGCAATTTCTATAGCATTCATCTGGAGAATTCAACAAAATTATATGTTTAAATTATTTCCCAGTAAATATTAAGAAGTACCAAAATGGTACAATGCATGGTCAATTCTACTGTACCTTCACTCAAAGAGCATTGGTCACTCACAGGCTACAGCTGCTTAAAAACCTGCATTGTCAAGTGTCTGAGTCTCTTCAGGGTTTAACTCCAAACTTCTATTCCAGGTTACAAGGGTCTTCTTCCACTTCTAAGGAGAAAACTACCCAGAATCTTCTTACCTAGTAATCCCCAGAAAGAGGAATCATGCCCAAAATTATAGAGAAAGCCAATCCACTAAATCAGAGTCTCCTAAACTTACCTTCAATGAGAAAATTATTTTGACAGTCTTAAAAATATAGCAGGGTGGCATTTTCAACATGCTAGGCATCATTTGATTGCTAACCAGAAGGCTGGTGGTTCAAACCCACCAGCCACTCCTCAGAAGGAAGATTGGTCAATCTACTTCCATAGTGATACTGCCTCAGAAACCCAAGGGGGGTCGCTATGAGTTGAGTCAATTCAACAGCAGTGAGGTTTTTTTTTTTTAAATTTTGGAGACATTTATGCAAAAGATATTAAGTGAATTATTTAATAAAGAATACTAACTCCTTATAACAATTTGGTTACCACTCCCCTTTGACTGCTGGAGAAACTGAAGCTTTTCAAAGATAGACAACTCATCTATAAATGTTAGGGCCAGGCTTCCAACCCAGAACTGACTCCAAAGCCCATGAGGCAAACCACAATGCTGTGATACCGGAGTGCAGGGATCAGTGGGGTGAGGCAGCACTGTTGTGTGCAACTAATGGAAGTGCAGATGGATACAAGGTTAGCACAGTTTTACATTTTAAGACCCAGTTGAGAAGGTTACATTTGGAAGGCAGGGATTTCCTTGCATTGAGCAAAAACAGTGTAATGACAGATGCCATACCATTTGTTATTTTCCTCTCCTACCTCATTCTTTGATATTGAAATCCCATTCCTTGTTAGTCACTGGAAGTCTGGCATGCACTCTGCTAGCTTCTAAGCTACAGGATGGCCTCTTTCCAGGAGAACAACCCTAGACCAGCCAAACATGTCAGAAGCCTGTGAGCGATTTCTAAAGCCCATTGCTACCTTGAGTGGATTTGAAAACTGCTTACTATTTTAGCAGCTCTCAGCTTCTCTAAGGCCACAGCACTAAGTGAAAAGCCTAGTTGGCCCTTCCTAGAGTCTTGTATAAAATGTCATGTCCACTGGTGAAGACAATTACCTCCAGACATGAGGCTTTCATATTGTATCAAAAGTTTTGGCAGCATTGGATATTTGTCACAGGTCCTTTTGAATTCCATTGAGAATCATTCAGGGGCAGATGGGAGGGAGGGGGAAAGGAACTCACTCCTTAGAGGACACTGAGCATCTGTTAAGGGTGATTGGAAAATTTGGAAATGGATAACAGTAATGGATGAAGAACATGATAAACATAACTAATGTCACTGAATTGTGACAAATGCTGAAATGGCAAATGATTTGCTACGTATATTTAATTAATATGAGAAAGGAAGCATTCACTGTTACTCTGGATGTTTGGGCTTCCCTCATCTTTGATAAGCCTGAAATATTTCACTCTCCTTAATACAAAGTAGGGCACGTAGTTGAGGTTTAATAATTACTTGAACAATTGATTCATTAAGAATCATAAAGATCATTCAACCTTGAAATGCATAGTCAGTAAGGGAGGGAAAGCACTGATATCCAGAGAGCACCTGAAGCTGTGTGCTTCTGGCATTTTCTGGTTCTTGTCCTGATCACAGTGGGAATGTGAACCTGGCACCAGGACTCACCCAGCTCAGGAACAACAACAGGACCCCTCAGGTTCCTCGCCCTAGTGCTTGGCTCTGTTTTCTCTCCCCTGTCAATGTCTTGAGGCATAGCTCTGGTATCGGATCAGGCAAGATTTCTGCTTCCCAGTTTGAACTAGTAAAACTTCTCAGGAAGAGTGGGAACTGAGAAGAGCAACAAAAGGAATAAAACACGGTGATTACAACATTGTTATTAGGTGCCATTGAGTCAATTTGGACTCATAACAGCCTCACGTAACAGAATAGAACTGCCCCATAGGGTTTTCTAGGCTGTAATCTTTATGGGGTGCACCTAACCCAAGCCATGGTATTTTTGATCGTCTCATTCTCATGTGAGAGCTGGATAATGAATAAGGAAGAATGAAGAAGAGTTGATACTTTTGAGTTGTGGTGAAGAATACTGAAAGTACTGTGGGCTGCTAAAAGAACTAACAAATCTGTCCTGAAAGAAGTGCAGCTGGAATGCTCCTTGGAAATGAGGATGGCCAGACTTTGTGTGACCTACTTTGGTCATGTTGTCAGAAGGGACCATTCCCTGGAGAAGGATATCATTCTTGGTAAAGTGGAGCGTCAGCGAAAAAGGGCAAGGCCCTCAACAAGATGGATTGACACAGTGGCTGCAACGATGGGCCTAGTATAGCAAGGATTGTGAGGCTGGCACGGGACCAGGCAGTATTTCATTCTGTTGTACACAGGGTAACTATGAGTCAGAGATGACTTGATGACACCTAACAACAACACAAACAACAATCTTCATGGGAGCAGATAACCAGGTCTTTCTCCCATGGAGCTGCTAAGTGGGTTCAAGTCACACACTTTTTAGTTAGCAACCAAGTGCTTAACCGATAAGGATATACCTTTATTTTTTTCTTGTTAGTTACATTGTGCTTAAAACATTGGCACTAGCAAACAATCATGTCCTTGGGAAAACGTAGGATAGTATATAGCTAATTAAATACATTTCCCCTTAACCAAGGCCTATACTATGTGCTTTTCTTCTTCCCCATGAAATCAGATCTACTACTTTTGTCCTCATATTGAGAAGCTTGGCTAAGGAACCTTCCTTGGCAGCCCTGCAGTGACTAATGTAGCATTTAGCAGATGTTTTTCATGTTTCTTCCCATAATCTGTGCCATTGTCTATCAATTCTAAGTTGTTTTCATATGTAGCTTTTGGAGGCTACCTCCATTTAATTTAGTCAACAATTTCAGAGAGTAAAGAATAAGCCCAGTACTTGTTATCTATATTTGCCAAATGAAAATGAGGTTTTGCGTGAAGTAATGAATTGAAGGACTATGATATGAATGTTCACTAGCTCACTTTGTCCTCCAGGACATCAGTTTCTTCTTCACCATTCAATACTGGATGTTTTATGTCTAAAATCTGAGCATTTTATATATAGCCTTATAGGCTTAGAGTCTGTAAGCTCCCTATAGACATGCTCCAAAATAGTTCCAGGACTATTTTGTTATTGATCTTTATAGTTTGTATCCCCAGCTCCTAGCACAGTACATGACATGTCATTAATGTTAACTGCCATTGAGTTGACCCCTAACTCATGGTGACCCCATGCACAAGGGATTGAAACACTGCCTGGTTCTATGCCATCCCCATGATTGAATTGTTGTGGTCCATAGGGTTTTCACTGGCTGATTTGTTGGAAGTAAATTGCCAGGCCTTTCTTCCTGGTCTGTCTTAGTCCAGAAGCTTCACTGAAACCTGTTCAGCATCATAGCAACACTGAAGCCTCCATTGATAGACAGGCGGTAGCTGTGCATGAAGTGTACTAGCCAGGAATCAAACCTGGGTCTCCAGTAAGGAAGGTGCGAATTCTACCACTGAACCACCACTGATGAGGGGTGGCTGTGCATGAGGTACATTGGTGGGGAATTGAAACTGCATCTTCCACATGGAAGGAGAGAATTCTATCATTGAACTGCCACTGCCCTCATTCCTGACTCATAGTAAGTAATTATTTGTGTTGAAAGGTGTGCCAGCACATAAACATTAAATGCAGCCTGAATTTTTTAAGGTACAGTAGCTACATTTAGTGATTAATACATACCAAGCATTCTAAGGATTTTGTATACATTTTCTCATTTAATCTTTCAGCAATTCAATGATGTAGACTTTGTTATCCCCATTTTACCAGTGAGAAGGTGACAGACAGGAAGGTGATGTAACTGTACTGAAATATGTTGTTATAAGTAAAAGAGTATGAATTCAAACTAGATCCAGCTCACTCTAAAGCTTCCACACTTTCCCATGACTTTAAACCACCTCACAAGCTTTTAGAGTCTACTTGTTCTTATTACCAAATAATGTGCTGTGGAATGCTGCCATCTCAGCTGAGTGCACACAGATGTCAGCCCTCAGAGGCTTCAGCCGGGGGCATGGTGTTGTGAAAAATCAGTGGAGCTGCTCTGCTACAGTCCATAATAATTAACTAAGAATATTTTATTATTTAACATTAAGAACACCACCAGCATACAAAAGGATACAGATTTCCCTTTGATGATTTGGATTGGACAAGCTTGGAGACAGGTGTGAAGTGAGGGAAAAATGGGTGACTATGAGGTCCCACGGTGTCTAATGGTGCATAACAGTCTAGCCATCCTTTTCAGAAATGTGTGGACTTGATGCATTTTGAACGAGTGTTGTTGTTGTTATGTGCCGTCGAGTTGGACCCGACTCATAGCGACACCTCCTTGGGTTTCCGAGGCAGTATCACTATGGAAGTAGATTGCCCCATCTTCCTTCCGAGGAGTGGCTGGTGGGTTTGAACAGCCAGTCTTCTGATTAGCAGTCAAGTGCCTTAGGCACTACGCTATCAGAGCTCTCTTTGAACAGGTACATTCTGAAAAGACATTAAAGCATGAAGAAAGTAGCATTTAAATGTTGGGGATCAGTAGAGACAGTTCTGGAAGAATGCTAGGCAGGGAAAGCAGAACCTGTAAGCACCTCGGAGGAGTTGGGATCTGGTTAGGAGAAGACAACTCCCTGAATGAACAAATGAAGGAACTCAGAATAGAGGAGGGATACAAGCACATGAATGAGAGCATGTCTGAAGCATTTGGAGAGTCCCTGAACCTAAGCTACCACTTGTCTGTCAATTTGTCCTGCTTTGGTGGCTTGTGTGTTGCTGTGATGCTGGAAGCTATGTCACAAGCATTTCAAATACCAGCAGGGTCACTTAAGATGGATGGATTTCAGCAGAGCTTCCATTCAAAGACAGAATAGGAAGAAAGGCTTGGTGATGTACTTCAAAAATTAGCCAAGGAAAACCCTGCAGTTCACAATGGAATATTGTCCAAGACAGCGCTGGAAGAGAAGTACCAGCAATGAACTAGAGCATAGCAACAGTTGTGAAGATGGTGCAGAACTGGGCAATATGTCATTCTGTTATAAATGAGGTCACCAGGACTCTGAGCTGACTGGGCACCAAATAAAAACAACTGAATGTACACATTCTATGACTAGCATATAGAAAAAATGCGCAATATAGAGCTTGTGTACTCCTTCCTATATTACCTGCTTGGGTCCCAGGTCTTGTAAGCATCTGAAAGCAAGATCTCTTTCTGATTTCCTAATTCTGCACTTGCAGTCTAGAGAAGGCATCAGTAAGCATTTCCTGTAAAGGGACGGATGCTAAATATCTTAAGCTTTGCAGGCCCCACGGTCCATGTTGTATTTATCCAATTCAACTCTGCTGTTATAGAGCAAAAGCAGCTAGAGACAATATGGAAAGAAGGGTATAATTTTGTTCAAATAAAACTTTTTTTTATAAAAACAGCAGACTGGATTTGGCCACCTGGCCATACTTTTCTAACCTTTGGGCAATGATTAATTTTCATATGACTAGAGGTCATTTCAGTTGAAAATATTTACTCTCATCTACTGCATTGCTCTTGTCAAAATATCAGCAGATGTGTGTTTTGAAAGTACATTGTAAAATCTGGGACTAGGGCAGTTAACAGAAGATAGTGAGTTGAGGGGACTGGTATTTTTTTACTCTGACTCAGAATATGAGGTAATAAATGATAGACAGAGAGCAAAATATTTTTTTCCCTGGGTCACCAATGAAAAATTTTTTTGTCGTTATTGTTCTTGTTATGTGCCGTTGAGTCGGACCCGACTCATAGCGACCCCTCCTTGGGTTTCCAAGGTGGTATCACTACGGAAGTAGATTGCCCAACCTTCCTTCCAAGGAGTGGCTGGTGGGTTTGAACCACCAGCCTTCTGGTTAGCAGTCAAGTGTCTTATTGCTCGTCAGCAATGATATAAAGATATTTTTTAAATACATTACAGGCATTAATTAAAAAAAGAAAAAAATTGTTGAGGGAGTTAAGATTTTTCCAGATGGGATCATGTCTGAATAATTTGAAAGATCTTTGAACCTAGGTAATATGTTTTCAGACAGAAAACTAACAACATAGGACTGCTTGTACTCCTGTATTACCTGTTCAGGTCACAGACCTGGTTATAAGCGTATGAAAGCCCGACCTTCGTAAATAACAGAAGAGCTTATCTTCTCCCTTTCTGGTTTCCTAATTTAGCACTCAAGTCTTGAGTAGGGGTCAGCAAACTTTTCTCTAAAGGGCTAGATAGGGGCAAAAAGGAAACTTTACTATAAACAACAAGATAAATGCTGCAAGTCAAAGAGAATTAAATGAAATAATAAATGTGGAAGTGATTATCAGATAGCTTTGTTATCCCTGGGGTCTCAAACCCTTGTTCAGATGATTGAATTTGCAACTGTGACTTCTGAACAGGGTGGCATTGATTGGGATGATGGGATGATGTCAGCTATTTTGATCAATTATTGGCAAGTGTGATCCTTGTAAAGATTTATGTTATGTGATTTCATGAGTCTTTCACAATTACCTTCACACTAAAGTGATGATTTTCACTGGGCCTGGACCAATACCAAGCATAAAAAGCTGAATTTCAAGAATGGAAATTTGGCCAGTATTGTTATCATTGAAGAAACACTCAAGCATTAGGAATAGTTCAATGAAAATGTGTTACTTTCTTCGTCCAGATAAGTTTATATGAATCATCTTTAAAATCATTTTACTCAAGCTTCTCTATAAAACAAAACACAGTATTGAAAAAGGAGCTAAGGAGTTTGCCTGGCTCTGGGCATGAAGTAGATAGAGTAGATTGTCCTCTCATAGTAGTGCTTTTCCAGGTGTGTTCTCAAAGCAGCAGCATTACCATCACCTGGAAACTTAGAAATGCAAAATGTTCAGGGCCAGGGCTTTGAAGTTCATTCTTGTTCAATCAAAATCTATATTTTAACAAGATCTCCAGGGATTTTGTTTAAAAATATAGAATCTGACGCAATATATCTGAGGTGGAAATGAACATTCTCAGCAGGAGGTCAAACTGGAATGAATTGGTTTGAATTCCTGTTCAGGACTCGCCCCAGACTTAACTGAACCAGCAAATCTGAGGGTGGGCCCAGCCAGGTGAGTCTGGCACATGCTAAGTTCTGAGAACACTGTCTTAGAAGAAAGAAGATGAAATTCAGGAACTAGGAAACAACAGAAGAAATACCTAATGGTATTTGTGATAAAATACCTAATGGTACGTTCCTAACGGAGGGCAGCAAGACCAAGTGAACAAGACAAAATCCCAAGAGAAAAGACTGCTCCACTTCTGGCTTACCAGGTCTGTGCTCTGCTGAGGGCAGCAGTGAGTCAGAGGGACTGGGTATGCAGAGATGTTCAGAAGAGAGTCAGGATAGTTTTGAGAATGTACTGGATCTGAAGAAAATACATAGAAGAAAACAGGAGTTGAGGGCCAGCTGAAAAAACCAGGCATCCTAGATCAGATTACGTCAGGGATATTGGAGTTATTCAGCACCCCTCCCCATTCTACATACCCTGTTCATTCATTCGCTGGCTCAGATTCCTAAAACACACAGTGTATCTGAAACCTCAGCCAAATATATAACCTTTACTATTATAAACCTCTGATGCCTGATTTGCTTTTCATCCTCAGGTATATATAACATGGGAAGAGATTTAAGGTTTCAGTTAGCCCTCATCCATACAGCTAAGGAAACACCTACTTTCTCCACTCTGGCCCCTCTAGTTCTCCAGATAAAAGAGATCACCTAGCATAGTGGCTAAGGCACTTGACTGCTAACCAGAAGGCTGGCGGTTCAAATCCACCAGCCACTCCTCGGAAGGAAGATGGGGCAATCTACTTCCGTAGTGATACTGCCTCGGAAACCCAAGGAGGAGTCGCTATGAGTCGGGTCTGACTCGACGGCACATAAAAACAACAACAACAACAACAATGTAAATAAAGAAGACAAGAAAAAGTTACTGACCAAAGGATGCTCTCCAACTCCAACAATTACATTTATCTTCCCTCCTGCATCAAAAGCTCACTGTCTTGTATTATGGTGACCTTATAAGAGTGTGGGTAGACACACCTGTGGCTTCGAGCCAAACAAAAGACAGGCATATGAGTTGAACATTTACCTGAGGTATATACACTCCTTGGAGTGAACAATCATGGGAGAAAGAAGGGCTGCTTATACACAGGGAGACAGCTCAGGGGACAGGAGTGTATGGAGGGATGGACACCTGGAAGAGGTAACTATGGGGAGGAAGTGAGAGGGGAGCAGTTGCATTGTGGTAAACTTTGGTCAATGTCATGAGACAAAGTATATGTGAACTGCTGTATGGAAAGTGAATTTGCTCTGTAAATTTTCACCCAAATCACAATTTAAAAAAAAGGAGTGTGGGTAGATGGAAAGAGACATAGGGAAAGCATCACTCTCCCTGCTTTGTGGCGGAGGGTGATTCCACTTCCTCTAAATGTTTTCTTGTATGAACTCTGAAACTTGCTCTTGGACAGAGAGGAGCTAAAGAGATTGGAAGAAATGTTGGAATGAAAGAGTTGAAGAGAAGGTTTCAAAGTAAAGTATTATAATGAAATGTGTGAAGACCTGGAGTTAGAAATCCAAAAGGGAAAAATGTGCTTGGTATTTCTCAAGCTGAAAGAATTGAAGAAAAAATTCAAGACTGAAGTTGCAAGGATATTGAAGGATTCTATGGGTAAAATATTGAATGATGTAGGAAACATCAAAAGAAGATGGAAGCAATACAAGGAGTCACTGTATAAAATGTAAAAAAAAAAAAAAAGTGTTCAATGCCCAACTATTTCAGGAGGTAGCATATGATGAAGAACCAATGGTATTGAAGGAAGAAGTTGTGATTGCATGGAAGGAATTGACAAAATACCTGATATGCATTAAAACAGATGCAGTACTGTCAGTGCTTACTAATTTATGCCAAGAACTTTGGAAGAAAGCTATGTGGCTAACTGACTGGAAGAGATCGATATTTGTGCCAATTCCAAAGAAAGGTGATCTAACAGAATGTGGAAATTATCAAACAATATCATTAATATCACATATAAGTAAAATCTTGCTGAAGATAATTCAAAAATGGTTGCAGCAGTATATCAATATGGAACTTCCAGAAATGCAAGCTGGATTCAGAAGAAGACATGGAATGAGAGATTGCTGATGCCAGATGGATCTAAGCTAAAAGCAAAGAATACCAGAAAAAAAGATGCCTGCCTGTGTTTTTTGTTGATGCAAAGGCATTTGACTGTGTGGATCACAACAAATTATGGATAACATTGCAGAGAATGAGAATTTCAGAATACCTAATTGTTCTCATGAAGAACCTGTTCAGAGAGCAAGAAGCTATTGTTCGAACAGAACAAGGAGCTACATTGTTTAAAATCCGGAAGGATGTGCATCAGGGATGTATCCTTACACCATACTTATTCAATCTGTATGCTCAGCAAATAATCCGAGAAGCTGGACTATAGGAAGAAGAATGCGGCATCAGGATTAGATGAAGAACCATTAACAATCTGTGATATGCAGATAACACAACCTTGCTTGCTGAAAGTGAAGATGACTTGAAGCATTTGCTGATGATCAAAGACTAGAGTCTTCAGTATGGATTACACCCCAACATAAAATCCTCACAACGGACCAATAAGCAACATTAGGATAAACGGAGAACAGATTGAAGTTGTCAGGAATTTCATTTTACTTGGATCCACAGTTGATACCCACAGAAGCAGCAGTCAGGAAATCAGATGTCATATTGCACCAGGAAAGTCTGCTGCAAAAGACCTTTTTAAAGTGTTAAGAAGTAAAGATGTCACTTTGAAGACTAAAGTGTGTCTGACCCAAACCATGGAATTTACAATAGCCTGATATGCATGTGAAAGCTGGACAATGAATAAGGAAGACCTAAGAAGAGCTGATGTCTTTGAATTGTGGTGGTGGCAAAGAATGCTGAAAATCCATGGACTGCCAGAAGAATGAACACATCTGTCCTGGAAGAAGTGCAGCCGGAATGCTCCTTGGAAACAAGAATTGCCAGACTTCATCTTACTACTTTGTTCATGTTGTCAGAAGGGACCATTCCCTGGAGAAGGATATCATGCTTGGTAAAGTAGAGGGTTAGAGAAGAAGGTGAAGACCCTCAATGAGATGGATTGACACAATGGCTGCAATGCTGGGCTCAAGCATAGCAAGGATTGTGAGGATGGTACAAGACTGGGCATTGTTGCATTCTGTTGTACATAAGGTCACTATGAGTTGAAGCTAACTCAGTGCCACCTAGCAACAATGATGACAACATCTATTCTGTGTTTACTTCTTACTCAATTGTTTCCCTAGTTATATTCCAGATGAATTTTTCACATCCTCTCCATATCTGTGTGTTTTGCATTCTTAATACCTGTCAAGGAATGTCTCTGAGAGTTTATAGTGAGTAGCCTAGAATAGAGCTAAGTCAAGGAAGCAAGAATCATAAGAACTCATACTTAGAGGAAAGTTGAGTGGGTTAGAGGTCAACTGAATGGGCCAAAAGACAGTCAGACACCAGAAAATCTGATTAAAAATAGAATTAAACAAGCAGGGCCCAGAAACTAAACATGCAGTTGGGCAATAAAAACTTCAGAATTTAGACCAGGCATTGGAGACCAAGAACTCAATCATTTTAGTCAATAAATGTGTCAGAACAATAGACAAAAGACACCCTTTAGGGGTGTGTGCCCAAGACCATGTATAGGGATGACAGACAATGTTTCTACAAGTGTATTTGTATGTTCTGTAAGAATTCTTAGGTATATAGTAGAGCAGACAAAGGAAAAGATTGTAGTCACTTCTTGGCCACAGCCAAGGGAGTGAGTAGTTGGACGTGTGGGCTCAGGACCATAGTTGCAGGGGACATCAAGCTCAACTGGCACAACATACTACACAAAAACATTGTTCTACATCCTACTTTTGTGAGTAGCAACTGAGATCTTAAAAGATTGCAAGCAGCCATCTAGATACAATGATGGGTCTCTCCTCATCCAGAGCAAAGAGGAATGAAGAAAACCAAAGATGCATGGAAACAATTAATCCAATGGACTTGTACACCATGTGATCCTCAGCCTATGCAATTATGAGACCAGAAAAACTAGATGATGCCTGGCTACAACTGTCAACCACTCAGATTGGGATCTATGTAGGAGGTCCTAGATTGAGTGGGAGAACACTGTGGAACAAAACTCAAAATCATTTAAAAAAAAACAAAAAGGACCACTTTTGCTTGTCCGATAGAGCCTGATGGAACCACTGAGACTATGGGTCCTAGCTGCCCTTCAGGTCTAGAATTGAACCCACTCCTGTGGCTTCTAGCCAAACAAAAGACAGGCATATGAGGTGAAGATTTACATTAGGTAGATATACTTTTTGGAGAGATCAGTCATGGGAGGATAGAAGGGCTATGTATGCACAGGGAGACAGCTCAGGGGACAGGAGTGCATGGGAAGGAAGGACACAGGGAAGAGATAACTATTGGGAGGAAGTGGAAGAGGAGCTGTTGCATTGTGGGAAATTGCAGTCAATGTCATGAGTATGTGAGCTGCTGTATGGAAAATGAATTTGCTTTGTAAACTTTCACCCAAATCACAATAAAAATTAAAAAATAAAAAAGACACACTTTACAAAGGAGACCTGTAAACTGAGGTGAGCTGCTTCTGGTAGCACCCTATTATTTACTTCCTGTTAGAGCAGGAAACCATTTCCTGGGATGACCATCTGGGGTCTGCCAATGAAAGTAGTAAGACTGTGTTCTATTCTTGGCCAGAATGAGAAGTATGGCTTGACAGGCTAAATCCATCCTGGTCCATCCTACTTGAAGAAAGGTGAGAAAAAATTGAGATTTGAGTTATTTACTTACTAAGTATGAAAAATAGATTTGCCTAATACCTCACTCTTAGATTCCTAGGACTGCTGTAACAAAAATACCACAAACTGGGTAACTTATAAGAACAGAAATTTCTTCTCTCACATTTCTGGTGGCTAGGAGTCTGAGATCAAGGTATTGGTCCTGTTGATTGCTTCTGATGCCTTGAAGGAGATTTATTCCATGCTGTTTTCCTAATTTCTCATTATTTCAGGTTTCCTTGACTTGCAATTGCACCTGGCATCCTTCCTCTGTCTTCCCGTCTCTGTGTCTGTCTCTGAGGAACCTTTTTCAAAGACCCTATTTCCCAAACTAGGCCACTTTCACAGGTAGAGGTGTAGGACTTCAACTTACCTTTTTTTGAGGGGGAGAGAGGGACTACAATTCAATTCATAAAAACCCAATACCTGTTGTCAAATTTATTCTAACCTACAGCAACCCTAAAAGACAGAGTAGAAGTGTCCCATAGGGTTTCCAAGGCTGTAAATCATTATGGAAGCTGACTGCCTCATCTTTCTCCTGGAGAGTGGCTGATGGGTTCAAACCACTGACCTTTGGTTGGCAGCCTCAAGCACTTAACACTGCACCAACATGGCTCCTTATTCAATCCATAACACATTACAAAGAATTAAGGAAATATTATTGTCAAAGTGTTATGAGCTTTTGAGAAAAAAGTTGTATAATGACTTTATTAAATAAATGTCTGATGTATTTATCACAGCAAAATCAAAACATTAGATAACTAATCTTAATATTAGCTAGAGGATTAAGATAAAGGATAGTTTGCTTCTTAAGTTAGAGTAATGTAATCTAACACAAGGATTAGGAAATTTAGTTAAATTTATGTTGTCCCCCCCAAAAAAAAGTTCTAATACATAAACCAATTCAGACATTTTTTAGTTAATGTTGACTTGAGCCAAAAAGTCTTTAACATAATCATTTTATTTTTGAACCAGCCCTGAGGTAGTATTGGTATTTAGATCTGAATCTTTACTAAAAAGGTGACTTTATCATGCTATGAAGAAATAACAATTGTATATTTTTACACAGATTCATTAAACATATATGTAAATAGGTGATCAGAATCAGAGTTATAAAACTGTCTAGCACAGTACCATATTAAAAGATCATTTGAGATTTAGATTCAAACATAATTTAATTATTATTAAATGAAATAATAATTAAAAATTGTATATTTTAAATACTGGAGCCCTGTGATTTTATTTAAGGAGTTCTGGTGGTATAGCACCTAAGGTATTTGACTGCTAACCAGAAGGTTGGCAGTTCAAACCCACCAGCTGCTCTGTGGAAGGATGATGGGGCAATCTACTTCTGTAAAGATTTGTTGTTATGTGCTGTCTAGTCGGACCCAACTCGTAGCGATCCCTCCTTGGTTTTCTGAGGTGGTATCATTATGGAAGTAGCTTGCCCAACCTTCCTTCTGAGGAGTGGCAGGGGGGTTTGAACTGCCAGTCTTCTGGTTAGCAGTCAAGTGCCTTAAGCACTATGCTACCAGAGCTGTACCATCTTGGAAATCCAATGGAGGTCGCTATGAGTCGGAGTTGACTCAATGACAGTGAATTTGGTTTTGGTTTTGTTTTCTGATTTTACTTAGTCTAAGAAATAAGCTTTTTATAAAATTCTGAACAATAAAATGTAGAGACTGAAGAAACGTTTTGGACATTTACTTCTGAGTGAAATTTTAAGTTAATATTTAGTATTTACTAAACAGTTTCTGTTGTACATAGAGTTGCTATGAGTTGGAGCCAAATTGACAGCACCTAACAACAACAACACACTGTTTTAAAATACTGAAAGATATGATGGCTTCTATCCCAAAATTTCAATTTAGAGAAAGCTTATCTGTTTCTGGTGTTTCTCCATAAAGAACATTTGGCCACTGGAAAAAATAGTTTTAGCTCCTTTCAACAAGATTCCTCAACTTTGACAGAAACAGTGTTTTTATATACTTTATTATAACCCAAAAACAATTCACTGCCATCAAGTCAATTCCAACTCATGGCTAACCCTGTTGGTTTCCAAGGCTGTAAATCTTTACAGAAGTAGATTGTCTCATCTTCCTTCTATGGAGAAGCTGGTGGGTTTGAACTGCCAACCTTCTGGTTAATTGCCAAATGCCTTATCCACTGTGACACTAGAGCTCCTTATTTTAAACATAAATTGTATAATGTAGTTCATTTCAGCAGAGAGGTGACAAGAGGTAACTAGACATTGCACTATATTGATTTTCTTTATGAGTTTACACAACTTCTTAAAGAGTATTTATACTCTTGTCAGTGGGGTAACATTATCTTTAAATGTTTCGGTTTCTTCTCTGAAGTCAATCTGTTGCTAGATATAACAATCATATAGGCACATATGTTATGGAAAATATTCTTTTTCACTCAATTTATTTCCTTGCTCCTAAAGACTCGACGGCAAATAACAACAACAACAACAAAGTTGGGATTTAAAAAAGTCCAGTTACTTGATGGGTCAGTCATGATAAGATTTCAGAAATAAACAACAACAAAAAAAATCAAACCCACTGCCATCGAATCAATTCTGACTCATAGTGACCCCCATTGGGTTTTCGAGGTTATAAATTTTTATGAAAGTAGAATGCCCAGTCTTGCTTCCAGAGAGTGGAAGCAAAACTGGGCAATTTACTTCCATAAAGAGTCTCCTTCAATTCATTGAAATACTTATAGAATGTAAATATAAGGTTATGTTACCTTTTGTAGAAAAAGTTTTTGTAGTTTTGAAATACTTTTAACCTTTCAGTATCCTACTAGTGCAGAATTGATGCCCATGTTCTGATGATATCTGCTAGCAAGTCATGGCTCCTCTAGTCTTAGCCAGGAACATGACCCAGAGGTGACTTGGGACAGTACATTGTATGGATACTTCTGTTGGAATGCAGGAGAGGTGACAGAACTTATGCTGGAATGGTAGACATTTCCATTTTCCTCATTGCAGATGTGGACAAGTAGTTTAAGGTGGCAATAAGCCAGCCTAGGCCCAGCGGAAGGTGGGTGTTTGCATGCGTGCAGGCACCCTGGGGGCAAGACCTCAGTAAGCCAGCCCAGGACCTGTGGAAGGCAGGTGTTTGTGTGTGTGGAGCACTCTGGGGGCAGGCTGGGTAAGTGAGCAGGGCACAGGAGACCAGGAAATGAGTGGAGCAATTTGGAACAACTAAGGGAGACGAACTTGTCCGTCAGTTTGTTGTATTGTGGTGACTTAAGTGTTGCTGTGAGACTGGAAGCTGTCACCGGTGTTTCAAATGTCAGCAGGGTTAGCCACTGTGGACAGGTTTCAGCAGAGCTTCCAGACTAAGAAAGACTTTGAGTAAGGAAGAAGCCATCCACTTCTCAAAGAATCAGCAAGTAAAAACCTCATGAATAGCAGAGAAACACCATCTGATATATTACTGGAAAACTTTATGAATAGCCTTGAAACACTATGTGATATAGTGCCAGAAGATGAGCCCTTCAGGTAAGAAAGCACTCAAAATATGGCTGGAGAAGAACTGCCTCCTCAGAGTAGAGCCAACCTTAATGATGTGGATAGAGTACAGCTTTGGGGATCTCCATTTGCTGAGGTGGCACATCTCAAGATGAGAAGAAACAGTTTCAAACATCCATTAATAATCAAAACATGAAATGTATGGAGTATGGTCTTTAACTTCAGGAGGGTATATTTAAGATCATATTTTGGCTCTCATGGACAATGAATAAAGAAGACCGAAGATGAGTTGATGCTCTTGAGCTGTGGTGTTGGCAAAGAATGCTGAAAGTACTGCTAAAAGAACTAACAGGTCTGTGCTGGAGGAAGTGCAGCCAGAATGCTCCTTGGAGGCAAGAATGGCCAGACTTCGTCTCACATACTTTGATCATGTTGTCAGAAGGGACCATTTCCTGGAGAAGGATGTCATGCTTGGTAAGGTGGAGGGTCAAAGAAAGAGGGGAAGGCCCTTGATGAGGTGGATTGACACAGTGACGGCAGCAATGGGCTCAAGTGTAGTAAGAATCGTGGAACTGGGTCAGGACCTGACGGTGTTTCGTTCTGCTGTGCATAGGGTCACTATGAGTCGGAAATGACTTGATGGCGCTTAACAACAACAACAATCCAAACCATGGTATTTTCTATCACCTCATATGCATGTGAGAACTGAACAATGAATAAGGAAGACAGAAGAAGAGTTGATGCTTTTGAGCTGTGGTGCTGGTGAAGAATGCTGAAAGTACCGTGGACTGCTAAAAGAACTAACAAATCTGTCCTGGACAAAGTGCAGCTGGAATGCTCCTTGGAAGTGAGAATGGCAGACTTTGTCTCACCTACTTTGGTCACGTTGTCAGAAGGGACCATTCTCTGGAGAATGATGTCATGCTTGGTAAAGTGGAGAGTCAACGCAAAAGGGGAATGTCTTCAGCAAGATGTATTGACACAGTGGCTGCAGTAACAGGCTCAGATACAGTAGGGATTGTGAGGCTGGCACAGGACCAGGTGGTGTTTAGTTCTCTTGTACATCAGGTCACTATGAGTTGGAGATGACTCAATGGCACATAACAACAACAACAAGGATCTGTTCTTACAAGCTTTAATGGAGTCACTGACTATTTTTGTCTGTCCTTTCAAATTGAATGATTACATTACCATACTGCCACCCAGAAACAGGATGTCCCGGGCACTGAGGGCTTCCCATCTGCTGGCATTAGGAAACATTGACAAGGACAGTATAAACACCTCTACTTCCGCCCCAGTGTCCGCTATCTCTGCCCATCTTTGATAGAGTGAAGGCTGATCTGTAGCCAAATTTTCTATTGAACATATTCTGTATTCCAAAGTTATCTCTAAGAAACCTAGGGATGATTCATGGTATTTGGCTGCTAATCAGAAGATCAGGGGTTCAAACCTACCAGCTGCTCTGTGGCAAACTACTTCTGTAAAGGTTTACAGCCTTGGGAACCCAATACGGGTCACTATGAGTTGGAATTGACTCGATGGCAGTGGGGTGGGATCTGCTGGTTATGATTCTTTTCTATGGCTCAAATCAGATAGATTTTTAGAAGATTTTAGATTTCTGTGTTGCTTTCTTTTCAGTTATTCATCCTAAAAGATTTCTCTATTGAGTTCATTCAAGAGGACTGTGTGGAACAATGAAAGAGAAAACGTAAACCTCTTGGTAAATATTTTAGAATGAAGCAAATGATAGGGCTGCTTGGGAGAACAGGATAATCATTGTGCTGAAAATATGGAAATGGCTAATATCTAATACCTTTGAACTTGGACTTCATCTGTGATGTCATGGGCTCCTCTTGAATTATGTCCAACAAGCTAGGGGTTGTGGTACAAAAGCCTTTTGTGCCAGAGTTAGTTCCCATCCAGTCTGCTTTGACGCAGACTCAGAAATATTTGAGAAAACCTGCAGTGGGTACCCTAGGAAGTTGTGGGCAGGCATCTGGGTTATTCATGGGCTCCCCTGAGATCTCACTCTGAATCTCTTATTATATAACACTTCTACTTGTGAAATACTTAGTAGCCATTCAAGACATAAGAGTGGAATGCTTACCCCTTCGAGGGCAGTGCCAAGAGCCTGCACCTGCTTCGGCTCAGTTTTGTAGAGAGCGGTGGAGGGAGAAAATGTTCTATCCTTTGCCTCTAGTGCATCTTAATGTAGGGGCTCAAATTATATAAGGCAGAGCTGCCACCTGGACATTCACTGCTTAGATAGTAGTGATGATGGGGGGCAGTATGAGTAAAGAATGGAAAGTGTCTACATCTTTGGGAGCCCAGCTTTGATCCCTTCTAGACACCATTTGTTCTTGTTACTTGCCATCTAATCAGGCCCCTGACTCATGGACCCCCCATGCTGAGCAGAATGAAATGCTGCTGAATCCTATGCCATCCCCCTGATTGATTGCAAATGGGACCTTTTGGAATAATGGTCCTCACTGACTTTGGGAAGTAGATCACCAGGCCTTTCTTCCCAGTGCATTATAGTCTGGAAGCTCTGCTGGAACTTGTTTAGCATCGTAGCAAAATGCAAACCTCCACTGACAGACAGACACCATTAGAAGAGATGATAGTTTTCTTTCCTGGAGATCCAAAAAACAAGAAGGACCATTTCCAACCATGTTGTATGGATGGAAAATATGCAACAGAGAGTGTCTTTGTATTTATTTATTTATATCCCACCTTGTTCTTGAGCTCTGGTAGCGTAGTGCCTAAGACATTTGACTGCTAACCAGAAAGCTGGCAGTTTAAACCCACCAGCCACTCCATGGAAGGAAGATGGGGCGATCTACTTCTATGAAGATTTACTGCCTTGGAAACCCAAAGGGGGTCTCTATGAGTCGGAATCAACTCCATGGCAGTGGGTTTGGCTTTTTCTGTTGTTGTTGTTCTTGAAAGAATTTAAAAGAACAGAGATTAAAAGATTTACTTAATAATCTAAGGCAGAGCTGGAATGAACATCTAGGATACTGTTTCTAATGGAAATACTTTTGTCTTTTTTAAATCCAAGGAAAGTGCACATAAGAAGAGGACTTCATCCCCCAGAAATAGTGTTAGCAAAGAATAATCACTAGCCTTTGTGATTCCAAATAGCTAGAATTAGAAGAAACCTTGTCTAATGCCTGCATCCCAGCTAAGGTACCTCTTTACTACTTGAATAGTAAGGAATCTATCCTATCCTTCTCATATATTAATTGTATTTCTGTACCTTTTCTTTTTAATTGTGGTAAAATATATATAACATCAATTGTCATGTCAATATTACTTCCATGTCCAATTCAGTGACAGTGATTACATGACCATGTCATGCAATTACCACCACTCTCCATTTCCATTTTTTTCCACCATCCTTAACAGAAACTCAGTGCCCCCTAAGCAGTAATTCCTTTTTTCTCTCTCCCTTCTACCACAGGTAACCACTAATAAACTTGAGTGTCTAAAACTTGCCTTGTCTAGATATTTCATGTAAGTGGAATCATACAGTAGTTGTCCTTTTGCAACTTTCTTCATTTACGTACCTTTTTATCTTCCTTTACAAACACAATCTTGATATCCTTTTAAAGATCTCTTCTGATTATATGGGAGCTCTGGTGGTATAGTGCCTAAGGCACTTGAGTGCTAACCAGAAGGGTGGTGGTTCAAACCCACCAGCCACTCCTTGGAAGGAAGATTGGGCAATCTTCTTCGGTAGTGATATTGCCTCGGAAACCCAAAGAGGGGTCACTATGAGTCGGAAACAACTTGAAGGCATTTAACAACAATCTTTTTTTTTTTTTTTTTTTTTTGGTCTCTGATTATATGGTCTAGTGTTTGCAGACTCTCTTGCCCTGTCAGCTGAAAGTAAATAAATACACACCCATTTACTATGCCTTGGTGTTTTCGGGAACTGGCACATACCCATGGGGGAAACCAACTAGGTATCTGCTGGTTGATCTTTCTAAGAATCCTATTTTCCTCCTCAGCTGGGCCCCTTCTGTGCTCTTTTCTTTCTTTCCCTAGACACAAGGGTATGGTTTTCTTGCCTCTTAACAACTTCCCCATCTTCCAAAATTTATTAACTCTGCTCCAGTTTACTTACTACCTATACGCAATAGTTGGATGCAGTGGCCTGAGTCTCTCTCTCTCTCTCTCTTTTTTTATTCCAAATAAACCCTTGTCCTTGACTCTGAGCATAAAGATGAATGAGGATGGTGACTTACTAGAAGCTCAAAGAGCTAATGTAAATTTATAGTGTCAGACATTTAGCCCTCCCTACTAATCAGACACATACCCCCATTCTATTAATCTCCATGACAACTCTATTCCATACAGATAGTCATAAATTTTATGTGTCTATTTCTGGTGGTGTAGTGCCTCAGGCATTTGACTGCTACCCAGAAGGTTGATGGTTCAAACCCACAAGCCACTCCATGGAAGAAAGACTGGGCAATCTACTTCCATAAATATTTACCACCTTGGAACCCCAAAGGTGTTGGAATTGACTTGATGGCAGTGAGGGTTTTTTATATTTTTTTATTTTTAGATCCTCAAGAGGATCTGCATTCTCCTTTGGTCGCTTACTTGCAAGTTAATTTTAGGACATTTTCTTAGTTATCTCGTGCTATCATAACAAAAATACCACAAGTAGGTGGTTTTAAAAAACAAATCTATTTTCTCACAGTTTTGTTGTTAGGTGCCATCGAGTCAATTCCAACTCCAACTCATAGCAACCCTATGTACAAAAGAATGAAACACTGCCTCAGTCCTGCGTTGTCCTCATAATGCTTGCTGTGCTTGAGGCCAACCTTGTAGCCAGAAGCCCAAATATACAGAGTGCAGCCTCCAGCTTTCTCTGTTGACTCTGGGGGGAAGGTCCTGTTCCTTGGATCCTTGTTGATCTTCATATGGTGTGGCATCTATCTTCTCCCAGCTCTGCTTGCTCACTTGCTTGTTTAATCTCTTTTATATCTCAAAAGAGATTGATTTAAGACACCCCCTACATTAATACTGTCTTATTAACATAAGAAAGAAAACCTCTTCCCAAGTGGGGTTATAACCACAGGTACAGGGTTTAGGATTTATAACACTTCTTGTTGGGAGTACAATTCAATCCATAATACACATGACTGTTCCAAGTAGGTGTTTGGGGATTATTAGTCTCTGGTATTCTGGACTATTTCCAATGTATAAGGCCACTAGGTGGAGCTTTGGTGATAGAAGAAGTCCAGGGAACATGGCATTCTGGGGTATTCAGTATCTTTTTGTTCAGGTCAAGCTACTTGGAAATGGTATTGTGAGGGCAGGTGGTAACCAGCCTTGTCCATCTGCTTGCAATGGAAGAGTCCACAGCTGTTCTTAGTTATAATCATACAATCTCAGGTTTAGGGGAGAACTTAAAGGGGATCTAGTCCAAACTCTCATCTCATGTGATGTCCTTTTGCTGCCAGCGTCATTTCGTTCTTCAGATAAGCTTGTTATTACACATTCTCTGCCTCTCTGGACCTCCTCTGATCTTTCTGGAATGTGCTTACCCTATTCTTTGGACTGTACTCTTGGAAAAAGTCTGAGTAGATTTCTGTTAATCTTCAGCATATAAACAGTGTGCAGAAAGATCAGCTTAAACTCACTCACATTTACTCTTCACTCTTCTATCTGGACACTCACCTTCCTCTTTCCTTTTAAGCCCTCCACAGAGTGTGGAGTTTTCAGGCATATCAGCCCATCTAAGCAGAGGGAATAACAAGTAAAGGGCTAATGGATAGTGGCTACAGGCAGCAGCAGCTTCTGCCAAGGCCCCTCAGGGATGAGAGGTGCGAGACCATGCAAAAGGTCCTAAAGCGACTGGAGATGGAGCAACTCTAAGCTCACTGGCCCGCCTTCCTTGGTGCATGTGAGAATAAGTTGCAGCTGTGGCCTTTCAAGGTTATAAGAAACCTGTAGTTGCTACTCTAAAGGGAGGGAGGGTGGAGAGGTGCATATGAGCATTCCTAAAGAAGAATATTCATCCCGATTGGAAAAAAATCAGCAAAGGAGCCAGGCTGGTCCACCTTAGTGTTTTCAGCACACTACTTAAGGATTCCTAAGGATGGCAGCAGCTAAACAAACAGCAATCTTCTGACAAGTTTCCCCTTATCCATTTGTGGCCAGTGTGAATATTTCCAAGTGAAGGCCTTAGGCTTGGCTACCAAAAGTATTGCCTTAGGGATGGTCACTCCTTCCTGTGGTCCCATCACATCTCAGCTGTGGGCCTTCAGATGTTCCAGAGGGCTGAGCATTTGGACTAGGGTGATGCTGAGCCTGTTTGATGCTCAAGCTGGGGTGGTGCTGGATCTACATAGAAGGAAGGGTAAAGAGCCAAAGTGTTCCCAGCACTTAGGGCATCCCACTCACATCTGTTCATTGTCATTGTCTGAGTTATTTACTATAACATTATCTGCAAGGAAGGAGCTCTGATGTCATAGTGCCTAAGGCATTTGACTGCTAACCAGAAGGCTGGCAGTTCAAACCCATGAGCCACTCCTCAGAAGGAAGGTTGGGCAATCTACTTCTGTAGTGATACCACCTCGGCAACCCAAGGAGGGGTCCGACTTGACAGCAGTGTTTGGTTTTTTGGGTTGTTTATCTGTAAGTGAGCTCTATGTTTCTTTCTCAGTGTTTTCTGACTTAGGTTCTCAAGGGCATGGGCTTCGTCTGTCTTAGTTCCTTTGTATTCACCAACAGAGCTTCACATACCTACCAGTCTATCCTCCACCTGAATGTCAGTTTCATTCTGCTCCAGTGGTTTGTGTGTTGGTATTATGCTGGAAGCCATGCCACCAGCATTTCAAATCCAGCAGGGTCACCATGCTGGACAGGTTTCAGCAAAACTTCCAGAGTAATCTGGACACTAATATCTGAACACTTACCTTCCTCTTTCCATTTAAGCCCTCCAGAGAGTGAGAGTTCTCAGGCATATCAGCCCATCTAAGGAGAGAGAATAACAAGTAAAGGGCTAATGGATAGTGGCTACAGGCAGCAGCAGCAGCAGACTCGGAAGAAAGGCCTGGCAGTCTGCTTTGGAATATTAGCCAATGAAAATGCTATGGATCACAATAGAATATTATGTAATATAATGCTGGAAGATGAGTCCCCTAAATTGGAAGGCACTCAAAAGGCACAGTGGCCACCAAGCATGGATTTTGGCATACCAACAATTGTGAAGATGGCATAAACAAACAAACAAAAAACAAACTGCATCGAGTCAGACCTGACTCGTAGCCACCCCTCCTTGAGTTTCCGAGGTGGTATCACTAGGGAAGTAGATTACCCAACGTTCCTTCCAAGGAGTGGTTGGTGGGTTTGAACTGCCAGCCTTCTGGTTAGCAGTCAAATGACTTAGGCACTATGCCACCAGAGCTCCCGAAGATGGCATAGGACCAGAAAAAGTTTCATTATGTTGTGCATGGGAATACCACTAGTTGGAGCTGACTTGACAGCAGCTAACAACAACATCCCTCCATCTTGCCTCCTCCCCACCCAACACCTTTCTCATTTGTTTACTAATTCAGTAGATAATGGTGAGTGTCGCTAAAAGCCTACAATGTTCAGAGTATTGTGTTAGGAGGGTGGAGAAGGGCAAGGAGACACTGCTTTGAGGAGCTCCCTATGTAGTGTGACAGATGGACACTCATCCACCATTCATTTATTCAGAAAACACTTATCTCATGTCTTTTATGTGCCAAGTACTGCCAGGTGTTAGGTGTAGATTGATAAAATAGAAAAAGTTCTGTACAAATATGTCAATGAGCTTCTTTGTAAGTGTTGTGAAGGAAAGGAACAGGGTGCCACATGCAAAAGAACATGGGGTGGGGTGGGGAGACAAGGAAGTGCACTCTTAGGAAATAATGTTTAAATCCAGGGTGAGAAGGGACCAACAATAGTGAACACTAGGTGCAAGGACCTGAGGCAAGAAACAGCTTGAAGAAATACTGGTACTCTAAGGAGGTGGTGAGTGCCAGAATGGATGTGTATGCTAGTGCTACAGGGTCACAGAGGATGTAGTCAGTACTTGCCTTTGCAGTTGACTTAGAAATGGCTTCATCAAGGAGGGAACATGTGAGGTGGGTTTTGAAAGACACACTGCAGTTCTATGGATAAAAAAGGGGAGAGATGAGGGAGCAGTTTGTACAGAGGCATGGAGTCAAAAGAAAGCATGGTATGTTTAGGGAAGTTGGGTGTGTGGGGAATTAGACTTTAGAGTTTACAGTGGGCATGGGAATAGCAGGGAATAAAGCTATAATGATAGATTGGGACCATTTTATTTTAATGAAGGACCTTGAGTCCAGTAAGAGTTTAAATTTTATGCTGAGAACAAAGAGGAGCCACCGATAAGTTTTCAGTGGAAGAAGGTTGAAAGTCTAACTCTGGTAGCAACATGGGGAGACACAAAATCCTCCTTTAGAAATTGCAAGCTCTTTGAGCTCTGGTGGCATAGTGCCTAAGGCATTTGACTGCTAGCCAGAAGTTTGGGGGTTCAAATGCACCAGCCACTCCATGGAAGGAAGACTGGGCTATCTACTTCCATAAAGATTTATTGCCTAGGAAAGTGAAAGGGGGTCACTATGAGTCGGAATCGACTCAATGATGGTGAGTTTGGTTTTTCATTTTTTTGTCACACCAATCCCATGTTTGAGAATTTATCCTAAGGTGATAGTAATGGACACAAAGATGTGTGAATAAATGAGCTGTTGTTGTTGGGTACTATTGAGTTGGCTCTGACTCATAGCAACCCTATGTACAACTGAACAAAACACTGCCCAGTTGTACACCATCCTCACAATCCTCACTATACCTGAGCCCATCGTTGCAGCCACTGTGTCAATCCATTTCATTGAAGGTCTTCCCCTTTCTCGCTGACCCCCCACTTTACTAAGTACAATATTCTTCTCCAGGGAATGGTTCTTTCTGACAGCATGACCAAAGTAGGAGAGAGAAAGTATGGTCATTCCCACTTCCAAGGAGCATTCCAGCTGTAATTCTTCCAGGACAGATTTGTTAGTTCTTCTGGTAGTCCATGGTATTTTCAATATTATTTGCCAATACCACAATTCAAAGACATCAACTCTTCTTAGGTCTTCCTTATTCATTGTCCAGTTTTCACATGCATGTGACTTGATTGAAAATACCATGGCTTGGGTTAGGTCCACCTTAGTTTTCAAAGTGACATCTTTGCTCTGCAGCACTTTAAAGAAGCCTTTTGCAGCAGATTTGCCCAGTGCAGTAGGACATCTGATTTCTTGACTGCTGCTTCCATGGGTACTGAATATGGATCTAAGTAATACAAAATTTTTGACAACTTCAATCTTATCTCTGCTTATCATGATGTTGCTTATTGGTCCAGTTGTGAAGATTTTCATTTTCTTTATGTTCAGGTGCAATCTATACTGCAGATTGTAGTCTTTAAAAAGTAAGTGCTTCAAGTGATCTTCACTTTCTGCAAGCAAAGTTGTGTTATCTACATACTGCAGGTTGTTAATGGTTCTTCCTCCAGTCCTGATGCTGCGTTCTTCTTTGTATAGTCCACCTTCTTGGATTATTTGCTCAACATGCAGATTGAATAAATATGGTGAAAGGATACAACCCCGACACAATCCCTTCCTGATTTTAAACCATAAAGTATCCTTGTTCTGTTTGAACAAAGCCTTCTGGTCTATGTACAGGTTCCTCATGAGAACAAATAAGTGTTCTGGAATCCCCATTCTTCTCAATGTTATCCATAGTTTGTTATGATGCACGGTCAAATACCTTTACATAGTCAATAAAACTTGGCTGGGCCTGGTTGAGTGGCTGGGCAGCTGGATATAGTATTCCCCATGAGGAGAATGGTAATCAACTCCATGGTGGAATCTTCTGTGAGCAGCTGAGTAGCTGCCTTAGGGAATGTGGTCTGCTTCCTGTATATAAGCAGAAGCGTGGGGGAATGGTCTTTAGCTTATGGCACGCTTGGACCCTATGTGCAGCTGGGTCCAATGGCATTGTTTAGCAGCCTGCCATGCTCTGCTGACCTTGGGACTTACAATGGACTTAAATTAATGGCCTGCTGTGTGGTTTGGTAACATCAGGACTGTGTCATTTTATATTTGTCGACCTTGGGCTTGTTGGCCTCAGTGACCAGTAGCTGCCTGAGTGAAGAGATGCCTCTAGCTCCAGTGGGCTGGGAGCAAGAGGCAAAGCTGAAGCCCAAGGTAGATGGGCTTTCACACA
Source organism: Orycteropus afer afer (assembly GCF_000298275.1). Taxonomy (NCBI): domain Eukaryota; kingdom Metazoa; phylum Chordata; class Mammalia; order Tubulidentata; family Orycteropodidae; genus Orycteropus; species Orycteropus afer. Next base: position 15,651,756 of record NW_006921615.1, read on the forward strand.
GCCCCTAGAGCCTGACACTTTGAACTCAGACTTCTAGCCTCCAAACTGTGAGATTAATCTCCTATGTGTTAAGGCCATCCCATTTGTGATATATTCCTATCACAGCGGCACTAGGTAACCAGAACAACATCTTTCTGGTATTCTTCGCTTTTAGTTAAGATCCATCTGACATCAGCAATTATGTCCCTCATTCCACGTCCTCTTCTGAATCCAGCTTGCATTTCTGAAAGTTCCCTGTCAATATACTGCTGCAACCATTTTTGAATTAAAAATTTCATTTGCATGTGATATTAATTACATTGTTTGATAATTTCCATATTCTGTTGGGTCACCTTTCTCTGGATAGGTACAAATTTGGATCTCTTCCAGTTAGTTAGCCAGGTAGCTATCTTCCAAATTTCTTGGCATGTGTAAGCAAGTGCTGCCAGCATGACATCCATTTGTTGACACATCTCAATGGGTATTCCGTCAATTCCTAGAGCCTTGTTTTTTGACCAATTCCTTCAGTGCACCTTTGACTTATTCCTTTAGTATCATTTGTTCTTGATCATATGCCACCCCCTGAAATAGATGAACATCGACCAATTCTTTTTGGTACTGTTACTCTGTGTATTCCTCCCATCTTCTTTTGATGTTTCCTGCATCATTTGATGTTTTGTCCATAGAATCTTTTAATATTGCAATTTGAAGCTTGAATTTTTTCTTCAATTCTTTCAGCTTGAGAAATGCTGACTGTGCTCTTCCCTTTCATTTTTCTAACTGCAGGTATTTGCACATTTCATTAAAATAATTGAATCTATCTTCTTGAGCTGCTCTTTGAAGTCTTCTGTTCAGCTCTTTTATCTTATCATTTCTTCCATTTGCTTTAGCTGCTCTCCATTTAAGGGCAAGTTTCAGAGTCTCTTCTGACATCCATTCTGGTCTTTTCTTCCTTTCCTGTCTTTTTCATGACCTTTTGCTTTCTTCATGTATGATGTTCTTGGTGTCATCCCACAGTTCGTCTGGTTTTCGGTTATTGGTGTTCAAATCTATTCTTCATATGGTCTCTAAATTCAAATGTATTTTTCACATGGTCTCTAAATTCAGGTGGGAAATAGTCAAGGTCATATTTTGGCTCTCATGAACTTGTTTAAATTGTTTCAGCTTCACCTTGAACTTGCATAGGAGCAATTGATGGTCTGTCCCACAGTCAGCTTATGGCCTTGCTTTGGCTGAAGATATTGAGCTTCTCCATTTCCTCTTTCCACTGATGTAGTCAGTCTGATTCCTGTATATTCCATCTGGTGAAGTCCACATGTATATCTGGCATTTATGTTGGTGAAAAGGGTATTTGCAATGAATAAGTCATTGGTCTTACAAAATTCTATCATGTGATCTCTGGCATCATTTCTATCACCAAGGCCATATTCTTGTTTCCAACTTTTGCATTCCAAACACCATTAATAATCAATACATCTTGATTGCACATTTGGTCAATTTCAGACTGCAGAAGTTGGTAAAAATCTTCAATTTCCTCATCTTTGGCTTTAGTGGTTGATATATAAATTTGAATAATAGTAGTATTACCAGTCTTCCTTATTGGTGTATGGATATTAGCCTATAACTGACAGCATTGTATTTCAGGATAGCTCTTGAAACATGCTTTGTGATGATGAATGCCACACCATTCCTGTTCAATTTGTTGTTCCCAGCACGTGATTGTCTGATTCAAAATGGCCAAAACCAGTTCATTTCAGCTCACTAATGCCTAGGATATTAATCTTTATGAGTTTCATTTCATTTTTGACAACTTCCAATTTTCCTACATTCATGCTTTTTACATTGTACATTCTGATTATTAATGGATGTTTGCAGCTATTTCTTCCCATTTTAAGTCATGCCCCATCAACAAATGGAGGTCCCAAAAGCTTTACTCCATTCATGTTGTTAATGTTGACTCTACTTTGAGGAAGCAGCTGTTCCCCAGTCATATTTTGAGCACCCTCCAGCATGGGCCCTTATCTTCTGGTACTGAATCAGATGGTGTTTCAGGGGTATTCATAAAATTTTCCTGTAATGTATCAGACGGTGTTTCACTGCTATTCATATGGCTTTTACTGGCCAATTCTTTGAGAAGTGGATGGTCCCTTCCTTTTTCTGAGTCTGTCAGTCTGGAAGCTCCACTAAAACCTGTCCATGATGGATGACCCTGCTGGTACTTGAAATACTGGTGGCATAGCCTCCAGCCTCACAGCAACACGCAAGCCACCACAGTACAACAAACTAACAAGAGTGATGGAAATGAGCTGTGTAGCTGTGCTATTTAAATATTAAAAAATAATAAATGATGGTGTGTGCATACAGTAGAATATTGTGCTATTAGAATGATATAGTAGAGATTTGTGTATTGACATGAAAACTAAATGATATAGTAAATAAAAAATTTTATAGCATGATATGTGTAGTCACACACCAGATATTATATGATCCCATTCTATGTAAAATTACATATGCCCATGCACATACACACATATACACACACAGAGTGAAACATCTCTGAAGGATATGTAGTATGCCAGAATTTTAATAGTGGTTATCTCTAGGTGGGATTATGGAAATTTAATTGCCAGTCTGGGACAGAGGTGATCATAGCCCAGATTTTGGTCATAGGAATAGTTAGGAAGGGAAACTAAAACCAAGCCAAACCAACTGCCATTGAATAGATTCTGACATATGACATCCCCACATGTGTCAGAGTAGAACTGTGCTCTATAGAACGGCTTTTTTTTTTTTTTTTTTTTTAATTTTGATTTGGGTGAAAGTTTACAGAGCAAATTCACTTTCCATACAGCAGCTCACATATACTTTGTCTCATGACATTGACTACAATTTCCCACAGTGCAACAGCTCCCTTCCCACTTCCTCTTCATAGTTACCTCTTCCCTGTCTCCTTCTCTCCATGCACTCCTGCCCCCTGAGCTGTGTCTCTATGCATACACAGCCCTTCTGTTCTCCCATGATTGTTTTCTCCAAGGAGTGTATCTACCTAGTGTAAATGTTCACCTCATATGCCTGTCTTTTGTTTGTCTGGAAGCTACAGGAGTGAGTTCAATTCCAGATCTGAAGGGCAGCTAGAGACCATATAGTCTCAGTGGTTCCATCAGGCTCTTTCAGACCAGCAAACCTGATCCCCCGTTTTCCCTTTTTTTTTTAAAAAATGATTTTGAGTTTTGTTCCAGTGTTCTCCCTCTCTATCCAAGATGTCCTACATAGATCCCCCTCCGGGTGGTTGACAATGGTAGCTGGGCACCATCTAGTTCCGGTCTGGTAACCATATAGGCTGAGAATCGCATGGTGTACCAGTCCCCTGGGCTAGTTGTTTCCATGCATCTCTGGTTTTCTTCATTCTTCTTTGCTCTGGATGAGGAGAGACCTATCGTTGCATCTAGATGGCTACCTGCAAGCTTTTAAAATCCCAGTCGCTATTCAGAAATGGATGATTTTTTGGAAGTAGATCACCAGAACTTTCTTTCAAGGTGCCTTTGGGTGGGCTCAAACTACCAACCTTTCAGTTAGCAGCTGAGGAGATTATTCATTTTCACTACCCATGACTGGTTGGTAAGGAGGCAGAATTGCCAGGATTCAGTGATTAAAGCGTTTAAGAGTTAAGGTGAGCAATGAAAGAAGATTCAATTAATTTCTAGGCTTCTGATTTGAACTCCTGGGTGGCTGAAAGCACCATCCTCTAAGATAGAGAGCAACAGAGGAGAAACAAGTTTGGTCAGTCAGAGAAAAGTTCAAATGCTCGGCTTGCTGAGTCTGAGATTCCTGTGGGACATGAAGGGAGAAATGTTTGGCAGGGTGGGCTGGTTCTAACGAGAGAAGCAACACTGGAGATAAGTCTGGAAGTTATCAGTAAAATAATCGGTAGTTGGAACTATGCAAATGGTTAAACTCACCTAGGGGAAGTGTGTCATGTGAGAGAGGGATTGAGTATGGCAGTTGAGAAAAAAGCCACATACCTCTTGCATTGAAGGGTGGCTGAGAAGAAGGCACTTGCAAAGGCTGTGGGAGGGCTGGTCAGAGTGGAGGAGATGCGAGGTGGTGCCAAGGAAGCCAGAGGCAAGACGAGTTTCAAGAAAGAGGGGATGGCCATCTTGGACTATCTCACCGACACTTTATTTGTTTATAATGTTTCATTGTGATTTGGGTGAAAATTTCCAAAGCAGATTCGTTTTATGTTCAACAGTTCATACCCATTTTGTTTTGTCACACTGATTACAATCCTCACAATGTAACAGCTCTCCTCTCACTTCCTCCATATGGTCACCCTTTCCCTGTGTCCTTCCCACCTATGCATTCCTGCCTTCCTAGCTTTCTCCATATGCAGGTGGGAGAATATGTCTTCTGTATAATGCTGACAAAGTTTGGGTGCAGATTCTGTTTATTTTCACAAGATACTTGGACATATTTCCTACTAGTGGGAGTCAGGGTTGGGAAAAGACAGGACATTATGCTGCCAGTGAGTGCATCCTCTGAAGAACCTGAAAGTGACAGGTGGGAGGAGGAAAGGCCAAGAGCCAGAAGGAGAGACAAGAGAATTGAGGAGAGTTTCGTAGACAGGGAATGGAAATGTGTGCTTCCATTGCCATTCTTTCCCCCTGGAAGAACTGTGGGAGAAAGCAATCCTCTGTAGGGTGAGAAGATGGGTTTAATGAAGTAGGTTTATTGTTCTCATCCCTGGGTGGATGCAGAATTCATGCAGTGCTTTCCATGAGGATGTTATAGGAGATGAATCCATTAACTGCTGCCAGAAAGAAGTAAAAGAAACAAAGAAACAAACAGAGCCCATCAACATGCAGGGACCTGGAAGGAATCCCAAAATAAGCTGCATATTATAAGGGTTATAACTGAGTATTCTTAGGACCAGCAGTCTTGGGGTTACAGATTTTGTTGTTATTGCTTGTTATAAGCATTGGCGCTGGAATCAGACCTCGTGTGTTCTGAACCAGGCTTCCATGGGGCATGATGCTTAACCCCTCTATGCCTTAGTTGTCACACCTGTAAAATATTGATAGTCACTTTACCTCAGGTGCTTTGTTGTGAAGATGAAATGGGTCGATTATCTCAGCATGTGACTGGTTTTGGTTTTGTGTTTGTCTAGACCAAGGACGCCCTCTTCACTATTCTCCATGACCTCCGGCCCCAGGATCGTTTCAATATCATTGGATTTTCCAACCAGATTAAAGTGTGGAAGGACCACTTGGTGACAGTCACTTCAAAAAACATCAGGGACGGCAAAGTCTACATTCACCACATGTCGCCCAATGGAGGTAGAAATGATTCCTTCTTTTCGCATTAGCTTTAACGTGATAAGTTAGTAGCTAATTTTCTGCCAAGAGATGAGTATTTGGAAGCTGAAACTGATTATGGGAAAGGAGATAATAGGTGAGAGCTTTCCCAGAAGCTTATGTTTCTCTGAACACCAAATCTATAAATTCTCCTGTTCCAGTTCCCAAACTAAGATGGTCAAGTAAGTTATGAGGGGAAATACTTGATATGTTTTTGGAGTCTTTCCTAACTTATTGCATGGGTCTTGAACAATGAAGCTGTATTTTGTACATTGTTTTTGGGTGGAGAATTAAAGCCAAATGGATGATCTACTATTTTATGTGCTTGGATATTACCACCTTAGGAAGCAGCAGATGGAAATGCCTGCTAGATAGACTCATGTGGCAGGCCAGCAGCAGAGTGAGCAGACATTAATCCCAGGTGGAAGGGGGGTGCTTCATGTGTAAAATGTGATGGAGGGGATATTGCGTTCTGAGTCACTGCACACTGGTCTTGGGTACAGTAACCAGGTACGCATGCAGAGTGTTAAGAGATGGGGTGGGGGACAAGGGCATAAAGAACTCTAAGATGATTTAAAAAGTCAGAGCACGATATTGTCCAACTGCAAGTTCCTCTAACCTAGGAAATGGGTCTTAGACTTGTTGTTATCTCTGTTAGCAGTACAATGGACACATAAGAGGTGCTCAATAACACCCTTAAGTTAGGTGTTAGGGGAACAGAACCTGACCCCCATACCTTTTCTTAAATGTTCTTTATAGAGCAACTATCTTCTTTTTTTTTTTTTTTTTTTCAGGTTTTTATTATGACTTGGGTAAAAGTTTACAGAGCAAAATGGTTTTCCATTTAACCATTCATACATGTTTCGTTTCAAGACATTGATTGCAATCCCCACAATGTAACAGTATTCTTCCCAATTTATCCCTGTGATTACCATTTCTTTTGTCCTTCTTTCCTATCCCTTCCTGCCTTCTGAGCTTTATCCTTGGGCAAATGCTGTCCTTTTGATCTCATATGGCTGATTGTTCTAAGGAGTCCACACCTTCATGGTGTTTTTGTTTACCTTATAGGCTAGTCTATTGTTAGGCTGAAAATTTTGAGCCATGGGGGTGAGTTTACTTCCAGGCTTGAAGGATATCTCAGGGCCATTCTTGGGGAGTCTACCAGTCTTTATTACACCAGTAAGACAGGTCTTTTTTATGACTTTGAGTTTTGATGCAAATTTTTCTCTCACTCTGTCCAAGACCTCCTATTGTGATCCTTTTCAGAGTGGTTGGCAGTGGCTACCACTCACCATCTAGTTCTTCTGGTCTCAGAGTCATGGAGGCTGAGGTTCATGTTATCCATTAGTCCTTTTGACTAATTTTTTCCTTACATCTTTTGATTTTCTTCACTCTGCTTTGCTTTGTACAGGGAGGGACCAATAGTTGCACTTTACATGGTTTTGAAATAGGACCAAATGCGGGTCCCTGCCTGGTGTGCAGTCAGGCCAAAACAGTTTACACTGAGTGATTAAAAGGAGAGAAAATTATTTATTACAAAGCAGCAATGCAAGGAGTAGGGGTACCCCCATACCCAGATCTGACTCCCTGAAATTCCATTGAATTGCAGTTTTGTAGGTTTCAGAAAAGAGGGTTATGCATATTCATAAAAATTTCAGGAATTTGGGCATGAGATGGTTGACAATTGACTGAAATTTCCTTCACCTCCCTTTAAAGGGACAGTAGTATTTTGAGTCAGTGTGCCTGCATACTGGATGAGTCACACCAGCTTCCTGTCATCAGCTGATTGAGGCTTAGGCAGAGGGGAGAGTGTTAGTTCCCAGTAACTTTGTTCTCTCTGCCCCATTGTGCATGTCCACGGGCCAGAATTAATTTTCAAGTTGTTTTCTAAGAAACATTAATGCGTTTATCACCTGTGCCTATGGAGATGGCAGGAAAGAATTTTTTTTTTTTTTCATTCAGTCTTTAAGGAACTGAGCTTATTGTATTTACTCATCTGTCTCCAACTGGAGGCCTATGTGTTTACTCATCTATCTCCAACTGGGGCCCGGGGTGGGGAAATAGTTGAGGGTAATTAAGTTTACTTATCTATTCCCATCTGGGGTCCTATCTGTTCTAATTATCTGTCTTAACCAGGTTGGGGGAAATAGTTTTGACTTTACTCAGTTTCAATCTCTCACAAGCTTCTAAGAGCCCAATTGCTAGTCATCAAAGCAGGATGTAAAACATTGTCTTTGTGGACAATGTTATGCTCAATGAACTTGATGTCCTCCAAAACTGAGAACCCCAGGCCCCAAGCCTAATTACCTTCAGGTGTTTGGGTATAGCTAAGAAGTTTTCATAACTTGGCCTCTTGTATGTTCTACTATATTTGTAGATATGTTTGTAGCACATATAAATACATATATACAAATATCTTCTGTCAAACCTATATATATTTGTGGGTGTAGTCCTGTGTGCCTTTCCACACCTGTTCAACTCTAGTGTCTATCTATGTATCCACTCATGGATTATTGTTATTATTGTTATTGCAGGATTGTGTATGTAATAGTACTCACTTTGTTGCTGTCAGCTCTTGTACTCCTCCCTGTATCTTCCACTGCTTTGATCATTTTGTGCTGACCTCCTCCTTATTGTATATTGCCTTTCCCGTCACCCAAGTTAATATATATGTACCCTCTGGTTAGCCATTTACCCTCCTTTCCCCTCCCACCCCTTGTAACCTTCAAAGAATATTTCTTTCTATTTGTAGACCTTTTCTTGACTAGTGATTTTATACAATATTTGTTCTTTGTGATTGACTAATTTCACTCAGCATGATACCCTCTAGGTTCCTCCATGTTATGAGATGTTGCACAGATTCATTGTTATTTTTTACTATTGCATAGTATTCCATTGTGTGTATGTACCATATTTTATCCATTCATCTGTTCAACACTTTGGTTGTTTCCATCTTTTTTGCTATTGTGAAAAATGCTGCAGTGAACATGGTTGTGCATGTATCTGTTCATGTCATGGCTCTTATTTATCTAGGATATGTACCTAGTAGGGGGATTGCTAGATTATATGGCATTTCTATTTCTAACTTTTTAAGGAAATGCCATACCATTTTCACAGTGTTGCACCATTTCTTAGTCCCATCAGCTCTGGTGGCATAGTGCCTAAGGCATTTGACTGCTAACCAGAAGGCTGGAAGTTCAAACCTACTAGCCACTCCTTAGAAAGAAGATTGGGCAATCTGCTTCTGTAGTGATAATGCCTCTGAACCCAAGCAGGAATGGCTATGGGTTGAATAGACTCAACGGCAGGGAGTTTGGTTTTTTTTTTGAGCAGTGAGTATATGAACATTCTAGTTCAGCATTTATTGTTTTCTGTTTTTGAACTTTGCTATTATTGCTGGCATGAGATGGTATCTTGTTCTGCTGTCAGACTTGACTCAATGGCACCTAAAACAACAACAACAAGAGAGAAAAAAGAGAAACTACAGACTGGAAAAAAAAATTGTCAATGACATACCACAAAAGGGACTAATCTCTAAAACTTATAGAAAATGTCAACCATTAACAGCAAAAAGGCAAACAATCTAATTAAAAAATGGGCAGAGGACATGAACAGACATTTCACCAAAGAAGACATTTAGGTGGCCAAAAAACATAGGAAGAAATGCTTGCATTTATTAGCCATTAGAGAGATGCAAATTAAAACAACAAGATATCATGCAGTATTCCCTTGTTCTGTTCAAACAACAGCTCTTGGTCTATGTATAGTTTCCTCATGAAGACAATCCCCATTCTTTGCAATGTTATCCATAATTTGTTATGATCCATACAGTCTAATGTCTTTGCATAGTCAATAAAACACAAGTAAACATCTTTCTGGTATTTGCTTTCAGCTAAGAGCCATCTGACATCAGCAATGATATCCCTCATTCCACATCCTCTTCTGAATCCAGCTTGCATTTCTAGAAGTTCCCAGTCAATATATTGCTACAGCCATCTTCACATTATCTTCAGCAAAGTTTTATTTGCATGTAATATTAATTATATTGTTCCATAATTTCTACATTCTGTTGGATCACCTTTCTTTGGAATGGGCATAAATATGGTTCTCTTCCAGTTGGTTGGCCAGATAGTTGTCTTCCAAATTTCCGGCATAGACGAGTAAGCACATTCAGAGCTGCATCTGTTTGTTGAAACATCTCAGTGGGTATTCTGTCAATTCCTGGAGCCTTGTTTGTTTGCCAGTACTTTAGTGTAGCTTGGACTTTTTCCTTTAATACTTCAATTACTCTCTTGAGGCACATAAATATTTAATATTTAGGAGGTCCTAGTGATTTAGTTTGCTTCTCCTGTTTTTGTATTGTTAATTATGGATGGGAGCTCTGGTAGCATAGTGGCTAAGGCACTTGACTGCTAACCAGAAGGCAGGTGGTTCAAACCCACCAGCCACTCCTCGAAAGGAAGGTTGGGCAATCCTACTTCCGTAGTGATACTGCCTCAGAAACCCAAGGAGGGGTCGCTATGAGTCGGGGCCAACTCGATGGCAAACAACAACAACAACAATTATTTGGATAGTGTACTTAAGCCATGTATTAGGACCCTAAGTTTCCTTCCAATTTTCTTTCTTTCTTTCTGATAATCTTCATAGTTTTAGGTTTTACATTTAGGTCTTTGATCCATCTTGTCTTAGTTTTTGCATATGATGAGAGATATGGATTCTGTTTCATTTTTCTGCAAATGAATATCCATTTTTGCCAGAACCATTTGTTAAAGAGACTCTCTCTTCTCCATTTAATGGGTTTCAGTCTTTTGTCAAAGATCAGCTGTCCATAGGTGGTTGAGTTTACTTCTGGGTTCCTAATCCTATTCATTTAATCTATATGTCTGCCATTGTACTGATACCAGGTTGTTTTGACTACCATTGCTATATAATAGGTTTTGCGATCAGGGAGTGTGAGGCATCCTACTTTGTTCTTCTTGTTTAGTAGTGCTTTGCTTATCTGGGGTCTATTTCTTTTCCATATAAAGTTGGTGATTAGTTTTTCTATCTCTTTAAAGAATGATGATGGAGTCTGGATTGGGATTGCATTATATCTGTAGATTGCTTTGGGGTAGATTGCTTAACATTTTCACAATGTCTTCCTATCCATGAGCATGGTATATTTTTCCATTTATGTAGATCTCTTTTGGTTTCTTGTGTTTAGTAGTTTTCTTTGTACGTTGTTGTTGTTGTTATGTGCCGTGGAGTCGGCCCCGACTCATAGCGACCCCTCCTTGGGTTCCCGAGGCAGTAT
>NW_006921615.1:15662694-15670438 GCF_000298275.1 Orycteropus afer afer
AGTGAAGTCCCTATAATATACTATTGTATGTATAGAATAATATCATCTGCAAATAGAGATAGTTTTACTTCTTCTCTGCCAATTTGGATGCCTATTATTTCCCTTTCTTGCCTTATTGCTCTGGTTAGAACTTTCAATACAACATTGAATAGGAGTGGTGATAAAGGGCATCCTTGTTGCATTGCCATTTGCAAGGGGAATATTTTCCATCCCTCTTCATTGAGAATAATGTTGGCTATTGGTTTTGTGAATATGCTCTTATGCTAAGGAATTTCCCTACTATTCTAACTTTACTAAGTATTTTTATTAAGAATGTGTTTTGGATTTTGTCAATATGTCTTTTCTGCATTGATTGATATGATCATATAGTTCTTTTCCTTTGTTTTATTTATTTGGTGGATTACTTTGATTGATTTAAGGGGAATTTCCCAGGGGTGTAGCCTCCAACATATTTTTAATTTATGAGATATAAAAGGATACAGAAGCAAGCAGAGGAAGAGGGAGGACCCACAACTACCAAGAAAGAAGAACTGGGAGTAGAGTACACCCCTTGAACCCAAGGCCCCTGCACTGGGATCTTTGTAGGACCAAGAGATACAGAGAAAGGAAGCCTTCCTCTAGTGCTGGTGCTCTGAATTCAGACTTCTAGCCTCCTAAACTATAAACTGGAAGCTCTGGTAGCATAGTGTCTAAGGGTAACCAGAAGCCTGGTGGTTCAAACCCACCAGCCGCTCCTCAGAAGGAAGGTAGGGTGATCTACTTCCATAGTGATACCACCTTGGAAACCCAAGGGGGGGTTGCTATGAGTCAGATCTGTCTCCATGGCAGTGAGTTTGATTTGGTTTTTTGGAAACTATAAACTGTAATAGAATAAATTTCTGTTGAAGGCTATCCACTTGTGGTATTTCTGTTATAGTAATAGCAGATAACTATGACAGAGGGAAAAGGAATTGAAAATAGGAAAGGTGGAGGAAGAGGGAAGATCTAAGAAGAAATAAAAAAAGAGGAGAAAAAACCCAACACAGTAGTTTAAAATGCTAGCTGACAAACACAGCTGCAGCAGGAATGTGGCACTCTCTCTGTGGGAGTGTGCGTCACCAAATGTGTGTAGCTGTGTAGCGGCAGGGACAGGCACTTGCTGTACGTGGAGGTTGTGGGGGGTGGGGCACACACTCTGGAATCAATAAAGGGGGGAGGGAGGAAGAAGAAAAAAGGAGGGGTGGGTAGAGGAAAGAACCAAGAAGTAAGGAAAAAAGTGCCATAGTACTAGCGCAAACGTTAGCCACCAAACACTGCTAGGGTGAAAAGGGAAAGTTTGCTCTGCTGGAACACACTCTACCGACCGTGGAGGGGCATGGACAGGCGCTGTCGATCCAGAGGTGGTTGAGAGAGGGCACCCACTCCAGGGATCTGGCGGGGGGGAAGAGTTGAGAAGAAGATAAAATTAATTAATTAATTAATTAAGGGGCTGGGGAAGAAAGAAGAACTAAGGGATGGGGGGAAAGAACACAATACTGGCTTCAGTGCTAGCTGCCAAACACAGCTGCAAGAGCAAGGCAGCACTCACTGTGTGGGAGTGGGCACTGACAACTCTGGAGGGATAGGGACAGATTCTGTTGAGGTGGAGGTACTGGGTCATGGAGCACTAGCTCCAAGGGATCAATAATGGAGGAAAAGGGGAAGAACAGAAAAGAAAGGAGGAGCAGGAATAACTAAGAAGAAAAAAAAAAAGTGACATAGCACTGGCAGTGTGGGGAGGGGTTTGATCAGCTGCTGGGTGGGTTGGGGTAGGGGGTACCATGCCTCTGGTGGTGTGGGGTAAGGGGGGATTATACCTCTCTGGTTTCTGATCTCTGATGTGGGTGCTGGCACAGTCCTGGGTGAGGAGAGCCATTTATCTGGTTCCTGCCTCAGTTTTTAGCAATTGGAATGCTGCTTGCAATAATTCAAAATGGCCATGCTGTGCAGGGCCACTTGGCAATTCAGTGTTCCTTACACTTTTTTCTTCACTGTTTTCATTCAGTCTGGTATTTGATCTACTTCTTTATTCTTTCCTTTAAAGTTCTGGGCTTCAGGATTGCCATCTGTATCGGATTCCTGGTTTTTCAGGTTTTTGTTGTAGATGGTCTGGTTAGTATACCTGCCTTCTCCTCCATTTTGAATCTTCCTCTTAGTTAATTCTTGTTTCAGTTAATTCAGTTAAACATGTAAAACACCAAGTTCAATCTTGTATCTGGGATTTTACATCTTTCATGTGGTCCTTATTTCCTTTCCAAGACAGAGCCTCTGGTTTCCCAAATGAACTTCATTTGGAACTTGATCTTCCTTGGGTGGTACTTTGATTTACAATGGTATTTCTTACCAATCTCCAACACAGTGTAATCTAGACATCACTTTATTGCTTAATGAGAGAGATAAAGATTAATTCAATATTATAGTGATGATCTATGGCAGGAAGTTGAAAAGATTGTAAAGTCTTTGAGGGAAGAGTCTCTTCTTCATCTTTGCACCCCCTGTTCCTAGTATAGCTCATACATAGAGCACATGGTACATGCTCAATGAATAAGTGTTATACTGAAATTATTTTAATTGTACTGCCTACTAATAGAATGGTATGTGGGAGTTTTGGGTTGGGTAAAAGGATTTAGAAAAGAGTTGATAGGTATTGCATTCTTTTTTAAATTCAAGGAGCTCTGGTGCTGTGTTAAAGCACTGGGATTCTAAACATAGTGTCAGTGGTTCAAACCTACAAGCCACTCCACAGAAGAAAGATGAAGCAGTCTGCTAAAGATTTACAGCCTTGGAAACCTTCTGGGAGCAGTTCTCCTCTGTCCCATATGGCCCCTATGAATTGGAATGGACTTGATGGCAGTGGGTTGGTTTTTTGGTTTTAGAACCCAAACCTTAAAAACCTATTAAAACTCACTGCCATCAAGTCAACTTTGACTCATAACGACCCCCATTGGGTTTCCAAGGCTGTAAATCTTTATGGAAGTGTATTGTCCCATCTTCCTCTTATGGAGCGGCTGGTGGGCTAGAACCACTGACCTTCTGGTTAGCAGCTAAATGCCTTACCCATTACACCATCAGAGCTTCTTAGAAACCTTATTGGTATCCTTTATTTATTTATTTTTTTCCTCTGCACTTCATTGACCAACCTCTGCAAGTGAAGAGAAAATTCATCTATACTTCTCCAAGCAATGTACTAGTGTGGTAAGGCCCTGGTGGTGCAACAATTAAGCACTCAGCTGCTAACTGAAAGGTTAATGGTTCAAACCCACTCAGAGGCTCTGCAGGAGAAAGACCTGGCAGTGTGCTTCCATAAAGATTAAAATCCATTGTCATCAAGTTAATTCCTACTCATAGCAACCCTTTAGCCTAGAAAACCCTATGCGGCAGTTCTACTCTATCACATGAAGTCACTGTGAGTTGGAAATAACTGGACAGCACCTAACAAATATAACATTGTGGTCAGAAGCATGGATTCTGAAGATAGACTACCTAGATTTGATAAACATTTACTAGTTATTTAATCCTCTAAGGCTCTGTTTTAAGATCTATAAAATGATAACAATAATGGAGTTGTTATTAGGATTAAATGAGTTAATATATTTAAAATGCTTTGAAAAATACCTGGCACATGGTAAGTCCTTTGTGTTGGTAAATGTTACAGTAGTGAATAAGTATTTTTTAAATATCAGAAATGGTCATTATTTGTAACCATTTGAGTAGTCTCTTTTAAATGTTGCTCTTGAGCCCTTTGATGATGATATGATGCATGAGTTCTTTGTGGGATGGTCACATTAACTCTGTAATACTTTCCCTTTGGAGAGCACTCCTCACTGTGGTTCAGTGAGCAAAAAAAGTCCTGGTTTAACACATATTTGAGTTCAAGCAAGCCCTATTGTGCCTTTGGTGACCAAGTGATATTAGCAACACTAAATCCAAGCCATTTGCCTTGGCTCTCTTTGGCTTTAAAGTGGAGTGAGAGATTTGGCACTGTGCTAAGTGCTAGATTAACGAGAAATTTAACACCTGCCAGGTAGTCTATGCCCACATATCCAGAGGCAAAATGAAATTAGACTGCCCATTAAGAAAGGCAAATTAATGGGCCCAAAGAAATGTTACATACTGTTTCATCTGTAACTTTCCCTTAGGTGTGGACTCTGTGTGCATCTCAGAAAGAAGCACGAATGTGTTTGCCACAGACATAGGCTTAGATTTTATAGCTAGCAATTTTGGATGAAGTGAAGCAATGGCGGAATTATCTGGCTCACTCAAACATGACACATTTTAAACGTTGATAAAAATAACTTCAGTTAGGGTAATAGAAATGTTCTATAACTTGACTGCAGTGTTGGTGGCACAGCTCCATAAAGTTTACTAAAAATAATTGTATTTTACACTTAACAGTGGATGATTTTTTTTTTTTTTTTTGGCTTGTAAATTTTATCTCAATGAAGTTTTTTTAAAAAAATCACTGGATTCAGAAAAAGGAAATACACATTCCAGGCTGCAGTCAGAATTCTCCATTTTACTTGGTGATGGGGGAACAGCAACAGTAGTTGAATTAAATTCTTATCTAATCCAGAAACCTCATTTTAGCTAGCAGTTGTCATCTCAACCAACCAATGATCCATCTCTCCATCCATTTGGCAAATACTTGTTGAACACCTACTACAGATACAGTTGCACAACTTTGATCTGAGCCAATCAAATGCTAATGACAAGTACCTCAAACGGAAAAAAGGCAGGATCAGGAAGTGTAAAATTTAAAGCCTCTTCTCTTTGTGGGGATTCTAAGAAGCAGAGGTAATCTCAAAGGTGCAGGAAGCATGGAAAGGAGAGGCAGTGAAAGTGACTTATTTGTGCTTTAATAAGCATCATCCAGCTCTGGTGGTGTAGTGCCTAAGGCATTTGACTGCTAACCAGAAGGCTTATGGTTCAAACCCACCAGCCTCTCTGTGGAAGGAAGACTGGGCAGTCTCCTTCTGTAAAGATTTAGTGCCTCAGAAGCCCAAAGGGGTTGATTTGAGTCAGAATCCACTCAATGGTAATGAGTTTGATTGATTTTTTTTTTTTTTTTTGGAGCCCCAGGCAACACTTGAATTCACTCAACATTGTTTCCAGTGCCCTCCCCCCCACTGTGTTCTGTGGCCCTGTCCTCCTTCTGTGACTCTCCCTTCATATTCCTTCATCTGGCACTCTTTTATTCTTTGCAAAATCTTTTCTCAGAAAAAGAGATAGAAGTCATGAATGCTGAGATATCGAAGACTTCTTTACTGATATATCATCAGATAACTTTAGAAAAGGTTTAGATAACTTCAGAAAAGGTTGTTCTTTTTTTTTTTTTTTTTAAAGTGGGGTAATTCCATGTTGAAATAATTGCACAGTCCTGCAACATCTTCATAATTGTGGTATGTTGGAGTCCATTGTGGCCATTGTGTCAGTCCATCTCATTCACGGTTTTGTTGAGGACAGCTTTTCTTTCTGTTATATATGAGGTTGCCATGAGTCAGAGCCAACTCAATGTCTGGTATCAATAATAGCAGCAGTGGCGACAGCAACTTCTATGTCATTTAGATCCATTTAGCAAACACTTGCCAAGTTTCCATACAGTCCGCATAACATGAGATCCCCATATACGGAGGTGACTTCTTTCCCCACACATCTCACTCTTGCTAATGTTTGAATGACTGAGCGTTAACTGAAGATATGAAGATGGATTCATGTTAAGAAAGTGCATGCAAAGTCTTAAGCTGCCCTGTTTTGATGTTCACAGGCACAGACATCAATGGGGCTCTTCAGAGGGGCATCAGGCTGCTCAGCGACTATGTGGCCCACAACGACATTGAAGACCGGAGTGTATCCCTCATTATCTTCCTGACAGATGGGAAACCCACCGTGGGGGAGACCCAAACCCTTAAGATTCTGAGCAATGCCAAGGAGGCCGCCCGAGGTCAAATCTGCATCTTCACCATTGGCATTGGGAATGATGTAGACTTCAAACTACTGGAGAAGCTGTCACTGGAGAACTGTGGCCTCACACGGCGTGTTCACGAGGAGGAGGACGCAGGGTCACAGCTCATTGGGTCTGTCGTCTTAGGACAATGAGAGGATATCTGGAGTGAGGAGGGGTTGGGTTTAATGAGAAACTCAAATATTAGGGTGTTTTGCTACACCTTGACTTTGAATTGTTAGAAATCATCATAACTCATTATTCTAGGAGCATTACATTTTATTTTGAAAACTGGCAGATCTGGATTCAAATTATGGTCCTCCTGCTTTGTGACATTAAGCAAGTTTTTTACACCTGCCTGTGCCTCAGTTTCCTCATCTATAAAATGAAGATTACAGTCAGTTGTCAGAATTTAATGTGAAAACATATGTAAAGTATTAGCAGAGTATCTGTCACATACTAGGTGCTCAATTAGTTTTTACATTTATAATGGTCTTTTTGACATATTCTAGTAAAAAATTATAAGGAGCCCTGGGGGCTTAGTGGGTAAGGCATTTGGCTGCTAAGCAGAAGATCAATGGTTCAAAATCCACCAGCTGCTCCACAGAAGGTAAATGAGACAATGTACTTCTGTAAGATTTATAGTCTCAGAAACCCCATGGGGGTCACTATGAGTCAGAATCAACTCAGAGGCAGTGAGTGAGTAAATTTATACTTATTCGACCCTAGGAGGTAGGTAGGGCAGGCAATGTAATCTCCATTTTGAAAACTAGTTAAGTGACTTGTTTGTGATCATATTATTATTTTGAAGTGGGAAGAAAGTAGAACTTAGATATCATGTTGCCAAATGTAGTGTATGATTGCTGTTGATTCAGTGACATGCTGACTCCTAGTTCAGCATTATTACCTGCTGCTTTGTTGCAAATATTGCATATACCTTAAAAGGAAAAGGAAGATTTAGGTAGGTTTATAGGTGTTTCATAGCCATAACCAAAGAATATTCATTAATGAGCAACCTAATTGGAGATCCCTAATAGTGTACAAGGAAGACATATCCTCAGTATGGGACTAGTCACCATTTTCCTCCAGCATTTTCACTAAAGATTTAAATGTAAACAAAATTTTGCTTCCCACATTTACAAAATTATTCAAAACTAGATCCAAAGAGGGATCTCTTTGAATGCGTTGTATGACAGAATTTTCAAATGTATGATATTGTTTGCCAGAATTGGCAGATTCAAGAAGGCGTTCATATGCAAAAGCAATTACACTGAGACAAATCTACTGCATTGTCATGCTGATAAAAATGTCAATACTCAACAATTATTGAGAACTTACACTATGCCAAGCACTTCTCCATGCATCCTCTCATGTGATACTCACAAAAGTCCTAGGAGGTAGGATAGCTTTCACGACAGAGATGACATGATACCAAGGATGAAATAAGAGAGATGTTTATTTGTCTCATCTGTAGTAATCTGGACAGGCTAGATTCTTCTCCGTAAGGTTATTCAGATACTCAGGTTCCTTCCATTTTTTTTTTTAATTGTGATTTGGGTGAAGATTTACAGAGCAAATTCACTTTCCATACAGCAGTTCACATATACTTTGTTGCATGTCATTCACCACAGTTTACCACAATGCAACAGCTCCCCTCCCACTTCCTCCCCATAGTTACCTCTTCCTAGTGTCCATCCCTCCATACTCTCCTGCCCCCTGAGCTGTCTCCCTGTGCATAAGCAGCCCTTCCTTCTCCCATGATTGTTCTCTCCAGGGCGTGAGTCT
>NW_006921615.1:15677338-15690038 GCF_000298275.1 Orycteropus afer afer
GTTTGTTCCCCAGCCACCGTGCACAATCCGTGCAGTCCCTGGCTATCAGGGTGATTTTTAGGTTAATTCTTAGGTCCTACCACCAGTCAGGAATCTCCAAGCCGCCTGTACTGTCAGGGTCGCTCAGTTCACTGTCAGACCGCAGCTCCGTATGTCTCCTTTTTTGGTATTTTCATGCAAATTCTTCTGCTAGTTGGTGTTTAGTCCACTTTTGTATCATTCCCTTCAAGGCTCAGGGGTCCCAGATTATCATCTGTGTCTGTGTTAATTGGTTTTCCTTTTCTTTGTTGAAGAGGGTCTGTGCAGTCCTTCTGCCTAGTCCACCATCTTACGGGAACTTTCCTTCCATTTTATTGCTGTGCACCCCTTAGAGTACTGTCAGCAACTGCAAGGTTGAAATTGGGTCAGTGTTACTTCTGTCATCCAGCCCAATGGAAGGGGGAAAGAACAGCAAGCCAGGGCAAGACATATTCTTTTAAGCAAGTGTTGTAGAAGTTGCACATATCATGTCTACTCGTTTTCCACTGGTGAGAACATAAGTCACATGACCACATTTGACTGCAATGGAGGCTGGAAAATGTTTCTAACTGGATAGATACATACTAAGTTAAAACTGCATTATTATCAAAAAAAGGGTAAAGTGGATTTGGTGGGATAACTAGTAGTCTTCCAAAGTGGTTATTGTCAATATCCCCATTTTATAACTGACGGAACTGAATGAACTTCATAGAGGTTTAGTCCTATGCCCCAAGACACACAGCAAGGAAGTGGTGAAGTAGAAGTTTTAACTCCACAGTCTATGCTTTCTAGGTCTTTGAAAGAGAGGTTTAAGCTTCTCCTTACTCAGCAAGAAGAACCATGCAGCATAACAAAGAGAAATGTAATACAAGTAAGTGCTGCATTTCAGAAAAACATCATATTAAAGTCATGATCAGAGTTCTTAAGTCATCTGAGATATGTTCTTGGTCTAAGAAAAATATAAAGATATTTGAGAAATTTAACCAACCAACCAACCAACAAACCTGTTGCCATTGAGTTGATTCTGACTGACAGCAATGCTGTAGGACAGAGTACAACTGCCTCCATAGAGTTCCCAAGGCTGTAACCTTTATAGAAGCCAATTGTCACATCTTTTTCCCCTGGGTAAGCTGGTAGGTTGGAATTGCTGACCTTTCCATTTGCAACCAAGCACTTAACCACTGTGCCACCAGTGCTCCTTTGAGAAACTTGGTTGTTTACAAAGAAAATTTACCAAGAGTGATTAGGGTCATACAAAGTGTAGTCATACAAAGACTAGTTAATGAAGCTGGGGGATGATTAGGCTACATAAAAGAAGACTTTAAGGAATACATAGCAGTTGTTTTAAAAGTTGAATGGATGCCATGTTGAGATGAATAAGACCACTTCTGTTATGCTTCTGAGGCAAAACTGAGACCAATGAGTGGAAATTTCAGGAATTAAGATTTTGATCTACTATTAGGATGTTCCTCATCATTGGAGCAGTTGAAAAAGAGACTAGGAAACCTTGTCACACAGTGAATTCTCTTTCACCAGGGCTGTTCAAGCTACTGCTGAATGACTTCTTTTCAGAACTGTTGTGTGGGGTAGAATGTTGGACTTGAAAGTTTATAAGATTAAATCCATGCCTCTGAGAGTCCATAGTTTCTTTTAGGACCTCGTTGCCAGGGAAGGGCCTTGATTATCTCTCTCTGGTCTTCCTTTCCAGGTTCTACGATGAGATCAGGACTCCTCTCCTCTCTGATATCCGCATTGATTACCCACCCAGCTTAGTGGAGCATGTCACCAAAACGCTCTTCCCCAACTACTTCAATGGCTCAGAAATCATCATTGCTGGGAAGCTGGTAGACAGGAAGATGGATCAATTGCATGTGGAAGTCACAGCCAGCAACAGTAAGAAATTTGTCATACTGAAGAAGGATGTACCTGTGGAGCCCCAGAAGGTAGGGAATGATGTCACAGGAAGCTCCAGGTCCAACAGTGATAGCAAAGAGGACTCCAATCACATTGAGCGTCTCTGGAGCTATCTCACCGTGAAGGAGCTGATGAGTTCCTGGCTGCAGAGTGACAATGAGCAGGAGAAGGAACAGCTGAAGCAGAAGGTCGGGACTCTGGCAGTGAATTATCACTTCCTCACCCCATTCACCTCCATGAAGTTGAAGAAATCAGTGACTCAGACAGAGAGACCAGAGGACAGCTATGGTATGTCTGCTGCAATAGGTCCTGAAACAGTGATGCAGAGCTTGCGAGGAACCAACATGCAACCAGGTAACAAGACTCCAGTGAAGGCAAAAAGGGAGGGACATTAGACCTAAAGATGTCAATTCAAATTCCTTTGAAGGCCAGGGTTACCTCATCAATAGTCTGTTTTATTTTGTATTACTATAAAATAATTTTATTGATGTTTTAGTTATTATTTTTTTCTATAACTATAAAATAATGTTTATATTATTGTAAAGTAATATTCTTTATTGTTTTCTAGACTATAATTATAAAATAGTATTAATATTTTTGTTTTATGTACTTTATTATTATATATTATTATAATTTTTATAAATAATAATTCTAAAGGCAGCTTATGGTCTTCAAAGGGTGTATTAGATTGTTGTATTGTTATAAACTGTGGATCACAGTAGAGAAATGATAAAAGGTGACATTTGGCTCAGAAATGTTGCCTAGTGAAGTCAGTCCATTAGTAAATCATCAATAAATTGAGTTCCTACTACAAGCCAGCCATTTTCAGAGTCACCAGATGAACAAATAAAAGCTCATTTTTATATGCCTTTCTATATTTTATTTTTAAGTACTTCAGTATAATCATTTTATGTGTGTGCTTGATTTTATTTTCTTGAGAACACATGTGAGGAATCAAGATCTGGATTCTTGAGACACTACTCTTTACATATCCATTCTCAGCACTGAGACAGAAACAGTCATTGTCAGTCTTGGAGCCATTTTATTGTAGGGAGTCAGTAGGGACAAGAACAAGAGAAAGGACCAGTGGTGAAACCAAAGCAAAGGATTTTATTCTTGGTAATATTTGCTGTGGAAAAGAACTTGCTTTTTTTTTTTTTTTTTCCTTATAGTGCTTTAGGTGCAAATTTACAGAGCAGAATTGGTTTTGCGTTCAACATTTTGTGTACATTTGGTTTCATTCCCCAATTACCATCCCCAACCCTAACCCACTCTCCTACTCTCCCTTCCCAGTAACCATCCCTCCTCCTTGTGCCCTTCTTAGTTATGCACTCCTGTGTGTCCTGCTTTTCCTTTGTGTGAATGTTGCCCTCTTGTGCCCCTTGGCCGATTGCTCCTAGGGATGTATTTCTGTTTAGTAGGTAGGTGCATTGCCCTGAGTGGTCTGAGTGTATGTCTTACTTATTACTGAGCTGAGAGCCAGCCCTTGGGAGTGAGTTTTATCCCAGTCCTGAAGTGTATCCCAGGGCCGTAGTCTTGGGGGTCCCACCAGACTCCATCCGACCAGTAATTCTGGTCATTATTGTGTTTTTGGATTTTGTTCCATGTTTTTCTTCCCTCTCTATCCAAGATCCCTAGTTTTGATCCCTTCCCAAATGGTTAGCATTGGTAGCCAGGCACCATCTAGTTCTTCTGGTCTTGAGGTCCATCATGTCCTAGGGCTACTTGTTTTCAAATGCCCTTTTTTTTTTTTTTCATTTGTAATCCTTTTTTGTCTGAGAATCCTGTCAAGTTTACAAGGAGCTCTTGTGGTAAAGTGGTTAAAGCAATGGGCTGCCAACCAAAATGTAGGTGGTTCAAACCCACCAGGCACTCTGTGGGAAAAAGATGAGGCATTCTGCCTCTGTAAGGATTTACAGCCTTGGAAATCCTATGGGGCTGTTCTACTCTGTCTGAAAGGGTTGCTATTAGTCAGAATGGGCTTAATGGCAGTGGATTTGATTGGGTTTCTTTTGGGCAAGTATACAGAAGGAATGCTGGTGGCACAGTGGTTAAGCATTGGGCTACTAATCAAAAGGTAGGTGGTTCAAACCCTCAGCCACTCTGCAGGAGAAAGATCAGGTAGTCTGCTTCTGTAGAGAATTACAGTCTTAGAAATCCTGTGGAGCAGTTATACCCTGCCCTATAAGGTCACTTATGACTATGAGTCAGAAGAAACTCAATCACAGTGGGTTTTGGGTTTAGTCAAGTTTACATCTCCTAAGGAGAGGGAACTAACATTAATCCAGACCTTACTAGGCACCCAACAGTCATCTTCCTTATTCCTTGTACTTGATAGGAGCCCTGGTGGTGCAGTGGTTAAGTGTTTGGCTGCTAACTGAAATGTCAGTGGTTTGAACCCCTAGGGCTCGCATGGAAGAAAGATGTGGCAGTCTGCTTCCATAAAGATTTATAGCCTCAGAAACACTGTTGGGTACTTCTACTCAGTGCTACAGGGTCGCTATGTGTTGGAATTGACCCAACAACAGTGGGTTTATTCCTTGTACTCTAAACTCTGAGAAGTACTTGAGTATGGTAGAGAGAACATGAAGTTTGGATCTAGACAGAGGTTCCATTCACTGACCCTACTCTCACTATCTGAGGCCTGGACCAAGTTCCTAAATATCTCTGAGCTTTCATTTCCTCATCTGTAAAATGGGGATAATAATAGTTTCCCTAGAGGGCTGTTGCTAGTATTAAATGTGTCAAGTCCTTGGCACATACTGAGTGCTCTACAAATGTTGGATCCCCCTTCCTGAAAAAGAGTGTAGTTCTAGAAATGTATTGAAGACGTGAGACCCTGATATTGAGGTTAAAATGATAAGTTGCCCATTTAGAATTCCATTTAGGAGTTTTTCTTGGCAAAATTAGTGCAATTCTACTTCTCATTAAAAGCAAATTGCTTGATGCTATTAGTTCACACTAGCAAAATTGCTGCCACAACCAGGAAAAAGAAGTTGTTGAATAACATGTTTATAATAGCTTCAGGAGAGATCAAACACAAATGATACTCAGAGGGCCAAGAATACAAATGAAAAAAATAACCAACTAATTTCTTAAAGGAGCCTTTTGAAATAAGATTTTCCTGATGTATGAGTTAGTCTTGAGAACGATCTCCTCTCCCCTTGTTTTTTAAATTCTAATGATTTTTAAAATTTAAAAACCAATTTTTTTGTTTGTTTGTTTTGAGTGTCTATGGCAGCTTTCACTCACTAAGGTTCATGGCTAAGGTTCAGACAAAGTGGTCTGTCTGCGTTCTGCCAATGTCATATGGGCCAGGGACCTGCGTCGGGAAGGGGAGACTTAAAAACTATTTAGGTATTTTTGATCTTGAATTTCTATGAGGGGCAAACATCAGTGAAGAGGAGCACAATTTTGTAACTACAAACAACTTGAAGTAAAATGTAAAATTTATGGTAATGAATTTACTTCTAGGCTACTCTTTAACCCGATGTTTATATTTTTGCCTTGTGCTTTATGAATTAGGCTTATACATATCTATAGACACTGGATTATAAATTTATCTTTAATATGATAGAATAATTTTCTTTGTCATATGCTCAGAAATCACAGAAAATGTATGAAAGAATGAAATATTTACGCCTCCATGTTTGATGCCTCACTTGCAGCTTGTGAGGCCACGCTCCCCCTTTAAGATGCATGATGTTTCTCAGATTTATTTTTATCCTTTAGATTGCTACAGTGGATCTGAAAATTATATTTTACTCATCTTAACTCCATTCTTTCCATACCTCTCACTCATCTTCTTTAACAAATAACAGTGGTTGTTCTCTTCTTTCTCCTTTCTAGGACCGGCTCTCAAGAGACCATACAATCCAAGAATTAAAATCTCAAAAACATCAGGTAATGAAAAAGAATGCAATTGTGCCTAAATTGAGAGTAAGATTTGAATAGAAAGTGGGCAGCCAGGAATTCCCTGAAGATAGCAGCTCAGAGAACAAGGCCTCAGGGCCTTATTTATTTAGTCCAGGCCAACAGTTTAAGGCAGATGCTAAGAACCAGGACCATCATAAAACCCTTGTATAAACACTGTGGAGGTAACTCAGTCCCAAAGGGGCCTGGTGATGGCACTGATAGAAGAATAGATGGATAACAGAAGCACATTTTGATAATTACTAAGTTTAAAAGACATTTGTTTTAGAGAGCTGATGTATACACATACTCCTATCCTTGGTGTTATAAATATCTGTGACATGCAGGCTTGGATTTTTTTTCTCTTTTTTTCTTAATCCTTGTCTTTAGAGGGGAAGAAGAGCTAAAGAAAAAGAAAAACTCATAAAATTTCCTTTTGCCAGCTTCCTGGGATTATAATAAAAATCCAGTTGTAATAACAACACAATGGTTGGGTTTTATTCTTAAAATGTGCACATCTTCCTTTGTAAGTTTTTATTATTGCCTTTCTTTGCTGTGCATACAAGTTCATAAAGCCAGGGACAACATCCTAGAGATTAGCCATGGGGATAGAAGTACAGCCCCCAGTGGACAGATGTTCTTCCTTTAAGCACACCCATCTTTTATGGAATGTAAGAAAACCTTCTTCTTGGATGGTGTATGGATGTATTGACTTTCAGACTCCTCCCCCTTTCTCAGAGCCAGCAGAATCTTTTCCAGTAAGGGGATTTGGAAGATTTGAGTAGAAATGATGTGCTATAAGCACATAGAAAACTCTGAGAGAATGGTCAGATAGTGTATTCATACTTAAAGAAAGCCAAAAATATGAATGTGAACTTTTATCTCTATGGGTATCACTTTTTTCCCCATCTGCAAAAGACCAACACCGTGCATTTCTGTGTGTGTTGCCTTTCACAGGGTACTTGAAGCACTTTATAATGAGATCAGGCAAATTCTCTCCAAGGTCCTCATGAGTGATGCTGGGGCAGAAGGAGATTTCTAGCAATTACACTGAGGACATTAATTTGCAGATTGAAAAGACTGAACTCCTCCTACTCTCCCACCATACACATTTGTGTACACATAGGTCCCTGAGTCATGCAAGCAGTTTGTACTTAGCTGCTTTCCTAAATGTTGGCAGATCAAACCCTGATTGCACAACAGAAGAAAGGCCTGGCAATCTGCTTCCATAAGATTACAGCCAAGAAAACCCTATGAAGCAGTTTTACTGTGTAACACAGAGAGTCACCATGAGTCAGAATCAACTTGACAGCAAGGGGTTACACATATGCACAAAGTGGAGAGGCATCCAGTTGCATATTGTGTTTGGTATGGGAATTAGAAATGAAATCTCTAATCTTGTAAGAAAAGAGGATTGATGTTGATTCTTGGGAAGTATTTTGTCTGTACAGTATAAGGCAAGGCTGTTCACCTTTAACAGTGGTGCAAATGGGGAGAATGGGCAAGGAACAGAGGCCAGTTGAACTTTGTGGTCTCATCTGTGACAAAAAGTAGGAGAAATAAAGTTAGTATGACCTGAAGGCAGGATTCCTACCCTCATCACAGACTGCACTGCTGACCTCCTAACCTGCTGTGTACTTGTTTTTTTCCCCCTATTGTAGTAAATACATAGCTAACAAAATATTTGCCATTTCTTCAATCTTCACACATACAGTTCAGTGACATTAGGTATGTTCATTATGTTGTTCAACCATCACCATTAGTTTTTCCTCGATTTTTCATCACCCTTCACAGAAGCTCCGTGTCCTCTGATCCTGTGGACTCTTTAGGCTTCATTTGTTGTTACTGTTATGTGCTCTTGAGTTAATTCCGACTCATGGTGACTCCATGTGACAGAGTAGAACTACCCTATCAAGTTTCCTGGGCTATAATCTTTGCAGGAGGAGATCACCAGAAGATCTCCCATGGAGCTGCTCATGGGTTCGAACCATCGACCTTTTAATTAGCAGCCAAGTGCTTAACCGTAAATTGGGCTGGGTTGTTCCTGTTGTCATACAAGGATGGCACACAGCTGATGCTATGAATATTTCTGAGATAGGCTGTGGCTTCCTAGGAGAAGAAAGACCATAGCATTCATCATAGGAGAGGAAGGAGCCTCATTCAACTTCCTTTACTTTGCAATCAAGGGAGAAAGTTAAATGATATGGAGGAATTTATGTAGGAAATTGAAGAATGTATACATATTCAGTAATAGCTGAGGGCTTGTGACAATAACTCTCTTTACTTTCATGCCCTTGTTATCTAGTAAGGCTTAGTAATCTATATAGCTAACTGAAGTATGGTGACAGGAGAATTATATTTGAATTTAGAGGGCCTTCATTCAAATATTCGCCTTACCATGTACTAACTGAATGACTTTGTGAGTCACTTCACCTCCCAATCATCTCCCTCTTTTATAAATTGAGGATATCATCCTTACAATATTGTTGTCATAATTAAGTAATTCAATGCATGACAAAATATAAAACAGAGCTTACATGTGGAAGGTACTAGGAAATGTCTTTTCTTGTTCTCTCTTGTTTCCCTGCTCTCACAGTGGATGGAGATCCCCATTTTGTTGTGGATTTTGCCTTGAGCCAGCTCACTGTCTGCTTTAACATTGATGGAGAACCTGGAGACATTCTAAGGCTGGTCTCTGATCACAGGGACTCTGGTAAGTTCTGTCCCCCAGGCATCTGGGCACAAGGCAAGGGCATGTGTACTTCCCCTCTGTTCTTAAGATGAATGTCCATTTGTATAAGGGGCACCACGGACATCCTCAGTGAGTGTTGTTGTTGATTAATTAAAAGAAGCAGCTGTGTTCTGGGCTTGGCATCAGACAGACATGCATTGGAATCCTGCTCTTTGACTTAATTAGTTGTATGACCTTGGACACACAATTCATAAGCTTCAGTTGTCACCCTTGTGAAATGGAGTTAATGGTACTTGTTCTGCCTATCTCACAGGGCCAAGATAAAGATCAAGTTAAATAATGGATATGAAGTTGTTTTATAAATATTCAAGTACCATGTAAACTTATTATCATACCTTTCTGTTTTTAAAAGCTATAATCGTGGAGAAATGCTAGAGTTCTAACCTCCAGAGTCTCAGTTCATTGATGATTTAGATACAAACCCCAGATGTTAATTACACAGCTGTGTGTGCAGTGTGCAATGAACATACATGTAAAATAGGTTCTGAACCTCTTGAATCTATAGAAATTAGTATATAGAACACTTATCAGGTTAAATGGAGGTGACAGTGCCTCAGTGATGGCCATGTGGACAGCCATACAACTTGTGAGGACAAGCTTTGGAGTGAACGTTCTGGCATTTCTCAGTTCTGAGAAAATGAGCTTCTTGAAGATTAGGTTACAGAGGGTCCCACAGCAACATGTGTGATACAATTATTTAGTGTTTGATCCCAGAGTTTTTTTCCCCCCATTGTTCTTTTACCAAGCTTTCTAGCTTCAGAGCTAAATCCTACTTATTTCTAATTTCAAAGGTGTGAGGTGTGAGGTAGGGCCCTAACTATATACCACTCTCTTAGAAGCTGTTCACATGGTTTCTTATTCAGCTCCCTGTGCCCGATGGGAAACTCAGACAGAAGGTGCTTAGACCCTTAAGGCTGAAGAGCCTGGGCCTTGCCTGGGTTGTAATTTCTCCTCTTCGCCTGACCCCTTGCCCCAGGGAAGGCAATTTTCCTCTGGAATGCCTAAGAAGTTGCTAGTCAAGATTTATTGGGAAAATTATCCCCAAAGCAGAGAAAATAAGAGCTAATTATATTGTTGTTGTTGTTGTTATGTGCCGTCGAGTCGACCCCGACTCATAGCGACCCCTCCTTGGGTTTCCGAGGCAGTATCACTACGGAAGTAGGATTGCCCAACCTTCCTTCCGAGGAGTGGCTGGTGGGTTTGAACCGCCAGCCTTCTGGTTAGCAGTCAAGTGCTTTAGCCACTAGTGATATTGTATTATTGCAAATTGCCTCTTTGAGAACAAAACACATGTAGCATGCATCACCTAGTTCAATCTCCAGCATCTCATGTAGACTTACCTCTGTTTGCTCTTCAACTGGACAGCATGGAAGTCTATGCTGGGGTCTGACTCACAGGCCTTGCCAGAGTCAAGAGAAGCTGTAGTTGTGTTGATGATAACGAGTGGAAAAGAATAGAGTTGTGTTTGATTGCACTTCTCACCTTACACATATATTATCTGCTATGATGGTCACAGCAGGTGTTATATCCCCTGTTTTACAGGAGGAAATTAAAACTCAGTTTTTTAAAGTGACTTGTCCAAGAATGCATCCTTAGTAATTTGAAGAACTTGTAGGTTTTGTTTTATTTTTATAATAGACTATTTTTCAGAGCAGTTTTAGGTTGATAGAAAAATTGTGCAAAGAATTCCCATATATTCCTCCCCCACGCACATTATTTCTCCTCTATCATTTTGCATTCATTTGGCTCATTTGTTACAATTGATGAATCAACACTGGTATATTATTATTCACTAAAGTTCATAGTTTACATGAGGGTTCACTTTGTGTGTTGTACATATCAAACCAAAAACCAAACTCACTGCCATGGAGTTGGTTGCGACTCATAGCGACCCCTCCTTGGGTTTCCGAGGCAGTATCTCTATGGAAGTAGATTGCCCAGTCTTCCCTCTGAGAAATGGCTGGTGGGTTTGAACTGCCAGCCTTCTGGTTAGCAGTCAAATGCCTTAGGACACTATGCCACCAGAGCTGTTCTATGGATTTGACAAATGCATAATATCATGTGTCCATTATTACAGTATCATTACATCATTACAGTTTCACTGCCTTTATAATACCCTGTGCTCCACCTATTTATCCCTCCCTCCTTCCCCCTGTACCCCTGGTAGCCACTGATCTTTCCACTGTCCATGTAGTTTTGACTTTCCAAGAATGTCATATAGTTGGAACCATACAATATGTAGCTTTTTCAGAATGGCTTCCTTCACTTGTTGTTGTTATTTGCCATCGAGTCGGCCCCACCCCGACTCCTAGCTACCCCTCCTTGGGTTTCCGAGGCAGTTATCACTACGGAAGTAGGATTGCCCAACCTTCCTTCCGAGGAGTGGCTGGTGGGTTTGAACTGCCAGCCTCCTGGTTAGCAGTCAAGAAGGTTCCTCCATGTCTTCTCATAGCTTGATAGCTTATTTCTTTTTATGATGAAGAATACTTCACTGTATGGATGTACCGCAGTTTACTTATCCATTAGCCTATTTAAGGGACAGCTTGATTACTTCCAGTTTTTGGAAATTATGAGTAAAGCTGCTATAGACATTTATGTGCAGTTTTTATATGTGTTTTCATTTGTGTAAATTTGTGTAAATATCTAGGATTGTGGTCACTGGATTGAATGGTAAGCCTATGTTTAGCTTTAGAAGAAACTGCCAAACTGTCTTCTAAAGTAGACTGTACCATTTGCCTTCCCACCAGCAGTGAAAGAGTGCTCCTATTGCTCCACATCCTTGTCAGCATTTGGTGTTGTCATTGTTTTGGATTTAGCCATTCTAAATAGGTGTGTGGTGGTATATCATTGTTGTTCTGATTTGCAATTTCCTAATGACATACGGCAGTCCCTGGGTGGTGCAAAGGGATAACACATTCAGCTGCTAAACAAAAGATTGGTGGTTCAAATCCACCCAGAGGTGCCTTGGAAGAAAGGCCTGGTGATGTACTCCCAAAAGATCAGCCATTGCAAACTCTATGGAGCACAGTTCTATTCTGACACACGTGGAGTCACCATGAGTTGGAATCAACTTGATGGCAACTGGTATTGACATGTGGTATTGATAGTTCAGTAGTAGAATTCTGACCTTACATATGACAGACTTAGGTTTGACTCCCAGCCAGTGCATCTCATGCACAGTAATCACTCACCTAGCAGTGGAGGCTTGTGTGTTGCTATTATAGTGAACAGGTTACAGCAGAGCCTCTATACTAAGATAGACTAGGGAGAAAAGACTAACAGTCTACTTCCAAAAATCAACCAATGAAAACTATGCATCACAGCAGTCTGATTCACAATCCATCATGGATGGAGATGGCACAGGACTGAGCAGTGGTGTTGTTTTTTTTTCCCCCATTGTTCATGGGGTTAGCAAGAGTGGCCGACTTACGACAGCTAACAATACAACAATGACTTGATGATGAGCATTTTTTTCACATGCTTATTTTTCACCTGTGTATCTTCTTTAGTGAGATTTCTGTTCAGATCTTTTGCCCATTTTGTAACTGGGTTGTTTATTTTGTTTTCTTATTGTTGAGTTTGAGGAGTTCTTTGCATATCTTGGACACAAGTCCTTTATCGAATGAGTGTTTTGCAAGTATTTTCTCCCAGTCAATGGCTTGCCTTTTATTCTCTTAAAAGTGTCTTTTGCAAACCTTAAGTTTTTAATTTTTTTTTCTTAATTTTTAAAATGTTTTTGTTGCGAATATACAGCAAAACACATACCAATTCAACAAGTTCTGCATGTACAATTGATTACACTCTTTGATTTGTACAACAATTCTCACCCTCCTTTTCTGAGTTGCTCCTCCCTCATTAACATAAAGTGGCACCCTCTTAAGGTTTCTTTCTAATCTTTTTCAGTTGCTGTGCATAATACTCAAGGCAGCCCTGTTTTTGAAAGTTAAGCTAAGCTATTGTTTGGTTTTAAGGAGCTCTGATGGCATAGTGCCTAAGGCATTTGACTGCTAACCTGAAGGTTGGCTATTTAAACCCACCAACCACTCCATAGAAGCAAGACTGGACAATCTACTTCCATAAATATTTATTGTCTTGGAAACCCAA
>NW_006921615.1:15690682-15692516 GCF_000298275.1 Orycteropus afer afer
CTATGAGTCGGGGCCGACTCAATGGCAAACAACAACAACAACAACAAATTGCTATGGTTAGGACTTTTCATACAATATTTAATAGAAGTGGTGAGAGCTAGCACCCTTGTCTTGTACCTAATTTCTGGAGTAAAGCTCTCAGTCTTTCTCCATTAAGTATAATGTAAGCAGTTGCCTTTTCATATATGCACTGAACCTTATCGAGGAATTTCCCTTTTATTCCAATCTTCTTTAGGGTTTTCATCAAGAACCAAAAAATAAACGTACTGTCATCGAGTCCATTTTGAATTTATCAAATTTTTTTTTCTGCATCCATAGATGATAATGTGGTTCTTTTCTCTGTTCCATTGCTGTGGTGTATTACATGGATTGATTTTCTAATGTTCAACCATCTCTGCATTCATGGACTAAATCCCATTTGGTCACGGTCTATGACTCTTTTAATATGCTATTTGTTTGTATTTTGTTGAGGATTTTTACTTCTGTATTTACAAGACATATTGACGTGTAGTTTTCTTTTCTTAGTAATGTCTTTTTCTGGTTTAGGTATCAGGGTTATATTTGCTTCATAGGATGAATTAGGGAGTATTCACTCCTTTCTATTTTTTGGAAGAGCTTAAACAGTACTGGTGTCAATTCTTCTCTAAATGTTTGGTACAATTCCCCAGTGAAGCTATCTGGTCCAGGACTTTGTTTTTGTTTGGGCAGTTTTTAGTCACTGATTTGCTCTTTTCACTTGTTAGGGGTTTGTTGAAATTTTCTATTTCCTCTTGAATCAGTTTGGGTAGGTTGTGTGCTTCTAAAAATTTGTCCAATTTGTCCATTTCATCTTGACTTTCCAATTTGTTCCTATACAGAGTTGATAATGTTCTGTCATAATTTTCTTTAATTCTGTCAGGTCAGTTTTAATGTCCCCTCTTTCATTTTGGTTATTTGCATGTTTTGTCTTCTTTTCTTTGTCAGTTTAGCTAAAAGTTTGTAAACTGTTGATCTTTTTGAAGAACCAACTTCTGATTTTATTGATTCTCTCTATTCTGTTTTTTATTTTGTTTATTTCTGCTCTGGTCTTTGTTACGTCCCTTCTAAATCTGATAGGTTTAAGCTTAATTTGCTTTCTCTGTCAAATTCCTGGAGTTATTGAGTTAGATGTTGATTTGAAGTCTTTCTTCTTTTTTTTTAATGTAGACATGTATTGCTATGTTTCCCTCTGAGTATTGTTTTCGCTGCATCTCATAGTTTTGTTATGTTGTGCTTTTATTTTCATTTCACTCTAAGAAATTTGTGATTTCTCTTTTGGTTTCTTCATAACCCATTGGTAGTTCATTGTCTAATTTCCATATATTTGTGTATTTGCCAGGTTTTATTCTGTTACTGATTTTGAGTTTCACTCCTTTGTGGTCAGAGATAATACTTTGTATGATTTCAGTCTTTTTCAATTTATCAAGACTTGCTTTGTGACCTAAAATGTGATCTATTCTGGCAAATGATCCATGTGTACTGGAGTAGAATATATATTTTGTGTTTTTAGGTGGAGTGTTCTATATATATATCTATTAAGTCTAGTTGATTTATAGTGTCATTCAGGTCCTCTCATTCCTTGTTAATCTTCTTTCTAGATGTTCTGTCCAATTTTGAAAGTGGTATATTGAAGTCTCCAACTATTTATTGTTGCTGTTATGTGCTGTGGGGTGGGACCCAACTCATAGTGACCCCTCCTTGGGTTTCTGAGGCAATATCACTACGGAAGTAGATTGCCCAGCCTTCCTTCCGAGGAGTGGCTGGTGGGTTTGAACCGCCAGCCTTCTGGTTAGCAGTTAAGTGCCTTAGGCACTAT
>NW_006921615.1:15692641-15706955 GCF_000298275.1 Orycteropus afer afer
CTTCTTCTCCATATGCTTATTTATTTATTTTTTTTTTTAAAGAAATTACTTCTTAAAAGTAGGTGTGATAAAATTGTGTTTTATACATGTGAGAAGAGGATTTGAATGAATTTTTGAAATGAAGACCAAGGAGGTTTGGAGTGGGACAGAGACCAAAGGCTGTGATTTATACTTGGCGTGTTGAGTTCACTTGCTCAAGGTTGAAAGGAAAACCAAGGAAGCTTGTTTTGGTTCCTCAGGAAGTGGAGCACTGGGGCTATGCTGCTTATCAGTCATTAGCTTATGTGTATAGTGTAAAGAAGAAAAGATGAGGACTAAAAGTAGTGCCCATTTTTCCTTGACAGGTCAGATGATGGACAGTAGAGATGGTACTTTAGGCAGATTTATAAGGCATGATAAAGGCAAAGGGGTGTGTGTCACAAAGCTTTGACATTCTACCCCTAGCTAGAGCTCCAACCTGTTTTTTTTTTTTTTTTTTCTCTACCTCTCCTTTTTACATTTTCGCCCATTCTGCCACTCTCTGCCTTTTGATTGGAGCATTTAGTTCATTTACATTCACTGTATTCACTGATAAGAAGTGACTTCTGCCATTTTGTTATTTGTCTTTGTATATCTTAATTTTCTTCATCTTTTGTGTTTTGTTTGTTTTT
Source organism: Orycteropus afer afer (assembly GCF_000298275.1). NCBI lineage: Eukaryota > Metazoa > Chordata > Mammalia > Tubulidentata > Orycteropodidae > Orycteropus > Orycteropus afer. Next base: position 15,693,292 of record NW_006921615.1, read on the forward strand.
GCAGTGAGCCTTTTGGGTTCCTTTCCTCTTTCCTTTTGTGTTTTTAAAATATTTTCTTAGAGGTTACCATGAATATTACATTTAAAAGATTGTATTTATAACTTCTAAGGTAAAGTAAGTTGGTACCAACATAACTTTAGTAATATGCAAGAAATTCTATATCTATACCAACCCTCTCCCCCCTTTTGTTATTGTTATCACTGATTACATCTTTTTATTTCTTGTGCCCTGTAACATAATTTTATCCTTGCTTTGTATATATTTGTTATTTGAAAACACAAAGGACAAAACATTTAGAATTAACAAGCATAACTACCTTATTTCTAGCCCTTACACTTGCCCATGCATTTCCCTTTTGGGGGGATCTTTCTTTTTATGTATAGCTTTGGATTACTATCCAGTGTTCTTTTTCCCTTCTGTCTACAGAACCTCTATTAGTACTTTTTGTAGGGCCCTGTTGTTGTTGTTGTTGTTGTTATTTACCATCGAGTTGGCCCCGACTCCTAGCGACCCCTCCTTGGGTTTCCGAGGCAGTTATCACTACAGAAGTAGGATTGCCCAACCTTCCTTCCGAGGAGTGGCTGGTGGGTTTGAACCGCCAGCCTCCTGGTTAGCAGTCAAGTGCCTTAGGCACTATGCTACCAGAGCTCCTTTGTAGGGCCCTGGTGGATATGAATTCCTTCAGGTAAAAGATTTTAATTGTAATGAAATCTAACTTACCAATTTTTTCTTTTATGGATCCTACTTTTGGTGTTGCATATTAAAAGTCATTGCCAAACTCTGGGTCACCTAGATCTTCTCTTATGGTGTCTTCTAAAGGTTGTATAGTTTTGCATCTCACATTTAGGCTTATGACCCATTCTGAGTTAATTTTTGTGAAAGATTTAAGCTTTGTGTCTGGATTTTTTTTTTTTTTTTTTTGCATATGGATATCCAGTTGTTACAGACAAGTGAATTTCCTTGGATCCTTTGCCAAAGATCAGTTGACTTGTTTTGTGTGAACTTATTTCTGGGCTCTCTGTTCTATTTTACTAACCTATTTATCTGTTCCTTTGCCAATGTAACACTATCTTGATCACTATAGCTTTATCGTAAGTCTTGATGTCAGGTAGTAAAAATCCTCCAACTCTGTTCTTCTTCAGCATTGTGCTGACTCTTTTGAGATTTTTGCATTTCCGTATAAACTTTAGAATCAGCTTGTCAGTATTTACAACATAACTTGCTGGACTTTTTGTTGATTGCATTGAAACTATAAATCAAGTTGGAAATAATTGACATCTTAATATTATTAAATTTTCCTATCCATGAACATAAGGAGCTTTGGTGGCACAGTGCCTGAGGCTAAGACTGCTAACCAGAAGGTTGGTGGTTCAAACACACCAGCCACTCCGTAAAAGGAAGACAAGGCAATCTACTTCCATAGATATTTATTGCCTCAGAAACCCAATGGGGGTTGCTGTGAGTTGGAATTGACTCAATGGCAGTGGATTTGGTTTGTTTTTTTTTTTTTTTTGGTTATCGATGAACATGGAATATCTTTCAATTTATTTAGATCTTCTTTGATTTCTCTAATCAAGAGTTTTGTGGTTTTCCTCATAAAAATCTTGTACATACTGTTTTAGATTTATACCTATGTATTTTATCATGTGTATTAATATAAATAGTGATGTGTTTTTAATTCCAAATTCCAGTTGTTCATTGCTGATATATAGGAAAGCAGTTGGTTGAGTGCCAGGAGTTGTTTTGTTGATTCTTTAGGATTCTCTGTATAAACAATCATATTATCTGTGAATAAAGATAATTTTGTTTCTTCCTTCTCAATATATATACATTTTATTTCATTTTCTTGTTTGGTTGCAATACCTAGGACTTCTGCAATGTTGAATGGAAGTGGTGAGAGAGGACATCTATATCTTGTTCCCAATCTTAAGAGTTTTAAAAGAGTTAAGTTTCTCATCATTAAGTATGATGTTAGTTGTATGTTTTCTGTAGATGTTCTTTATCAAATTATCTTCCCCTCCTAGCTGCTAAGAGTTTTTATTGTGAATTGGTATTAGATCTTGTCAGTGCTTTTTCTGCATTGATTGATATGATGATGCACTTTTTCTTCTTCAGAGCTTTGTTTCTTTGGATTCAAAAAATCCTGGTGTTTCCATTATACCACACTGCTCAATGGCATCACAGGATCTCCAAGTTAGAATCACTGGTAAATGGTAGATACAAAATAATGTTTGGGCCACACAAGAATTTTTGGCACTGTGATCAGACTCTGGAATGAAAGCAACCTTGATATATATATATATTTTTTTAAAAAAAGCAATTTTCCTTCTTCTCCCTCCCATCCCTGGTAACCAACAAAGAAAGTTTCCTTCCATATATAAACCTTTCTTTGACTTTTTACAATGGTGGACTAATACAATATTTGTCCTTCTGTGATTGACTTATATCTTTCAGCATAATGTCCTTCAAGTTCATCTATGTCATGCAGTGTTTCAAGAATTCTACATTATTCTTTAGTGTTGTGTCATATTCCATCATTGTATGTACCATAGTTTAGTTATCCATTCTCTGCTGATGGAAACTTAGGTTGCTTCTATCTCTTTGCTATTGTGAATAGTGCTGTGATGAACATGGATGTACATATATCTATTTGTGTCCTGGCTCTCACTTCTTTAGGATATATACCTAGTAATGGGATTGCTGGAACAAATGGTATTTCTAATTCCAACTTTTTAAGGAATAGCCTTACTGCTTGTGCATTATGGGTTATGCTTGATAGTCTATTTATGCATAAATTAAAAAACCAAACCAAACCCACTGTCATTGAGTTGATTCTGACTCATAGCAACCCTTGCTGGGTTTCCGAGGTGGTAAATCTTTACAGAAGTAGATTGTCCAGTCTTTTGAACCACCAACCTTCTGGTTAGCAGTCAGATGCCTTAGGCATTGTGCTACCAGAGCTCCATGCCATAAATTAGGGCCCCTAAATTTACCCCTATTTTTTTTTTGAGAAACTTTGTAGTTTTGGGTTTCACCTTTAAGTCTTTGATCCATCTGCAGTTAGTTTTTGTGTGTGGTGTGAGGTATGGATCTTGTTTCATTTTTCTGCAAACAGATAACTGGTTTGCCAGTTGTTAAATAGACTATCTCTTCCCCATTTAATGGATTTCAGACATTTGTCAAAGATCAGCTGACTACAGGTTGATGGATCTATTACTGGATTCTCATTTCTATCCTGCTGGTCTATGTGTCTGTCCTTGTACCACTACCAGGCTGTTTTGACTACTGTGGGTATAAGTAGGTTTTGAGATCTGGGAGTGTGAGAACCTCTTACTTTGTTCTTCAATAGTGCTTTGCTTATCCGAGGCCTCTTGTCGTTCCATATAAAATTAGTGATTGGTTTTCCCAAAGAATGTTGGTGGGATCTGGATTGGGATTGCATTGAATGTATAGGTTGCTTTGGGTAGTATTGACATTTTCACAATGTTCAATATTCCTATCCATGAGCATGGTATGTTCTTCCATTTTTGTAGATCTCTTATGGTTTCTTGAAGTGGTGTTTTGTAGTTTTCTTTGTATAGGTCTTTTGTGTCCCCAGTAAGATTTATCCCCAAGTATTTTATTTTTTTGGTAGCTAATGTAAATGACATTGATTTCCTTATTTCTTTTTCAGCACTCTCTGCTGGTGTAGAGGAATCCAACTGATTTTTGTATGTTGATCTTGTATCCTGCCACTATGCTAAATCTTTCAATTATTTCCGGTAGTTTCCTTACCGAGTCTCTTGGGTTTTCTGTGTACTGGATCATATCATCTGCAAATAAGGATGGCTTTACTTTTTCCTAATCAATTTGGATGCCTTTTATTTCCTACCAATTTGGATGCCTTTTAATTTCCTCTTGCCTTATTGCCTTATTGCCCTGGCTAGGACTTCAAGTACAGTGTTGAATAGCGGTGAAGATAGAGGACACCCTTGATCTTAATCTACCTTGATCTTAATCTACATTATCATCACTCCTCACTTACAATAGTTGTCAAACATAGGTAAAAATGGATTAATAACCTCATTCATTAAATCATTCATCCACTCATCCAGTAAGCACTGAGTTGCTTCTATACGTGAATCAGGAGTTACAAAGACAAACCCAGTTGCAAAACCAAACCCATCACCATTAAGTTGATTCCAATTCATTGCAAACCCAAGTATTACAGAGTAGAACTGCTCCATTGGGTTATCTAGGCTATAATCTTTATAGAAGCAGATTGTGAGGCCTTTCCATAGTGCCACTGGGTAGGTTTGAACTGCTAACCTTTAGGTTAATAGTCAAGCACAAAACATTTACAACATCCAGTGATCTGATGGGAGCTCTGGTAGCATAGTGCCTAAGACACTTGACTGCTAACCAGAAGGCTGGCGGTTCAAACCCACCAACCACACCTCGGAAGGAAGATGGGGCAATCTACTTCTGTAGTGATATTGCCTCGGAAACCCAAGGAGGGTTTGATATGAGTCGGGTTCGGCTCGACGGCACATAACAATAACAACAACAACAACAGTGATCTGATAAGCCTAAGGGAGAAAATTTTTATTTAATGCCCTTTAGTATAAAAGTAGAGGGCAATTTTTTTCTAATTACTGTTTTATTTCCCTATACCTTTGAGGTGTGACAGTGAATGGAGAGTTAATTGGGGCCCCAGCTCCTCCAAATGGCCACAAGAAACAGCGCACTTACTTCCGCACTATCACCATCCTCGTCAATAAGCCTGAGAGATCTTACCTCGAAATCACACCAAACAGAGTCATCTTGGATGGTGGGGACAGGCTGGTTCTCCCTTGCAACCAGAGTGTAGTGGTGGGGAGTCGGGGACTGGAAGTATCAGTATCCGCCAGTGCTAATGTCACCGTCACCATCCAGGGCACCATTGCCTTTGTTATCCTCATTCACCTCTACAAAAAGCCAGCACCCTATCAACGAAACCACCTGGGCTTCTACATCTCCAACAGCAAAGGCCTTTCCAGCAACTGCCATGGACTGTTAGGTAAGTAACTACTTATTCACATTGAGTTTAAAGTATAGCTTTAAATCCCACAAGGTGAAGCCAATATTGCCAATATCTTTTGCTTGACTGGGAGATTCAATAGGAATCTGTGTATGTGTGTTTGTGTGTGAGTGTGGGTGTGATATAGAAAGTGTATTTCATATTCCCTGATGGCTTTCTGAGAATAGGAATGGGCTTTATAAACCAGTTCTGATTAGCATTCTGGGAAAGCAAGCCAAGAAATTGAGAATATTCATCTTAATGTCTGGTTCTTTACTGGTCAGTAAGAAGATACAAATAAAGGGCAGTCCATGGCAAAGCATCAAGCACCAGAAATGTATTCCTTCCACAGGAGTCATCCATATTGCTACAAGTGGCAGGCAGTCCACTCTGGCTGGCTTTCTTCAATGTGCAGTTTCACATGGGCACCTTGCCCAAAAGTAGAGAGGAAGCCTTTGCCAGGGCTCAGTTTAGAAGGCAGGATTTCCTGGCACTTGAGCTGGAAGCTTTTATGTAGGGCCTGACTGCCAAACGTGAGATGCCTCTCACAGGTCTTTTGTTCCTTTAGCCTTACTAGTGCCCTCACTTGACCTTTAGCATTTTGATTTTGAAGACCAGCAGTAGTTGAATGGAATGCTCTCCACTCCCTCACCCCAGTACATATCCATTAAATGATAGTATGGAATCAAACCAATAACCAGGGAGGAAAGATAAAAGACCTGACCCTATTTCTCTGTGTATGGGCTTCTGTTTTGTCCTCCCAACTTAGCAGGAGACTGTGATTATCTCTACTTATTTGGTTAGGCAACTTTCCAAGTATTAGCATCTAGGCAGCTTCCAGAAGTGGCAGGCCACTATGAATAAAACTACAGCTCGCTCTTTTCCAGAAACTCATTGCTGTCGAGTCAATTCCAACTCATAGTGACCCTATAGGACACGGTAGAACTACCCCATGGCTAAGCCACCTGACCGCTAACCAGAAGGCTGGCGGTTCAAACTCACCAGTCACTCCTCGGAAGGAAGATGGGGCAATCTACTTCCGTAGTGATACTGCCTCAGAAATCCAAGGAGGGGTCACTATGAGTTGGGTCCTACTCGATGGCACGTAATAACTACCCCATAGGGTTTTCAAGGCTGTAATTGTTATGGAATCAGACTGCCACATCTTTCTCCCATGGAGTGGCTGGTGGGTTTGAACTGCTGACCTTTTAGTTAGCTGATCACTTAACCACAGTGCCACCAAGGCTCTTTCTTTCTTCTCTAGTACCCCTCCTAAAATATATATAAATCATTGATATTGGAAAGTGTGTGAATGCCATCTGGGAGAGTTCAGCTTACATCGTGGTCAATTAACCCAATATACCTTTCAAACCTGGATCTGAACCCACTGTCATAGGCCACCTTTCAGCCAAACAACGGACAGGCCTATAAAGTGAACAATAACATTCTTGAGGAATGTACTCTGCAGAACACTTAACTATAGTTAAGACCAAAAGGGCAGCATTTTCCCCAAAACAAAGCTAAGAAGGCAGATAGTGGCAGGAAAGAAGGAGGCACAGATATAGGGAGCCTAGGGAGGAAGTGGAAAGAGTGCTGTCACATTGAGGGAATTACAACTAATATTGCAAAACAAAATGTGTATAAATTGTTGAGTGGAAAACTAATTTTGCTCTGTAATCTTTCACCCAAATCACAATTTAAAACAACACTGTATAATTAACTCTTCCTTCCTCTGGCTAATATGTGTGCATTTCCTCATTACCAGTGGCCTGAATTGAAGTCAGATTTCACAATAATATTGTCTGCATTTGACTTCTACCTGATGCTTTTTTTGTCCTCCCAGGTCAGTTCCTGAACCAGGATGCTAAGCTCACAGAGGAGCCTGCAGGGCTCGTCAAGAATCTCACTGATCCTCCATTCCATCAGGCAGACAAGAGGTCTGAGACTGTCCTAAAGGTGAAAGGGCACCGAGTCCCAGTGGTCTGGAAACAAAGGAAGATCTACAATGGGGAAGAGGAGATAGACTGCTGGTTTGCCAGGAATAATGCTGCCAAACTGATTGATGGGGACTATAAAGATTACCTGGCATCTCATCCTTTTGACACAGAGACTGCATTTGGCCTGGGAATACTGCAGGGACACTGAAGCTAGTAGCCTTAATTATAAAGTGCTTGACAGTGACATGGTCTGAAGACACCGTAATGCACCTCTTCCTGTTGCTTGTCATGCCTCATCTCTGGGCAGTTAGCTGCACTCCATAACCTACTCTCAGTGGAGTATAGGTCCAATGTCTGCTTGAGCAAAGGGTAGGGGCAGGAAGCTTGTGTAAAACTTCCTTCCTTCTACTTTTTCCTGCCTTCCTCCTTCCTGTCTATAGTAGAGAAAGATAGTAGCACCAAGGGAGGAAGTGTCATAGTCTAAGAAAGCTTATGTCTTCTACCAACTGGCTTGTCCTTCTCATAGCCTTCTATAAAGTAACCCATCTGATGAAGGAAGGTTTCCATGAAATTCCAATCCCCACCCCTCATGGACATGGGCAAATTCAGGCATCCTGCTTTTTTCCTTATAGTAATGCTTAGGAATGTTTGCATTCTCCAGCAGTGTGGCCAACCACTGTCTGAAGAGAACTTCTAACTTTGTCTAGGCCATAGGTCATACAAATGGCACATAGATTTGATCATTGTAAACAATTCAGTGCTTTCTTAGAAGATTTTCTTCTGCTGTAATAACCTGCTCTTAAAAATTAGTTTTCATTTAAAAAAAAAATTGATTGGAAATAGAAAATCTACATCCTAGATGCTGATAACCTTCTAATGGGCCTTGTAAACCACTTGACTTTGCTAGTGGGTGCTCTATTTATTCCAGTAAACTAAAATGCTTTTAATAAGCAAGACAACCTCATGTGGCTATTTTTCACTGGCCTGTGTTGGTGCTGCAAAGTTAGCCAGTTGAATGATGAATCTTTTGCTTGGAGCTCTTCTGGCTTTGTCATAATTCCTAGACCTTTTTGCTTGCAGTCCCCAGCAGGAGAGAGAAGACTAGGAGAGAAGTAGAGCCAGTCCAGTGTGAGCCGATTGGCCTAACCATAGGGATCAACTTGCACATTCTCAGCAGGAAAACACACATTCTATAAAATCTGAAAGACCCTCCATACTTCAAAAAGACCAGAGCCAGGAAATCAGCATGAGGATGGATCTTTAGTTTCAGAACTTGAACAAACCTGGTACTATACAGAAAAGGTTAAAATCAGAGGGCTTGAAAAGTCAATAAATGTCACGCTTCTCATTCTGAGCACCTCTCTCAAGCCTGTTCATATTATCACAGGGAATTGAGCCTACTGATGGAATCGATGCTTCCTTTTCACCCTCCTCAATAGATCACACGTTTTGCTCTGCAGGTCTTCTCAGGGCTCTGATCCCAACTCAGGGAGGGGCATGGTCAGAAAGCACATTGATACAGGTGAAAGGGCACTTGAGCCAAAGAGAAGAGAAATCAAGATTTTGATCAGAGAAATACAGTATTTTGATGTGTGATTGAATTAAAGGCCTTTGTATTGGCCTCACAAGAAACTTGAGGTTGGGAATGATGCCAGGGCAGTTTTTGCATGAAATGTGAAGGCATATTTAGCACTTGGGGAGAAATCAGAGTCAGAAAATTGTTTAGCATAGTTGCCTTCCCTTGGGAAACATCTGAGCAGCAAAATGACATCCACATGTTCTTGTTGGACTCAGATGGCTTTAGGAGAGTAAGTTAGTGCTGGATGACTTTACAGTAATATTTCAGAGTCTTGTCTCTCTCTGTTTCATGAACGTACCAGACCGTGGCTTCATCAGCCGTAGCTAACAACAGATGCCTTGGCCTGTCAGCTGTGCTATTGACTTACTCCCATCTTCTGAAAGTCAGCTGGCTGTTTTCATGCCAGAAGTGTGAATATTGCCAGCCTAGGCTGCTGAAGGATGCATACATATTTTAGAAGTCAGAGAAAGAGGAGGAACATGAGCCAGGGCTAACTAGTGCCCAGGCAGACTCCATGGGGACCATCCTGCTCTATAAATCTGTATCCTAGCTGGGTAGACATCCCTTGAGCTGGGAGGTTCAACCCACTGTTTGCACTTGGAGCAGGTGTGAGTGTCAGCACTCCAAAGGAAAATAATACTAAACAATACCAGTTATTGCTGCTTCTGCTTCTACCTTATCTATGAACAAAGAAAACTTATGCAGTAGGGGGTCCCCATTGCTTACTCTCCTAGTCAGAAAATAAAAATAATAATGATTAAAAAGATAATATCAAGGTTGAGCTTTTATTTTAATATTTTTACTTTAGACAACTTTACTCTCTCTTCCCATGTCCCACAGCAATTTTAGTTAAAGCCAAGAGCAAAGACTAGTGGTATATATCTCTTATTATAAAAGGAATTTACTACTAGATTTCTGTTTTAGCCAGAGACTGATATTTATCAGCCTGAAATCCAATACAAGTGTTAGGTTTTTCCAGTTGCTGTTAAGTTGATTCCAACTCATGATCTAATGTGTATTAAAGTAGACCTATACTCCATAGGTTTTCAATGGCTGAGTTTTTGGAAGTACACCTGCTCCTCACTGACAACATGGTTAGGTTCTAAAGACTAGGTTATGCAAAATCTGCATTATGGAAAATGTTTGGGGCTGTGCCCTGTCTTCGGTTTCAGTGTACACCCAGCCACTCCCTGGTTGCTCCCTGCCTGTCAGGTGCCCCTGCTGTGCTTTAGGATGCACATGGTGCAGCTGGCTCTCCTTCCTGCTATACCTTCCCCACCACTGCAGAGCCTGCAGGGATTGGGAGCAGTGGTGGTGGTGGTTGGGTGTTGCCCACAACCCGCTGCCTCCTGATGCCCACCCTGGGCGGGGACCCTGCTCGTCCTCCAGCCACTGCCTCCCACCTCCTGCCCTAGGCTTGCCCTCCATCTGCCCTGGTCCTGCAACCCTGCATGGCCCCCTACTTTCTCCCTCTTTTCTGTCTCCCCTCACTGAGCTCTCTGGCACCTTTGGGTCCTCACCTTCCTGTGTCTTCACATCATCCTGCCATCACCCCACACCCTCTATGGCTAGATTAAGACATTGTGAACAGGAAAAAGGTGTCCCATGGCCAGTCAGCCACCATCCCTTGTGTAGCCTGGTTGTCACTGGGGTCTCTGGTATATCATTCAGGGTGGTCCACAGAGGGCAATTTGGGCTTGGCCATGGGAACACTGCCTGAGAATTTTTTCAAAGTTGTCATAAACACAAAATGTCAGGTAACAAGATAGTTGATATGTAAGAAGTAGGTGTATATTGCCAGGCCTTGTTTTAAAGCATCTCTGGGGGGATTGAACCTCCAGCCTTTCAGTTAATAGTTGAGTACTTAACTGTTTGTGCTATCCAGGATTCCTCAGTGTTAGACTTAAACCAAAAAACCCAAACTCACTACCATCAAGTCGATTCTGACTCATAGTAACTCCCATTGGGTTTCCAAGGCTGTAAATCTTTATAGAAGCAGACTGTCCCATCTTTCTTTCATTGGAGTAGCTGGCAGGTTTGAACTGCCAACCTTTTGGTTAGCAGTCAAATGCCTTAACCACGGCACCATGAGAGCTCTTTAATGTTAGACTTTGTTGTTATTATGTGCCATCAAGTCGTGCCCGACTCATAACGACCCCTCCTTAGGTTTCTAAGGCGGTATCACTAAGGAAGTAGATTGCCCAACCTTCCTTCCGAGGAGTGGCTGGTGGGTTTGAACTGCCAGCCTTCTCATTAGCAGTCAAGTGCCTTAGACTTAGGGCCTTTTAATTTGATTGAAATACATAGTATTTTTTGTTTGCAACATGTGTTGTGATTAGCAAGCTATCTATGTAAAATCAATGCAGAGGAAAGGAGGAATTCTATTCTCAGTTGAGGAAACTAAGGCAGAGTGCAGCTGAATGATTTTTCCCAAGTTATATAAAAAACTTAGTGCAGGGACAGGCTGGCTGAACCTCTGGAATTCACTTTGCTGGCTTTGACACCATCTTGGAGCTCTCGTAGCACAGTGCCTAAAGCATCTGACTGCTAACCAGAAAGGTTGGTGGATCAAAGCCACCAGCCACTCTACTTCTACTGATGGGCCAATCTACTTCCGTAAAGATTTACTGCCTTGGAAACACAATGGTTGCTATGAGTCAGAGTTGACTCTATGGCAGTGGGTTTGGATTTTTTTTGGTTTTTTGACACCATCTCACTGCATGAACAGGACAGTTATTTGCGTTGGGCATTTACAAAGTGGAGTTACCAAATAAGTGACTGAACAACATTGAGAAATATGTTGCAATTAAAGGAAATAAATCTGATTGTCATTATAAATAGTTAAGGAGTCATCATAATTGACTGACTGGGACTTTGAGCAAGTCACCATCTCTAGGTTCCAATTCTTTCCTTCACTTGAAAAAGAAAGGCATATGAGTGGTCATCTTAAGGTTCTTCTAATTTAAAGTTTTATATCCCAAAATAAAAATGAAGAACCATGGACAAAGTTCTTTACCTGCCCACGGTAGGTGCTTTGTCTTTCTGTATTTGACTTTTTAATGATTTGCTACTTCAGGCTACAAGGGGTGAGTGTTTGGGAAGATAAACCATCACAGCACGTCATCAGAGCCGGTGGCTGTGCTCACGACGCAAGGAGCCTGGGAGTTATAGTATTAATTGTTATAACATTAAATGTTTAATTGAATCATGTATCTTCATAGGTGGGTTAGGGGCAAGATTCATCTCTTTAAGTTTATCTCCTAGCTAAACTGAATCGTTAGAAATGTAAATTACTTTTCCTTTCCTCAGAGTATCATGAATATACCCAAACAATGTTATTAAAAGGTGAAGGCCTTTTGGAACCATAAAAACATGACCCAGCTAAATAAACAGAAAAATAAAATGACACAGCTAAGCAAATACTTAGAAATGGAATTTTAAATATTTATTTTAGTCAGTTTTAAATAATAAGAGTGGTACAAATAGTTCACATTCAAGAGACATTTTGCTAAACAAAAATTTGTAAGAGAATGACATCTAAAAACAAACAACCTATTGGTTATGTTTATTTTTTTCAGGGAAAAATGGAATCGGGGTTGTAGATAATAAAACTTGATTCTAACTGTACTGCTTGTTTATAGGGATTTCTGAATTATATGAGATAATAGGCACATGGAGTAGTGACATGGGAAGACAAATGTTAAAATAAATTACTGTATAGAATGATGGATTTACAGCAGCCGTTCCTGAGCTCTGATAAAACTGTCAGATCCATGGAAGTCTCCTATACCTCTCTGTTCATTACTGTCTGAGGACTCTGGGATTCCATAGCTTTGATTACTTTCTCATTGGGAATCTTAGTTTCCTAAGGCTTCCATAACAAAATACTAAACGTGGGTGACATTAAAAAATGAAAATTTATTCTCTAACCGTTCTGGAGGCTAGAAATCTGAGTTCAGGGTAGACAAGGTTATGTTCTCTCTCTGTTGGCTCTAGAAGAAGATCCTTACTTGTCTCTTTCAGTTTCTGATAGTCCCTGGTGTTTGTTGATGTTCCTTGGGTTACAGAGGGATCCCCAGTGCTGTCTCCCCACTGTGGGTGTGACTCTCTTTGTGTGTCTGTCCTTCTCTTTTATAAGATGCCACTCAGAAGAGATTAGTAGTAGGCCCTACCCTATTTCAGTATAATTTTATTAACTGATAACATCTGCAAAGAAAATCCTGTTTCCAAACAAGGTCACATTTACCAGTACAGGGGTTAGGACTTTAAGATATCTATACAATCCCGTCTCTATCATTGGGTCATTCATTTGTACAAGCTTTGCCCATCATTCTGGTTCATATTTCTTCCATTTGGCTCAGGGTCATTTTCCCCTGTAAATCAGATTTCTAGCTTGTGGTTCTGGTATTCTCCCCTGCATTCCCAAGGGAGTCTGCTGGGTCTCGTTCAGTTTCGGATTCAACTATATTAAATTCTCAGTGGGGCAACACCTGACTGGAACCAGGACAGACACAGAACACGGTAAGATATCACTACTAAGCTGTATTAAAGAGAAAACAAACAATTGGTATCAAGGACAAAACGTTAATCTCACTGAGCTTTGGTTTCTCTATAAAATGAAGGGATTGGGTTAGGTAATTTCTAAGATCCTGTGAGCTTCATTTGATGACTTCAGATGAATATACTTCCCGAACTGCCAAGTAATAGATACATGAGTATTCATTCAATGACTCCAATATATTCATTCAGTGACTCCAGGATGTCAGGCCCAGGGATCAGAGGAAAATACACACAGTTCATGCCTCCGTGGACTTCACAGTTTAGAACAGGAGATAGAAAAAAAATGCAAAGATAGAAATAAAGTGTGATAAATATAACAATAGGATTTTGCAGGGGTTTGTTATCTGAGGACAAAGGAGTGAGAACCAAGAAGGAAGGAGGTCAGGACACCATTTCAATGACAGTGTTAAGAAGAGCACATACAGAGGCAACCACATAAAATATTTTTTTCTATAGTGTTGTTGTTATGTGCCGTCGAGTCAGCCCTGACTCATAGCGACCCCTCCTTGGGTTTCCGAGGCAGTATCACTACGGAAGTAGGATTGCCCAA
>NW_006921615.1:15707055-15709049 GCF_000298275.1 Orycteropus afer afer
GACTCATAGCGACCCCTCCTTGGGTTTCCGAGGCAGTATCACTACGGAAGTAGGATTGCCCAACCTTCTTTCCGAGGAGTGTCTGGTGGGTTTGAACCGCCAGCCTTCTGGTTAGCAGTCAAGTGCCTTAGCCACTAGGCTACCAGAGCTCTCTTCCCATTGAAGCAATCTTCTTCTGTTCCAAGCATGTTGTTGTTATGTGCCGTGGAGTCGGACTCGATTCATAGCGACCCCTCCTTGAGTTTCTGAGGCAGTATCACTACAGAAGTAGATTACCCAACCTTCCTTCTGAGGAGTGGCTGATGGGTATGAACCACCAGACTTCTGGTTAGCAGTCAAGTGCCTTAGGCACTATGCTACCATAGCACTGCTGATTCAGTGGCTACTGAGAGCCCACTTGGATAACACTTGGTGGAATCTTAGGTACCTTAATTCACTTGACCCTGTGCCAGATGAGTCTCCAACTATGCATTTGTACCACCTGCTTCTTTCACTTCTGCTCCCAAGATGCATCAAATTCCTGGGGAAAGTCACAGAACTATAAGGTGAGCACATCCAACCACCAAGGCTCCTGTAGCATTTAACAAACTCAATCAGCTGTTTTATTTAAGTGTGTTTCCCTCTAGGGCTATTGCAAGTCTCCATTCTGCTTCAGCTTTTTAGGCCACCTTTCTAGAGTAACTTTCCTTCCTATTTTGCTAAGGAAACGGAAGAAGGCTGCCTCATTTATATAAAATGGATGGCTCTTTCATTTTGATATCCCCCTTTCTTCCAAGTGTAATTTTGTTTACCTGCATTCCAGATCCCATCCTTTCTCCCTTCCTCTGGATACTTGCCTCAATTATTATTCCCTTTCTTTCTAGAATCTCCAGACTACATTCTTCCCTCTTGATTTCAAGTATCATGCCAAGAGTCTCCTTTATTCTGAAATGATTGTCCCTTGATTGCTCTCCCTTGGGTTTCTAACTTCTCTTTTGTTTTGGTATCAGGCTTGCACTAGTGACTGGTATTTGAAACCTTAGTTTTTCTACTCTCACTCAGTTGCTCAACTCATGAGATGCGGCTCTGTCTTTGCCACATTAGTGGAACTGATTCTCAAATGACACCATTTTCAATATCCAGATCTAGTGCTCAGTGACCTCAACCTCTGTGGCAAGAGTTTCTTGGCCTCTTGCCCTTTCTTGAAATGCTGCATCCCTTTGCTTCTTTTATGCAACTTTAAGCATCCTTTGCTGTAAATTCTACCAAACTGTGGATTAGCCCTAAGGTTCATTCTTGGTCCTCAACACTTTCTTTTCTACATTCTGTCTCCTTTCATGACTCATCCACTTCATGACTTCAGCATTTGCCTCTATATAGATGAATCCTAAATACATATCTGCAGTGTTGGCTTCTCTCTGAGGTCAGTTCCCTTTAGTTATTCTGGCATTACCTCAAACTCAGGAACAAATGCAAACTTTCCATCCTCTAAATGTCTATGTTTATATTACAGGTATTTGGGATTGGGGATCTGGGAGGATGAGCAGAATAAGTTCCAACCCTCATTCTTTTCTATTTCAGATGTTGTAAATAAAGGTGGAAACATCTATATGTGTTGGTTGCATTTCATAGAAGGCTGACTCACAATTTTTATTGACACAGTGCTCTTCTTGAAAATTCTCTGTTAATGTTTTCTTTTGTCTTCTAAAAAACAGCTGTGTTTGTGTAG
Organism: Orycteropus afer afer; assembly: GCF_000298275.1. NCBI lineage: Eukaryota > Metazoa > Chordata > Mammalia > Tubulidentata > Orycteropodidae > Orycteropus > Orycteropus afer. The sequence goes on from NW_006921615.1 coordinate 15,708,764, forward strand.
GGGAAGGAAGGCCCCATGTACCAACTGCTCACTGGGAATTTCTGGTTATAGAAATTGAAAATCACATTTATTAAGTTTATTGATAGGTCAAATAACTTCATTGTACTGCAAGTAAAAAATTCACTGTAAATACATCTTAGTCTGCTTTTGTCAAAATAAAGTTTATTTAAAATGTATAAGGGCAATGGGTGTCTCCTCGTCAAGAAGAAAGAAGAAAACCAAATGAATGGAAACAATCAGTCCTAGCGACTGGTACACCATCTGATCTGCAACCTATACAACTATG
>NW_006921615.1:15709854-15712505 GCF_000298275.1 Orycteropus afer afer
GGAGTGGAGTTTGAACTGCCAAACTTCTAGTTAGCGGTCAAATGCCTTAGGCATTGTGCCAGGCTCTACAAGTGTTTAAAAATAAAGGTTTCACATAATATTTGTAATCTTAAAGTCCACATGGAATGTTACAGAAGGAAACCTTTCCAGGGGAAGGCAGAGTGGATTAGAGTCTGAAGGATTGGCTCAAATGTGAAGTGATTTGCTTTTAAAGAAGGCTTAAGCAAACAAACAAACCAGTTGCCGTCAAGTAGACGCCTATTCATGGTGACCTTATGTGTGTCAGAATACAACTATGCACCTAGGGTTTCCAATGGCTTTTTTAAGGTAGCTCTCCAGGACTTTATTCTGAGGTGCCTCTGGATACACTTGAACTGCCAACCTTTTTGTTAGTAGCATTAAATGTTTGCACCATCTGGGAACTCCTGAAGAAGGCTAGAGCCTGGGAATATTCTACAAACTAAAATTTCTCCTATACAACTTGTAGATTTCAATCTTTTCATCTTTTCAGTCTTTTCATATGCCTACCTGCAAAAATATTTACAAGAACTCATGTTGAAGAAAACATAGTATAAACATGTATTGTTAAATGAAAAAAAAAATTGTTCATACAGTTTCCTCACAAGATAAAATGCTTAAAAAAAAATACATTTCACTTATTCATACAACTGATATTCATTGGGTACAAACCATGTGGAAGAATAAGGTGTACTCCCTCATAGGGCTGCAAGTTATCCAGCCCTGGAGACAATGTTTTATGTATTTGTTGTTGTTGTTGTTAGGTGCCATTGAGTCATCTCCAACTCATAGCAACCCTATGTATGACAGAACGAAACACTGTCTATTCCCGTGCCAGCCCCACAATCCTTGCTACACCCAAGACCATCGTTGTAGCCACTGTGTCAATCCATCTCATTGAGGGCCTTCCCCTTTTTTGTTCACCCTCCACTTTACCAAGCATGATACCCTTCTCCAGGGAATGGTCTCTTCTGACAATATAACCAAAGTCGGTCAGACAAAATCTGGCCATTGTTGCTTCCAAGGAGTGTTCTGGGGTGCACTTCTTTCAGGACAGGTTTGCTAGTTCTTTTGGCAGTCCATGGTACTTTCAGTATTCTTTGCCAACACCACAACTCAAAAGTATAAACTCTTCTTTGGTCTTCCTTATTCATTGTCCAACTCTCACATGCATCTGAGGTGATTGAAAATACCATGGCTTGGGTTAGGTGCACCTTAGTCTTCAAAGTGACATCTTTGCTCTTCTGCACCTGAAAGAGTTCTTTTGCAGCAGATTGGCCCAGTGCAATACATTGTCTGATGTCTCGACTGCTGCTTCCATTGGTGTTGATTGTGGACCCAAGTAATATGTAATCTTTGACAACTTTAATCTTTTCTCCATTTATCATGATATTTATTGGTCTAGTTGTGAGGATTTTCATTTTCTTTATGTTGAGATGTAATCCATACTGCAGACTGTATGTAGTCTTTAATCTTCATCAGTTGGCGCTTCAAGTCGTCCTCACTTTCAGCAAGCACAGTTGTGTTGCCTGCATATTGCTGGCTGTTAATGAGTCTTCCTCCAATCCTGATGCCACACTCTTATTCATATAATCCAGTTTCTTGGATTATTTGCTGAGCATACAGATTGAATAACAATGGTGAAATGATACAACCCTGATGCACTCCCTTACTGATTTTAAACCATGAAGTATCCCCTTGTTCTGTTTGAACAACAGCCTTCTGGTCTGTGTACAGGTTCCTCATGAGCACAATCAAGTGTTCCAGAATTCCCATTCTTCTCAATGTTGCCCATAATTTGTTTTGATCCATGAAATTGAATGCTTTTGCATAGTTAACAAAATACAAGTAATCATCTTTCTGGCATTCTTTGCTTTCAGCTAAGATTCATCTTATATCAGCAATGATATCCCTCATTCCATATCCTTTTCTGAATCCAGGTTGCATTTCTGGATGTTCTCTGTCAATATATTGCTGCAACCATTTTTGAATTATCTTCAGTAAGATTTTACTTGTGTGTTATATTAATGATATTGTTTGATAATTTCCATATTTTGTGGGATCATCTTTTTTTGGAATGGGTACAAACATGGATCTCTTCCAGTCAGTTAGCCAGGTAGCTGTCTTCCAAATTTCTTGGCATAGACGAGTGCTCCAGCAGGACATCTGTTTGTTGAAACATCTCAATGGGGATTCCATCAATTCCTGGAGCCTTGTTCTTCACCAGTTCCTTCAGTGCAGCTTCTACTTCTTTCTTCAATACCATTGGTTCTTGATCATATGACACCTCGTGAAATGGATGAACATAGATCAATTCTTTTTGGTACAATGCCTCTTTGTATTCTTTCCATCTTCTTTTGCTGTTTCCTGCATCATTTGATATTTTGCCCGAGAATCTTTCAGCATTGCAACTTGAGGCTTGAATTTTTTCAGCTTGGGAAATGCTGAGTGTGTTCTTCCCTTTTGTTTTACTAACTCCAGGTCTTTGCATGTTTCATTATAATAATTGACTTTGTCTTCTTGAGCTGTTCTTTGAAATCTTTGGTTCAGCTCTTTTATCTTGTCATTTCTTCCATTTGCTTTAGCTACTCTCCATTCAAGGGCAAGTTTCAGAGTCTCTTCTGACATCCATT
>NW_006921615.1:15713615-15769565 GCF_000298275.1 Orycteropus afer afer
AGTAATATATCAGACAGTGTTTCACTGCTATTTATAAGGTTTTCACTGGCCAATTCTTTGAGAAGTGGATGGCCCCTTCCTTCCTCTGAGTCTGTCTTAGACTGGAAGCTCTGCTGAAACCTGTCTACCATGGGTGACCCTGCTGGTATTTGAAATATTGGTGGCAGAGCCTCTAGCCTCTTAGCAACACAAAAGCCACTATTGGGCAACTGACAGATGAGTTATGTAATTGGTTTTGATAAAAGATAAAAAGCAGTGTATTGTTAGAAAGGGTGAGATAAAATGTCTTGAGATGTAAAAGGGAAGAGATTTTTTTTCAGCTTGGGGCTGAAGAGGAAGTGGCATGCGATCCAGGTCTTACAGAATGGGTAAGGTTTGGAGGGGGAGAATGTCTAGAAGCATTTTATTTAATAACTTATTTATTCTTTGTAAAAACACTATAAAGAAAAAAATATGATCTAGAAGAAATAAACACTCAGGAGATTAGATAATTTGCTCTCATCACAGAGCTAACATGAGATTAGGCCTGGCTGAAATGTCCTTGCTCTTTTCATGACACTGTGATAGCTTGGGCAAAACCACCAGTACCTTTTACTGTGACTTGCCACAGACTGCTGGATTCTGAGTTCAGGATGGTGATGTGTGTCCTTGAGTTGATTCCAGCTCATAGCCACAGTTTAAGACAGAATTGAACTGCTCCTTAAGGTTTCCAGAGATATAATCTTTATGGGAGCGTAGTGCTGGGTCTTTTCTCCCATGGAACTACTGGTAGGTTTGAACCATCAACTTTTTAGTTAGCAGCTGAGCACTTAGCCATTGTACCACCCAGGCTCCTTGAGTACAGAATACCCCCTCTATATATCACTTGGATAGCATAGGGCCTGAAGTGATTTCAGTATTGTTTTTTCCATTTAGGAGCTCTGGTGGTTAAAGCATTTGGCTGCTGCCCAAAGGTCGGTGGTTTGAACCCACCAGCTGCTCCATGGAAGAAAGAAGAGGCAATTTGCTTCTGTAAAGATTTACAGACTTGGAAACGCTATGGGGCAGTTAGTTCTACTCTGTTCTTTAGGGTCGCTAAGAGTTGGAATCAACTCAATGGCAGTGGGTTGGTTTTCTATTTAAAAGCAGATGTCCATTATATTGAATGTTGTGCTTCTTTTTGCCACTGGCTTGGGTGGGAAATAAGCAGGGGTTGCTGATGGGGCAGGAGATGATGGGACCATCATTAGGAAGGACAGCCCCTATCTTCCAAGTGCTTGTTGTAGTATGAGGCTTTTCTTGGAAAGAAACATGGTTAGAAAGTGAAGGAGCCTCATCTTAGCCACCAGGGTTCTACCCACTGGAACTGGGTCCCCATTTGCTCATCCTAACTCTTCAGACCCCAGGAGATCTGAAAACAATAGGATTGCTCCAAGGTTATCATTCTGTTTTTCCTTAGAAATTCCTTAGATGTTTCCTACGAAACATCTCCCAGTCAATAGCTTTCTGAACAAATCATCATTAGATTGAAGGACATGAAGCCACATTGAGGAGCTAGGGTAGGGGGAGCCAGTGGGGATGGGACTGGGGTGGTCTGGATGGCTGAACAAGGAACAACAGGGATGCATCACTACCTCTCATCTGGTCCCAACCCCCACCTCGGGTTAAATATACAGAAATAGAGAGACAGAACTCAAATGCATGTTTCATGGCTTTTAAATGTCACTTGTCTTCCTTGGGCAAGGCTTAGACAATGCAGCTATTGACGTGATTAATGAGCTGGCTAGGCCGCATCTGGCAGAGAGAGAATCAAGCTAAAGAGATGGAAGCACAAGGAACTTCCCTTTTTCTCTGTTAGACACACAGCCACTATGCTAGGGTGACATGCCCTAGTTTCCATGAGTAGATAAGCAAGTCCCTAGAAGAACATGAGTTTGACAGGAAGTAAGAAAGAAAGAGCCAAACATAGAATTGAAATCCAAGGCCACAGGCAAACCAGAGTTAGTTCATAATGGCTGGAGAAAAGTGGGATAGGGAGAGGTTAAGCAAGGTGCTACAAAGAATACCAGGACTCAAAGGTAAAATACTTGAAAAGTACTGGTGTCATTGCTTAACCTCATTTGTACATCCTTGAGCTAAGATGAGTAAAGCAAAATTGTATTACAAATGCCCATATTTAGAAACGTTAACAGATTTCTGAAGTTCTACTGTGGTTCTGCTAGAGTGTCCCTTACTTTCTTTCACCGCGCTAAGTGGGTGCATGTTCTGCCCCCTCCTCCTTTCTTTAATATCCTTGGTCTGGAGTACCTTCACCCAGACCACAAAGCAGATGGTTTAGGTCCTATCACCTCTGTCTGGTTTGTTTGCTTGCATCCAATACCTCCATCCATTTCCTCTCCAATCACCTGGGATGCAGTTTACCAATCTTTAGGGAAAAAGAGTTCAAAGAATCAAAGGGAACTGAACAAATCACCATACCTATGATGCTTAACATCTTTCAAATGGAGACACTTTTGATACTGGTGAAATATGGGGACTCTCTCTCTCTCCAAAAAATGAAAAATAAAAAAGTAAGTAGATACATCTTATTAGGAAGGATCAGCCCAAGGAGAAGAGCATCATGGTGGGTAAAGTAGAGGGTCAGATAAAAAGAGGAAGACCCTGGATTGACACAGTGGCTGCAGTGATGGGCTCAAGCATAGCAACGGTTGTGAGGACGGTGCAGGACCCAACAGCATCATTCTGTTGTACACGGGGTGGCTGCGAATTGGAACTGACTCAATGGCACCTAACAACAACGAGGAGTCATATGAAAGTCCCCATTAAGCCCTAGGTTAAGAACCTTAGCTATACAATCTCTAAATTATTCCTTATAGAAAGTTTTCCCAATGCTATCCAAAACAAAAGATCTAAAGACGGCACATAACAACAACAACAACAATCCAAAACAAAAGATCTAGAATTCCTGTGATGCCACATTCAAGCGGTAGTTAAACTTTCAGTCAACTATCTTCTCTTGTGCTGTGATTTAAACTTAATTCATCTAGTGTGAGTCCTTAAATGACTCTCTCTACCCTGCATTCACTCCTGATGTCCATCCCTTTTAGTAAAAAGGACTGCATTCTAGTGTTTTTGTTTTTTCCTAAACCTATTACTTTCCTCCACAGCACTTTTACCTTTAGGCTAAAGTGATTTCCAAGACCTCCCTGTAAGGTCAGGGGGAGGAGGCAAGCCTATTCTTTCTTTCATATAAGGTCTCCGTGAAAGCTAAGACCCAGTGACTCACTGATGGTCATACAGTCTGTGGCCAAGTGACAGCTGGGTTATCAGCTCAGCTCATTCCTCACAGAAGCAAACCTCACCTCGGCGCCCCTCTTTGGCTGGGGCCTGCTAGGATTACAATTGAATGTACTGGTAAGAAAGGAGGGGGAAAAAAATCCAGCAGGTTAAGTAAAGCCAATTCCTGTCCCCACATGGTAGGTCCCAGGCTGCTGTTGTTGCTAGCTGGAAAAGAATGGAGTTTATTATGTGTGCGGTGGGGGCGGGGTGGGCTAGGGAGGTGTTAAGCAGAGAAAACGGGTTGAAATTCAAGTCACCGAGATGCTGGCGAGTCTCGGCGCCTGCTGTTAGACATTCCTGATGAACTCTGATAAACCCGGAGGCACTTTCACCAAGACAGCCTAATCTCTGCCAGGCCCAGGACACTTTAGCGCCCTATGTGGAGAGAGAAGGGCACGCTGGGAGGCGTGAGGGAGATGAGAGGAGATGCAGGGGGAGGTCGGCTGGTGAGACGCCAGGGCAAGGGGGATTTCAACATTTCCAGAGGGACAAGAAAGACAACGACTTTGCTCAGGACCCCAAGGTCATTTCATTCTGCTCTGGCTATGGTGACATAATGGGATCCGCAGGGGAAAGCACAGGGTCTGGAGGAGGTCCTGCTGCTAAGAGGAGGCTTGCACCCAAGTAGGGGTGAGAGGGAGAGGGAGCGTAGCCCCAGGGAAGGGCCAAAGTGCCAAGAGTGTTGCTGATTAAACTGCTCTAAGGTGATGCTAAAGATGAATGCACTTGGCAACTAACTGAAAGGTTGGAGGTTCAAGCCCACCCACAGTGACTTTAAAAAACGCCTGGTCACCTATTTCAGAAAAATCAGCCACGAAAACCCTAGGAAGCACAGTTCTACCCTGACACACCTGGGGTTGCCAGGAGTTGGACTCTACTTATCAACAACCCCAGCCTGGAGATGGAGGCATGTCCTGAGATAGTGTCAGTTGCATAATCCTCCAAGTTAAGGTGGTGAGAAAACTCTTTCCTTGGGGATAATACCAGCCAGCCTCTTATCTGACAAACACCCCATATTTCCCTTTCTAGACCTGGAGATTAGCATGGCCTCCTGAGGTGGAATTCAAATGTACATGTTTAATCTAAAAATCCTCAAGTCCTTTACTCTCCAACCTGAGAAGAAAAATCCTCGGGGGCTGGGGAGGACAGGAAGTACAGAGGGCAGGCCTGCTGGGCAACAAGGGCCTGACACTCAAGTTCACTGTCAGGACAGCCTTGTGAGCACAGGCTGTTTCCATGGCCTGGGAAATTCCAGGCAGGCAATGCCAGAGCAGTCTGTATCCCCATGGTATTGGTACAGTCTAGGCTCAGAGAAGGAGGAGGACCTGGAACTTTGAAAGCTCTTAAGATGTTTTTGACTCATGGCTTAGCTTGGATGGACAGCCACCCATCAGTTCAGGACTGTCTGTGAGTGAAAGCAGGCCCTGTATTCTCAGCTGCAGTCAAAGTGATCCCAACTCATGGTGACCCCTTGAGCAAAGGAAGGAAATGCTGCCCAGTCATGTGCTGGGCATCCCCATGACTGGCTACAGATCAGACAGTTGTGACCCATGAGATTGTGATGTTTGATTCTCAGAAGGAGATTGCTAGGCCACTCTTTCTAGTTTATTTTAGTCTGGAAGCGCTGCTGAAACCTGGTCAGCACCATAGTAACACACAAGCCTCCAATGACAGTGGGGAATGCACTTGAGGTACATTGGCTGGGAATTGAACCCAGGTCTCCCAAAGGAAGGTGAGAAGTCTACCACTGAACCTCCAGTGTCCCTGAAAGCAGGCCCTATGTCCCTCTACGTAGGCGTCTTGATCTCTCAGAAGGCAATTGTGTTAAAGACAGACAATTTTTAGAGAGGCAGGGGCAGAGATAAGATGTATAAGTGGATTACAGGAGCAAAATATTTTTATTTTAATTCTAGCTGCTCTGAGGAAGGAAGATGAGGCAATCTACTTCCACAAAGATTTACAGCCTTGGAAACCCAATGAAGGGTCACTGGGAATCAGAATGGACTCTATGGCAGTGAGTTTGGTTTTGTGGGGTTTAAAAGGAAATATCTAGCTTTTCTGTTGAGGAAACATGATGCTTTCCTTATAACTGCTCCCTTTTTTCACAAGTCACCCAAATACTTGCACACAAGCCAGACTGCACACTTTCATAAAATGTACCTCAATCCCCATGACTGGATGGGTACCCTCAGGTGAAGGCAAATATTCCAAGTTAAGTTACACGCAGCTGTGTGGACATAAACAAAACACTGTCTCCTTGTGCCCCCCTTTTACACATCAGTGAACCCATAACTCTATCATTGATGTTTCTCATGGCCAGAAGTTAAATTGTTAAGTATATATATACTTGTTGTTGTTGTTATGTGCTGTCAAGTCGGCCCTGACTCATAGCGACTCCTCCTTGGGTTTCCGAGGCAGTTTCACTACGGAAGTAGGATTGCCCAACCTAATTGTCCTCTGGTTGGGACAGTTCTGCACAGTCAAATGCCTTAGGCACTATGCTACCAGAGTTCCTATACATACATACATGTTGTTGTTGTTATGTGCCATCGAGTCGGCCCCAACTCATAGCGTCCCTTCCTTGGGTTTCCGAGGCAGTATCACTACGGAAGTAGGATTGCCCAACCTTCCTTCCGAGGAGTGGCCATATATATATATATATATATATATATATATATATAGTGACTAGCATTTGTCATAATTCAAAAAGAATCAAAATGGGCCATTGTTCAGAGTGAAGACTTTAGTACCTTTACCAGCATCATTTTTTAAAAAAGAAAGATAAGAAAGCACTGGGTTGACAGGTATCCCTGAGATGAATCTCACAAAATGCTTCTTCTTCCAAAATTAGTTTTAAAATCATAGTGCAAACATATGCAGCTTTCTATACTAGTATTTAAATTACAAACTGTTGAAAATGGTTTCAAACTGGTTAGTTCTGGTTCAACCCCTCTTGGGAATTTGCCTTTCCACCCCAGATAGACTGAAACAGAATTTACATTTTAATAAGCTCCCCAGGTGATTCTTATGTACTGTACATAAGAATCTTATGTACCTTGGGATCTATAAAAATTTAGAAAAATCACTGGGGGATCTTGTCAAAATGTAGATTCTGATTGAGTCTGTCCGGGTGGAAAGGCAAATTCTCCACAGGGGGCCAAACCAGAACAAACAGGTTCGAAGCCCTGGTTGAAAAGGAATTTGCTCTCACATGTGAGTAGCTGACAAGAGATAACTGTGCTTTATTTCTTCTTTGGAAGACATCACATTAGCCTCCCTCATTAGAAGAGCTGCAGAGAGAGAGAGCATCAGTGAAGAGGGAGGTAGAACACACCATGAATGTGGTGATGTGCTCCCCTTGGCAGCTGGGCTGATAGCTTTCCATTTTCAGTTTCAAACAAAGCACAATTTTTATCTGATTACAAAATAGTATATATTCATTGTTTAAAAAACAAAAATCTTGGAAAATACAACAGACTAAAAAAGAATCAATTCCTTTTTTTTTTCCAAATAATATTATATTGTGTTTATGATAAAAGTTTCACAGCAAATTAGGTTCCCATTTAACATTTTTTAGACAAATTGTTCAGTGATATTGGCAAATTTTTCACAATGTGTCATCATTCTCATTTATTCCATCTGGTTGTACCATTTCCAGTACTCTAGTTTCCCTGTCCCCTTACCTTCTTATCTTTGCTTTAGAGTAAATTTTAATTATTTGGTCTCAGATGATTTTTTAAAGGAGCTCATTAATCACAGGTGATAGTCTTTATTTTAGGAGCCAATCTGTTATTTAGCTAAAGGGTGAACTCAAGGATCATTTGGTTTTCAGATTTAAAGAGTACCTCAGGCGGTAGTCTCAGGGCGTCTTCTAGTTTCAACTGTTTTGGTAAGTCTGGGCTTTTTAAGAATTTGACTTCTGTTCCACATTTTTCTCCTGTTCTATCAGTATCCATTTATTGTGGCCCTGATCAGAGTGGTCAGCAGTGGTTCTGAAAAGGCATCATCTAGTTATTTTGGCTTCAGGGTAAATGAGGTGGTTCGTGTAGACTGTTAGTCCTATAGACTACTTTTTTCTCTGAGTCTTCTCTATTTCCTTCTTTCTCTTTTGCTCTGGGCAAAGAGACTGATAGTTGTATCTTAGATGGCCACTTAATTTGTTTTTAATTTGTATATTTTATTGTCTTCATGTCCTTTTAGGGAAAATACTGCTTTCAAAAGAGACCTATTCCAAAGGATTGAACAATATAAGCATAAGCAATGTCACTGAATTGTCATAGGTGTCCCTGGGTGGCAGACATGGTTAAGAGCTACCACTAACCAAAATGGTGGTGTTTCAAAGCACCCAGAGGTACCTCTGAAGTAAGGCCTGCTGATCTACTTCTACAAGGTCACAGCCTTGAAAACCCTATAGAGTAGTTCCACTTTGCATACATGGGGTCGCCAGGAGTCAGAATCCACTCAATGGCAACTAACAACAACGACAACAGAAAGTTTATTTATAGTCAATGAATTGTACATGTGAAGAATGTTGAAAAGTCAAATCATTTGTTACATATGTATTTACCACAATGATATTTTATATATGAATGAGCTCTATTCCAGGAGATAATCTGTAAGAAATAAGACATTTCTTCTGATGGTTTGAGTGAGCCCAGTCAGTAAACAGCAAGAAATGTAGTCCCAGAAGTGAGATTCAGGACATTTAGCCAAACCTGGGAAAAAATTAGGCCCCAAACGTCTTATATTACTACGTTTTCTGCCTGTCACACCTGTGACATAAGTTTCTATTTGACCCTCAAGAAATACATCATGGCATATTGAAAACATGTAATGAGCAAAGACCAGCATCCCAGCCCCACCTGGCTGATAACTAACCAAGTTACCTTGAGAAAATCACCTACCTGCTGTGCAGCATGTGGAAAATGGAGATCTTAATGATTGCCTCACAGGTGTTGAGAGGTAATGCATGAATGGAGTCTGGTGCCATATCTGGCTTATACTAAGATTTCAAAAAGATAGCTACATATCCAATCAATGTTCAATCAACTGAATTTCTCTACAAAACAGATGTGTGCAAAATACCCCTTAAATCATCACTAATGCCTCTGAATAACTAGGATACTTATTCTAACTTACCTTTTTGAATAAGATAACAAAGGCTAAGGAGTGATAGATTAGCTCACTCTCAGTTGCTTTTTCTTGACTTGGCTTCTGTCTAGTGCTATCAGACTCTTGGGAAGTAGGGGAGGGTGTGAATCATAGGTGTGTGGGGTAACTCATCATGTTTCTATCTTTCTGCTCCGCTGGAAGTGAAAAGTGTGTGATTCCCTGGACCATATGCCAGAGAAAATTAAAAGGTGAATGCTTCACTCCTACACTGGCTTCTATGGAAGATACTTTATCCTCAGACATTGTTCAAAGTGGTACTGCTGCCAGCAGGAGAAACCAAGATTTAGTGATAGGATTGAGCTGATCTTTTGTCTAGTAATCAGCAAGGAGGAAACTAAGCCAGCCTGATGCTTACTCTAGTGAAGTGGAGAGGAGACAGAGATGTGCTGAACTCCTGCTATCTGTACCTAATTAGGCCACCTGCCCTCACCCTTTCTGCTGTATAAATGAAAATTACTGAAGTCATGTCTTAGTTTTGTTCTTTCAGCTGGAGTGTCAGTGTCTCCAGGAAAGCCCTGTTTATTTCTCACATGTAGGGCTGAGACTTGCTGGTTAACATTTATGTAGGGTTATAACACAGTCTCTACATTCCTGCTGCTGCTGCTGTTATAAAGAGCTGTTAAGTTGATTTTCAACTCATAGAGACCAATGTGACAGCAGAACTGCCCCGTTCTAGCCTGTAATCTTTACGGGTGCAGATCACCAGGTCTTGTCTCCCACAAAACTGTTGGTGGGTTTGAATGACTAACCTCTTGGTTAGCACCTGAGTGCTTAACCACTGCACCACAGGGGAGTAATTCAAGGAGTCATCGCTGTATGGGCAGTAAGTGCAACTCCCCAAAATGGATCTCAGATTCCATCTTATTTAGCCACACTTGTAAGAACTGCAAGCCGTTTTCCTTCTCCCTCCCTGTTACTTATCCCCCTGCTCCCCACTCCCACCCCAGTCAGGTATTGACCACCTTCGCTGTATTAACTCATCCTTAGCATAATAAAACTTGCTAACCGGCAGTGTCTTATCAGAGCACACACAGGTGGTGGTCTGGGGCCCTCTCCAGATCAAGACCCAGCACCACTGAGTCTGAAGCCAGTCATGTAGCCCCGTCCCCAGTTCCTGAAACTAAAGTATAAATATCCCTGCAACGTGGGAGGGGGCTAGCGGTCGTCTTGGATCCATTCTGGTCCTCTGCCACTGGATGCTGAATTGCTAGCACTCTTCATAAGCCTGCTTCCTCTTAGCATTGATCTTTTAAATCCTTTCTCTCCTGATTCTTTTTGTTTGGAATAAACATTCATGTCTCTGCCTAAGCCTCCAGGAAAGTGTTTTGGATGCTGTGTTACCTACTCAGAAGGAAGTTCTAACCTCCTTAGGTAATTCCCATGACATTCGGCATTACAGGGAACTAACTATAGAAGGAAAAGACCCATCTGGGAATTAGGAAGCTTGGATTCCTGTCTTGTCCACCAAAACTACAAAACCCTTACACAGGTCCATACTACTTGGTTCAATTCTGGAAGGAGACAACTAGTACATCAATACATGTTTTAAGAGCCCTAAGTATAAACTAGGGGTTCTGGTGGCATAGTGCCTAAGGCACTTGACTGCTAACCAGAAGGCTGGTGGTTCAAACCCACCAGTGACTCCTTGGAAGGAAGGTTGGGTAATCTACTTCTGTAGTGATACCACCTCGGAAACCCAAGGAGGGGTCACTATGAGTTGGGTCCAACTCAATGACTCATAACAACAACAACAACACAAAGTATAAACTAGAAATTAGTATTAAGATCTGAACCCATCAGTTAAGAGGGGAGGAAAGCACATTCTTTACCAATTCAAAGCTGGTATCCAAGCCCTTATGAATGTCTTGGCCAAGAAATGAGCATCTTTTCATGGAGAATGAGCATCACGGTGTACTGGCTTCTCATTTGGAGCAGGCTGGACAGTTCTGTACACATTTGGAGCCTTGTGGAATCCAAAGGTTCTATGTGAATGTATATCCAAAGTTTCCACAATGATACAATGAATATATGACTTTTATATCTATATCTGTTTATCTGTTCCTTCTTGTTTTTAGTTACCACTGGTTGAGTCAGCCCCAAATTCATGGTAACCTCATGTACAATGTAAGGAAGCATTGACCAGCCTTCAGCCATCCCTATGAGCATTTGTGGATCCTACTCTTCTGATTCATAAGGTTTTTCATTGTGTTTTGGAAGTAGATTGCCATGCCTTTCTTCCTAGTCTGTCTTAGTCTGGAGGTTCCACTGAAACCTGTTCAGCATCATAGCAACACACAAGCCTCCACTGACAGGTGGGACCTGTACATAAAGTACACTGGCTATGACTTGAACCTGTGTCTCCCACACAGAAGGTGAGAGCTCTCTCTACTACTGAGATTTTGTATATATGTATATGTGTGTGTGCATATATAAACATACACACACATACACATTGTTGTGTGCTATTGAGTTAATTTCAACTCATAGTACTCCTATATGACTTAGTTTGTTGTTTGTTGTTATGTGCCGTCGAGTTGGACCCGACTCATAGCGACCCCTCCTTGGGTTTCCAAGGCAGTATCACTACGAAAGTAGATTGCCCAACCTTCCTTCCAAGGAGTGGCTGGTGGATTTGAACCACCTGCCTTCTGGTTAGCAGTCAAGTGCCTTAGGCACTACACTACCAGAGCTCCCATATGATTTAGTAGAACTGTCCCATTGTAGATTGCCAAGTATTTTCTCTTGCAGAGCCACTGGTGGGTTTGAACTGACCTTTTGGTTAACAGCTAAGCATTTAACCATTGCGTCACCAGGGCCTGTATCTATCTATCCATCCATCCATCTATATACAAACCAAACCAAACTGCCATTGAGTCAATCCCAACTCATAGCGATCCCTCTTTGGGTTTCTGAGGCAGTAAATGTTTACAGAAGTAGTTTGCCCAGTCTTCCTTCCACAAAGTGGCTGGTGGGTTTGAATCCCCAACCTTCTGGTTAGCAGTCAATTGCTTTAGGCATCGCACCCTCAGAGCTGTGTGTGTGTGTATGTATGTATATATATGTATATGTATATATGTATATATATGTGTATATATATATATATACACACATATATATATATATGTTGTTGTTATTTGCCATCTAGTCAGCCCCGACTCATAGCAACCCCTCCTTGGGTTTCCAAGGCAGTATCACTATGGGAGTAGGATTGCCCGACCTTCCTTCCAAGGAGTGGCTGGTGGGTTTGAACCACCAGCCTTCTGGTTAGCAGTCAAGTGCCTTAGGCACTATGCTACCAGAGCATATATATATGTATATATATATATATATATATATATATATGTGTGTGTGTGTGTGTGTGTGTGTGTGTGTGTGTGTATCCATACACACACACACACACACATATATGACTTTTCTTTTGTAATAAATGTTAAACATAATTGTACTCTTTCTGCACCAAATTCTTGACTTAACACATATGGACTCAACCTAGAAATCATGTTTAGATTTACCTGGACTAGTCTGTACGTGATACTGTCTGCTTCCCATCTGCATGAAAGATTGTCACTACTGTTTGCCTTGTTGGTGGTGAGGTTTTTTTTTTTTTTTTTTTTGGTACTTCCTCTTGATCAAACTGGCTATCACCAAGAACATGATGGCCTCAAAATGGAAAGAAAACATACAAATTGGTTTTTGAATAAAAAATTTCTTCAACAAAATTCTGAAACCTAAACTGTGAAAAATGGTGAAACGTGCCCTTTATCATAAAATCTTGGTGGGGAAAAGGAGAAGAAAATGAGGACAGTGAATTTATGATTCTTGGTTCAGTGTGCCTTTAGCTCTATATCCTATTGTTCTGGTTACCTAATGTCACTCTGACAAGAACAGACCACAAATAGGATGGCCTTAACAAACAGGAGTTTATTCTCTTACAGTTTGGAGGCTTTAAGTCCAAGTTCAAAGTGCCAGGCTCTAGGGACTGGGTGAAAGCCCCTCAACCTTGGGGTCCAGCTCTGCCTCCTGCTCCCAGCCCACTAGAGCTAGAGGCTTTTCTTCACTCAGACAGCTGCTGGCTGCTGAGGCTGACAAACCCAAGGTTGACAAGTGAAAAGGCACAGTCCTGATGTTACCAAACCACACAGCAGGCCATTAACTTAAGTCCATTGTAAGTCCCAAGGTCGGCAGAGCATGGCAGGCTGCTGAACAACGACATAGCTTCATGCAGGGTCCAAGCATGCCATAAGCTAGAGACCATTCCCAAAGTTGCTGCTTATATACGGGAAGCAGACCACATTTCCTAAGACAGCTGCTACTCAGCTGCTCCAATAGATTCCACCATGGAGTTAATTACCAATCACCATGGGGAATAACTACATTCAGCTGCCCAGCCACCCAACCAGGACCAGTCAAGTTGACACACAAAAGTAACCACCACATGTATAGGTAGGCTTGTTTCCAATCCTTGCAACCACGTGCTCTGATGATGTACATCTGGTGATAATGTACCTCTGGTGAAAGGAGACCATAGTAGCTAAGGAAAGGTATAGAGGGGGTACCTTGGAGATAGATATGATGTAGAGCCACAGGGTCACTATGATTTGAATAAGCCAAAAAATTTTAATACTCCTAGTAGCTAGGGATCTGTGTATCATTGTACTCCCTATAATTGATGCATTTGATGTTGAAAAAAGGACAGATAATTTTCCATTTCCTGTTCTATGACTGAATCAAGACAATGGTAAGTTCACTATCTGCCAGTCTTAATATAGTCTAAACTTCCCTTTGTGCCTCCTTTAGTTGGAGGCTAAATCTCAAGAACAGGAAACATCAGGACAATGTTCAAGGCACCAAAAGATCTAATCTGTTCACAGAAAACAAGGATAGATGTATGCCTTAAATACAACAAAACTCCCATATGGAACACGTAAGATGTACACCTCATGAGATCAGCCTGCCTTGTAAACACATTGAATGGTTCTTCTCTCTCAACTCGAGGGATATATGGTAAAACCTATGGTGGCGCAGTGCATAAGGCACTTGACTACTAACGAAAGGCTGGTGGTTCAAACCCACCAGCTACTCATCATTAGGAAGATTGGGCAATCTACTTCCATAGTGATACTGCCTCGGAAACCTAAGGAAGGGTCGCTATGAGTTGGATCTGACTCGATGGCAGTGACTATGAAGGGAGAAAACTGTATAAGGCCATGGTTGTCAGATTATAACATAGAGAAGTGCTAAGACTGCACCCTGTCAAAGGCAGAACACTTATGAGACCCGGAAAAATAAGGCAGTCCCATTGAGTTCTGGGTTTCACTGTATTGTTTTATTTCCTTAAGGGCTCCTTGAGAAAATCCAAGCTATTGAGAGGACTTCCTTTGCCAAGGACCATGCATGTTTCTGTTTGTTCCCACCCCATCCTGAACTGAAGGGGATTCCAAGGTAGTGGTGTCTCTAGGGGAATGTGGGGAATGCAGACCACACCTAGTGACACTGTTGGGGTTGACACCAAAATGACTGTCTATAAAATTTCATGTAGTGTTTCAGCAAAAAAATTTATTATTTTTTATAAAGTTATCCCTGTAGTTAGTTACAACAAAAACATTTCTTATAAGCTCAGCTTGCATATATTGATATACCCAGAAGGCTGAAATTCTATGCTAACTTACTTTTTGAACCTTCTAATGCACTCTGTGGGAGTCTGACTCAACGGCACATAACAACAACAACAACAACAACAACAAATGCACTCTGTTAGAGCTGTCATTATTACCCAATTCCAATGACACTTAAAATCATGTGGCTCATCTGTATGCAGTACACACTGTTGTTTTAGCTGCTGCTATTATTTTCATAGTTGCTGATTTTGTCAAATTTTCTGGTGTTTTATTTACAATATTGTGGTAATTAGTATTTATGGACTTAGATCAAAAACTTCTTTGAGAATAAAGTAGTACTTCAAAAAAATAAGGGAAAAAATAAAAAGCTTCTGTTCAGTTACTAATAGTGTTGTGACTAATAATGTAATTCCATGTAGAAAGATTTTACGAAACAATTTTGTTAGTATTCATACAATCTAAGAAATAGTACATTTAAGCAATTGACAACTGTATCATATTATTCTATGATTAAAATTGATAATAAATATTGCTAAGGATTCTGTATGGTCTGGTAAGAGAGGCAGTCCATGGAGGGTGTGTGCGCGGGTGTGACACCATGTGTTACCACACTGGGTAACACCAACCTTAGTGACACCACTGCTCCAAAACTAGTTTTCTGCTCTGATCCACATGCTTGGCTGTGCTAATCCAGTTTGTCCCAGAAACTCTTTTAGATGCACTTATGTTGATAAAGGAAGGCGCAATAAAATCACTAGGATCAGCTCCCGCTGAGGGTCCAGGATGTAATCCAACAAAACTTCCTGAAGTTGAGTTGGGTGTGTATGGGTGGGGAGAGTAACAATCACTACAGAAGAATGGCATAGAATTAATCTTAGAATCTTAGTTATTGACATTGTAACAGTCCTCTCACTGGAGCACGAACATTAAGCATACAGTTCAAAATTATACATGGCAAAGGGAGGAATGATGCTCTGGGACTATGAATGGAACCACATAGATGCAACTCTCCATTGTCCATGACAATGGGAGCACAGAGGTAAGTCTAGAAATCTTCAAATTTCTCCCGTCCTCAAGGGAGCTCTCCTGAGTTTTCATTGTCTGCCCTAATACATGTTTTACTAAAACTCTTTTAGTTGTCAGACTAAAGTGGGCTGGTGGAGCAGAGGAATGGTTCAAATGTGAGTGGCAAGGTGAACCTATGTAATCAGTCTTTGAATAACCAAGAACTGGACAACTCTTAAACATCAACCTTCACTACTGCCAGAAATATCACCCACGGCCTTACCGTTGTCCAGCCAGGAATGAACAGAACAAGGCTGCTGGCCATCTCTCCCACACAGTGATCAATCAGCAAGTATAGGATGCACTGCCACATGAGGCCTTAGCTTGGAGAGGGTCACCTGGAAAGACAGAATGTCTTTCTGTGGCATCTCAGTCATCTCCAGCTTTTCAGTAAAACTGTGTGGTGAGTACAAATCTTAACTTACAATTGAGACATCATTACTTCAGAGCTGTAGAATTTTAATTACCAGTATCACCTGGCATTGAGTGAATCTACTCCTTTTACAGCCAGAAAAATGTAGTGAAGTAGGGAATAATACTTGTCCATTTGTCCAGTAGGAGCTCTGGTAGTGTAGTGGCTAAGGCACTTGACTGCTAACCAGAAGGCTGGCGGTTCAAACCCACTAGCCACTCCTTGGAAGGAAGGTTGGGCAATCTACTTCCATAGCGATACTGTCTCAGAGACCCAAGGAGGAGTTGTTATGAGTCAGGACTGACTGAATGGCACATAACAACAACATTTTGTCTAGTGCCCCTGGATGGTGCAGATGGTGAACATGCTCACTGCTAACTGAAAGGTTAGTGGTTCAAGTCTACCCAGAGGTGCCTTGGAAGAAAAGCGTGGTGATCTATTTCTAAATAAATAATCAGCCTTTGAAAACTCTATGGAGCACAAGTTTTACTCTCACACCAGGAGTCATAGTCAACTCCACAGCAGCTGGTTATTAGTCTAGAAAGTCAGGGGACCTAAGCAACTATGGCATTGTATGCTATTTCTGAAATGTGCCAGCTTGATTGGGATTAACTTCCATTTTCCCTAGAAATGTTGTTGTTAATGTGCCATCGAGTCAAACCTGACTCATAGCGACCCCTCCTTGGGTCTGAATGATACTCCTGAGGCAGTATCACGATGGAAGTAGATTGCCCAACCTTCCTTCCAAGGAGATTACTCCAATACCTCTATACGGCAAGACCCCAGTAATAACTTTCTCTAAGAAGTCTTTGCAGCTGCTTTTTCCCCAGTCTGATTCAGAAGAATTCCTATTAGATCCCACAGCTCTCTGAGCACCTCTCTGCCTTAAGACTCATAGCACAGTGTGATGTTTTGTTTTCTATCAAATCAAACAAAGCTCTTGAGTACAGTGATCCTTTGTCTCTATGGCTCCAGTGTATCTCATGGTATCTGATTCATGGAAGACAATCCATGTCAAGTGGATGAAAGAACACGGAGTAAGAGAACAAGAGAATGAGGTGGGGCTGATTTTAATGCTGATATATTTTAAGAATTATGTTTCCTACATAACAGAAGCAAAACTGTAATCAGTGGAGTCTGCTTGCTTTTGCTTCTGTCTTTGTCCCCTCCATCTCTCTCCACTTCCCTTTAAATAATCTTCCAACATGCTCTCCACATAATTATGCCTGCATTGTATCACTTTTCCCATAGAGGAGGGACACACACCATAATTCTTTTAAGTTGTATGCAAACACAGTCATAAAAAATATGAAATCTCATAGTGACAAAGTTATCTCTTGTCTGATTCTCTTTCCATCAGTCTGATTCTGACACAGAAAAAGAAAGTCCCAGATAATATTAATATGCCTGTGACACCTCTCCAACATACAGTTTGAGTCCCTGGGTGGTTTTGAAAAAAACAGTTTCACCCTCGTGGCTGCTAACCAAAAGTTGGAGGTACATGTACACCCACAAGCACCTCAGAAGAAAGTCCTGTCAATCTATTTCTGAAAAATCAACCATTGGAGACCCTGGGTAGCATTGTTCTACTCTGGCACACCCAATGGGTCTGAATTGACATGACGGCTACTTTTTTTTTTTTTAAATCTCCATTTTAACAAAAAAATACTAGTGCCAGGGCTCAAAAAACCATCAGCAAGCAACAGTTTCCAGCTATAACAGAAAAAAGTTTTATTTTTAAACCAGTCAGACTTATTTACATTAAGTTTTCTTTATAAGGTAGATACATAAAATAAACTGAGTTAAACTCAGTTTAAAGGAAAAAAGAAAATCATTGTAAAGGTAGTATGTTTGTCAAAAGAAACTGTGATGGTGGTATACAAATGACTTATGTTTGGGGACACTTGCATAACCAGACATATTTTCCTTCTTCACATTGTCTCATAACACACCCATGGCTGGGCTGTCTCCCAAAACTGACTTGACCATTTCAAAAAGAGTTAGGTCAGCAGTGGAAGACCTGGGCAGAGACGAACGTGGCTCAAACCATTTCCCCCATCAACACATTGTTTTTATACCCTGTTCTTGCATCGGAGTTCCTGAGTGGCTAATCGCTAGGCTGCTCCCTGAAAGGTTGGAGGTTCAAGTCCAACCAGAGGTACCTCTAAAGTAAGGCCTGGTGATCTACATCCAAAAAAAAAACACCTCTTTGGAGCACAATTCTACTCTGACACACAGGAGGTTCCCATGAGTTGGAGCCCATTCAACAACAACTTTTTTTTCCCCCCAGATCCTTGCCTTGACTAGGCCAGACTGTAGACTACAGCAAAACATTCAACTCCTAATTATTATTCTCTGGGGCTCCCTCACTTTGCAGTGAAACTCATGAGCTGGCTCAGCTCAGTGGAGCCTCATTCATCAGAAATCACTTCAAGGCTAAGCAGATCTCTGCTGGGCTACATGTGGGCAGATCAGATATCAGGCAGCTGCTGATGTGGGTGAGCATCAGCAGGGAGACATGTGGTGACTAAAGGTCTCAGGAAAGAACCAGGGGTTTCCATTATCCTCAGCTTTCTGGGTAATGCAATCTGAAAATCAATTCTTATTAAACATAAGTGATACTAATACCTCTGACAGGTTACATCTTAAGTGATAATTAAAAGCATATTTCCTGACGCTTAGCTGCTATGAAATGCATCCCTATTTATCCCACAGAGGGGGTTTCATGCTAAGACCCAGTGGGTGGTCATTATCTCCCCCAGGAAACCTCCTAGTTCCTGAGTTGTCATTCATTATTTTAAATTGATTTTCTTTACTCAAGTGAAATAGAACCTGGCATTGGTGCTTTCTTTCTCTTTAACTCCACCAACCATGCTGGAAATAAAACATTGTGATAAGCCAAGGAGTACACTTGGTTTTGCACTTCCATAGTCCTCAATTTGATCCATAGATGGAGCTTAGATCATTAACATCATCACATTAAGTTTTACAAACCTCCCTCAATTAATAAAAGGGACATGGCAGCTGAGATGTTAAATCATTAAGGTGAGATATCAGAGTGAAAAAAATTTCAGTGTCTGGGGCCATGGAGTAAGAAATAAGGCTGCCAGGTGCCCTGGGGACATGGACCTTCAGAGAACTATGAGAATTTTTGCAGTGGCTGGTAGTCACTAATTTGGCACTTTCCATGTCAAGATGTCAAACTTTTTTTTCTCAAAAACTTTCTATTGGAAATAATGAGATGATATAAATAAGCCACAGGAAAGAGAGATTAGTCCATAAATAATGTTGGGATAACTGGTTAGCCATTACGAGTGTAAACAAATTTCTTGCCTATTCCTTAAACTGAAATACCAAATGGACCAAAGTTTTCCATGTGAAAAATCATTAAATATTGGAATGACAACCAACATTTGCAAGTTAGGTGTAAGTATGGTTTGAAGTGCTTTACATATATCATTACTGAATCCTTCCAACAATCTTATTATCTTCATTTTATAGCTGAAGAAACTGAGGCACAGAGATGTTAAATAATTTGCCTAGAATTGTACAGTTGGTAAATGCTGGAGCTGGGATTCAAATAGGGGCAGTTTCTTTTCAGAGTCTGTGCTCTTAATCAGTATGCTATGATTTTTACATGATTAATCTTTCAGGGAGGTAATTATAATACCCATTTTTCTACAGTATATTCTTAAATACTATTTAAGCATTTTATAATGGATATATGTTACTTGAAAAAATAGTAAGAAACTAATTTTATCTCTTGGTCCCTTTCCTCTTTCTACTACCCACAGCTGCCTTCCTTCCACATATACACTCCTTTGGCATTGTCTAATCAGACTATTAATTTGCCTAAGATTATCAACGAAAAGAACCCAGTACCTTCTACAATGGGGTTTTTGGGTTCGATCTATACCCTTATTTCTATAGTCTTCTACAGTGTTCTCTCTTCAGTGGTGCTAAAACTGAGTAGCTACCTATGACTTGATCAAGCTCATACTCAGTTCTGAAGACTGCTGCTTGGGCTTTGAACAGAACCTTCTCAGACTTCAATCCAAACTCCAGACTTAAAGTGCGTACGAATCTCTGGGGTAGTTAAAATGCATATTCTTGGGGGGTGGAGCGGTAGAGGGGAACCTGAGATTCTGCATTTCCAACACGTTTCTTGATGAGGCCCAAGCCGCTGTCCTTGGACTGAACAGTAAATGTTGAACCCTTTCCCTTCTCCATCAGCTCTACCTTGTAATTCTGTTGTTGATCTCTGAAACTCGGGACTACAGAACTTGAACTAAAAGGACCAAAATAAGATCAGGGCTAAAAAGGCTCCTAAGAGTTTGTCTTCCCAGCAATCTCCTTTTAGGAGCATGCCCTGTGGAGAGTAGGAACACAGATCTTTGTTATTCAACTTGCTGAAACTTAGTCCCAAAAAACAGCCCCCTCCAAAGCTTCCACAGTGGGAGGCAGGACTCACAGAATGGGAGAATTCCCCAAAAGTTTGGTATGTGCTCAAAGGAGCCAAGCAATCAAAAAAGTGATACATCACTGCACTGTTAGTTTGGCAGGTTGCTTTGTTCATTTATTCAAGCATTCTACTGGTTATCTGCTAAGTGTGAATCTTAGCAGCTGAGTGTGTCAAACATTTGCAGCAGCCAGGGACTCTGATTTCCTGAAGATCACTTAAACAAGGTGTCAAAGTCAGACCAGTAATTAAGGCTTCAGGCTCTAATTCCTGCTAGTGCCAACGATGTATAACGTGCTCAGCTGTTAATTGCAGAGTCAGAGGTTCAAGTCCACCCAGAGGTGATTCAGAAGAAAGGCCTGGTGATGTACTTCTGAAAAGTCAGTGATTGAAAACCCTGTGGAACAGTTCTACTCTGACAGAAATTGAGTTGCCATGAGTTGAAGTCAATTTGATGGCAACTGGATTTAGGTTCTTATTAGTAGGGAAAGGAAAGGTACTAACTAGCATTTGCTGAACTTCTGCCATATACCAGGCACATTGTCAGGCCCTTTATATAAAGGATCTCATCTGAGCAAATAAGCTGCCAGAATCAAAATACTAAGCAAATATACTAACATTAAAAGTAAATACTGATTATAGATTTATAAAATTATTGTCCCAAATATTAGGAGAGGGGGGGAATTGTGAGTGGGGTGAGGAGAGATTGTCACCAAGAAATCCATAGCAGTTAAAGGATTCAGAAACACATCATAGCCTAGCAATTGTTTTATGTTTGCATATATCTACTACTGTAAACACTAAGATGTTTGATTTATGCTATTTAGCAGATGTTTGCCATGTATTTATTATATAAGCACATAATCATAATATGTTAGGTAGGAGGTACAAACATCAACAAGAGTTATCTGTGCCCTCAAGGCACTTAACCTTTGATAGGGAAGGTAAGAAAATATACAATTATTTAATATACTAGCAGCTGGGGCAGTTTGAAAAAAACATTCAGATATTCTCTGTTTTAGTAACTGGAATCAATGATGAAGTCAACCTGCAAAGGAATGACTAAGGGAGGAAAAGTAAGATGGGGTTGACTTGAGAAAGAGGTCACCCTCTACACACTGTGGAGTCACGAGCCCCATTAAAGCAGCAATGGAAGCAGCTATGGAAATCCATCAGGTCCCTGACCCGTCTTCACAGAAGACCCATCTCCTCTGCAAGGGATCACCTCAGTCAACTGGCCCACTCCTTTCAGCCTGGGTAAAAGTTTATTCTGGGTCTGAGGAAAGTGCAACAATGAACTTTGCTCCCTGGATACTTGGTACTCTGATATAATTGCTGATTAAAATGAGAAATGACAAAACCAGAGGGTTCCAAGCCACAGTTGGCACACTTTATTTATGATAGCAGGAACTCTCTTTTCCATGATACGTACAATCCCCTGCAGAAGAAAGATGAGGTAATCTGCTTCCATAAAGATGTACAACCTTGAAAACTCTATGGGGCAGTTCTACTCTGTCCTATATGATCTCAATGAGTCATTAATGACTCGATGGCAGTGGGTTTGGGTTTTTTGTTACACCATCCCCAGATTTTGAGTGGTTTACCACTGCCAAGAAAGAAAAAATTCTCCTTAAACTCAAGTTCAGATTAAGTTTTTGAATTCCTTTTCGTTACTTAATAGAAAAAAATAGAACAGTAGTTGTTAGAGGTCATCAAATTGACTCTGACTTGTGGTGAGCTTATGTACAATGGAACAAAATGTTGCCTAATCCTGCACCATCCTCCCAATTGTCAGCATGTTCAAGTCCATCCTTGTGGCTATGATGCTAGTTCATGTCACCGAGGGTTTCTTTGCCCTCATTGGCCCTGTTCACCCATACGTGATGTCCCCTTCTTGCAAATGATCCCTCTAAATGATGTGTCCAAAGCAAGCTAGTCAGACAGTGTTCTCTGTGATCCATAATGTTTTCATTGGCTAATTTTTGGAAGTAGATCACCAGGCCTTTCTTCCTAGTCTGCCTTAGTCTGGAAGCTCTGTGGAAACTCACATATCTTCCAGAATTAAAGCAACATGCAAGACTCAGAGAATGAAAGATGGTTGGTGGAGCAAAGTAAAGAAGTTTTCAAATCATTTTCCAAAATCTTTAAACCCCTGGAATTAGCCATTGAGTATACACATGTCATTCACCTCTGCTCACTGCCTCTTCCCCACCTTTTGCTCATTCACATTCCATTTTCTGTAGCTACCCGTATCTCACAGACTCGAGAATTACTGAAGCCAAAACACCCTGCCCACTCACAAAAGTCTAATGAAAAGGAAAGGAGACAGAGCATAATCAGTACCTTCTAAGCAGCTCCATCTATTTTAGATCTTGGGCCTATGCTTATGTACATGCCTGGTTTTAGCCAGAGCTAAGCTTTCACACACAAAAATCAGAATATTGATCCCAAAGGGTCTTTGTTCTCTTTCCAGCCTGACTAGCATCATGCAGGGCAAACTGTCCAAGTTGGCTTGCCCAGAATGTGGGAAGGCTGTATTATGGAAACACTGCATGATGCCATGGCAACAGCACTGAGAGCTTCCCACATACCTCCTTGGCCAGCAGAATACATGTGTCCAAGACATGACTGCAAAAGACTAGCCACATTCAGATTCAACTTCATTTTGGGGTAGAATTATGCCTCCATGTTCTTCAGACAATGAATGACACTACAGATCACAGGGGCCATACCTATAGATATGTTGTTGTTGTTATGTGCCGTTGAGTCAGACCCGACTCATAGCGACCCCTCCTTGGGTTTCCGAGGCAGTATCACTACAAAGTAGATTGCCCCATCTTCCTTCCGAGGAGTGGCTGGTGGGTTTGACCCTCCAGCCTTCTGGTTAGCAGTCAAGTGCCTTAGGCATTACACTCCCAGAGCTCCTACCTATAGATATAGTCATGGGAAACAAAGAATAAGAGAAAGAGCCATGGCTTGTTTCAGTTGAGCATTTATCTTATATAGGTTTTATTCTTATATAGCATTTATTCTTATATAGGTTTTATAAAGTGGGGAATTTATGTCAAGCTTTCATCCTCTTTATGTTTTGCTTGTCTGTTGTGTGCCACGGAGCCATTTGTGACTCATGGTAACTCGATGTGACAGAGTAGAACTGCTTGATAGCGTTCCCCTTCCTTATGTGAGTAGATTGCCAGCTTTTTCTCCTGTGGAGCCTCTGGTGGGTTCAAACTGCCAACCTTTCAATTAACAGCCAAATGCTTCACCTTTGCATAGCCAGGCCTCCTTCTGTTTTCTATACATATTATTGAGTCCTCACTACCTGGCACCCACTGCACCCACTATTTGCACAGCACTATGCTAACCAGAAGGTTGGTGGTTCAAACCCACCAGCCACTCCTTAGAAGGGAGGTTGGATGATCTATTTCCGTAGTGACACCACCTCAGAAACCCAAGGAGGAGTTGCTGTGATTTAAATCTGACTCCACAGCAGTGCATTTGGTTTTTGGTTTTTATGTGACATGCCGTTGAGTTTTCTTAGAAGAGAGCAACTGTCTCTACCCTAAGCAGTTTAGCCTCTAAAGTGCAAAAAGTAAAATGAGACTTTTCCTGGAACTTCAACCTTTGCTTTAAAAATATAGAAGGAGTGGAAAGTTATACATAACAGTAAAGAATAAAAATCTTCTTACTTTCTAATCATATAACCAATTATTTATGAACTGACAATGAAAATCAGACCCTAGCACCTCTCCTCTGGATTCTGATGACCATGAAAAAAATAAAAAGAAATCTATCACTTGTGAGTGGATACCTGGTCACCAGTTACCGGGGACACAAACTGGCATCTGCCCTGAACCTAGCACACATCCAGGGTGCATTTCCCTGCCACTTATCAACATGTGCTATACTAGTACAAAGACATTGTGATATATGAAACACATCAAACATAATTTGAAAAGTAAAACTTGACATGAAAAATTGCATATTGTATTAGAAACCACAAAGAACTGAATTGTGGATTATCCATTCTTTTGGATAATTGATCTTTCCATTCATCTACAATATGATTGTGGCTAAAATTCATTTCAGGTACTCAGTTCTTTGCTTCTTATCTCCAGAGTGCCCACAGCTGCTCAGTACATCTCCTGGTGTGTCTCTCTTTGCTAATCATGGCCCGTTCTCCTAATCTTTGGGTGTAGTATGGAGGGTCTGTCTATACTTTCTGTCCAGGAAGTTTACCAAAGCCAGCTGGGAGTAGCGTTACTAAGCAAGGAGATGGGAGGAGAAAAATGCAAATTCTCTCTTCACTGGGCTTTTCGGATGAAGAAAGATACAAAGACTTCAAACAAGCCCTCAGTAAGTTGGTGGAAATGGCTTGTGAAAAACTGTAAGCATTACATTAAGTAGAGCTGGAATATTTTGATGGAAGAACTTTTAAACTCTTTCCAAACAAACAAATGCCAAGGCTCACCCTTATCACATCCTGAACTCTGACCAGTACTAACATGACCTGATAATGACTTTATTCCCACTCATTCTTGGTGTTTGGAGCAACTTGAAATAGCCATTCCTTCTACTCTCCCACCATCTCTTCTCCCACACAAAGGAAGAAAGTGGAGAGCCCAACCAAATTCCATTAATTCTGACCCTTCTCAGCTTCTTTCTTTTTACTATGGCTAGGGCTAAACATCTGAGAGTTTTTATGTTAACTCTATGCAATTATGAAACAATCCAATTCTTTCCAGCCCTAGAGGTCTGCAGCCACGATTGCATGAAGATGAGAAAAACAAGAAAGACAAATTTGACATTTATTTTCCTGTATTTGAAGCATAACCCGGCATTCAAATGAGATGTCACATTTTCAGAATAGGTCATGAGGCTACTGTTTTCTTCCATGTTGATGTGTTACCCATGGAGACTAACTTTACCATGATGTCATAAATGTATAAACTAATAAAAAACCATTTATTGAATGCCTACTCTGTGTAAGGCAACATGAAATATGTGAAGGACTTAAGATCTAGTTAGAGGAAAACATATAAGAAAATCAACTTAATAAAAGATAGAATATATAGGGCACTGGGAGTGATATAGACAGTAAAATTCAGAGGAAGGAGAGAATATATTGTGAGCAGGCAGGGCATCGGGAGTGATGTGGCTGAGTCTTGAAAGATGTAGGATAGCAGAAGCAAAGAGGAGAGACAGAAGTGATAAGGCTCATTTGAGAAGATGGCCCTTGGAACAGATGGATAGTTGGCACTGGAGAGTGGTGGGGCATCATCTGATAGTGGCTGGGGTAATCAAGGATGATACTGCTTCTATCCGGCTCTCTAAAGACTCTTCCACACAATGAACTCTGAAATAGACTTCATTTAAAAAAAAAAACCCACAATAGTATCTCTAGTCCAACATGCTTTCAGAACCTTGCCATTGCCACATCAAGAGGTGGAGTCTATTTCCTCTTTGTTTGAATAAGGGTGGGCCTTTGTGGCTACCTCGATGAATAGATTGCACTGAAAATGATGCTGTTGGACTTCTGAGGTTAGGTCATCAACAGTGGTACAGTTTTTGACCATCTCAGGACAGTCAACATTGGAACCCAGCTGCCACGTGCCACGTGTAGGTGTTTCAGCAGACAACCCCAACTAAGATCCTAGTCAACAGCCAGCATGAATCAACAGACATGTGAATGAATGGGTTTTCAGATGATTTCTAGCCCCAACCTTCAAATTGCCATCAATGACAGTGAGTGTGAAGCAGAGACGAGCTATCCCTGACAAGTGTAGCCTGAATTATAGACTCTTAAGCAAAACAGGTGTTGTTTAAAACCTCTAAGTTTGGCATGATTTATTACACAGTAATTGAAACACAGAATGGATTTCATATCAATCTCTTACTTAGACCTACCAAAACTCCAGCAGCAAATCAGAGTATCTGAAATTTCAGTAAGGTGAAACTGACATTTTGGTTGAATACATATTGCGTTTCAGTCTCACTGATGCCAATAACCTTGTTTGTCGGGTAAAATTTCCCAGTTAAGCCTACGTTAGGATGAACAGTCAGCATCCCTTTATCTAAACTTTTCTTCCTGTTCCTGTGGCTCAGAGAAATAAGTAGGGGTATTGGAGCTTTATCTATATTACTGTGTGGCCTCTCGAGCAAGCCAATTTCTAAATCTTAGACCTGGCTTTTAGAGGAAGAATCACTTATCTTTATTACAAACGACAACAAAAATTCCAGTTTTAAGTTGCTGTCTGTTTTTTTGGTTATTCTGATGTGCTGATGCCATGACTATTGCACACACTCATAATCTTTCATCGTTTAAGTAAAGCAGTCACAAAAAATCAGCAAGGTCAAAACGGGACAGTGGCAAGTGTAATGGAGACATCCTAATAGGTAAAGTCTGTATGGGAAGCTAGTGATTATTTCGTATTCTGTCCAGATCTAAAAATAGTAGGATGCTTCCAGAATTCCCACCCATGATATCCACTTAGAAGGGCTTCCTGGCATGCCATTCACTGTTTACTCTGCTGTTTCCAGTTATTGAAACCCTAGACTACTGTAACTTTTTTTCTTTTTCTTGCCATTCTACTACCTTGACTTAACAACAACAAAAAGGGAGAATAAACTCTGAAAGAAAACTAAAGGAAGCTTGAATTAGTAGTTTTAAAACAGAGTTTTTAAATAGAAAATAGAATTGCACAATGATTAAGAACTTTGAAGTCAGAATCTCTTGGCTTTGAGTCCTAGTACCTTAAACACACTGCTGTTGAGTCTAGCAACCCTATACGACAAAGTAGAACTGCCCCATAGAGTTTCCAAGGCTGTAGATCTTTATGGAAGCAGACTGCCACATCTTTCTCCCATAGAGCAGCTGGAGGGTCTGAAGTGACAACCCTTGGGTTAGCAACCGAGTTAGCTTTAAGCACTGTGCCACCAGGGCTCCTCTCTAGTACCTTTTCTTTTGTCATATTACTTAATCTTGAAGAGCTGGCCTGCTTTCATCCTTAAAATGGGATAAGAAGACTTACCTCATTGGGTTGTTGTGAGGTTAAATGAGAAAATGCCACCTGAAAAGCACAGGGCCTGACAACACTGTAAGAACTCAGGGGATAGTTAGCAAGTACTATTTTGAATTGGACAGGATAGACTGGAGTTTTGTCAAGTCTTGCCAATTTCTAGAAGGCCACTTTAATATCCCAGCCAGGGTGACAAAGAGCAATTGTGTATCAGTTTATTTCAGGGAGTTCTGGTGGTACTGGGGTTAAAGCATGGTGCTGCTAACCAAGAGGTTGGTGGCTTAAACCCACCAGCTGCTCTGCAGGAAGAAGATGAGTCAGTCTGCTTCCGTAAAGATTTACAGCCTTGGAAGGCCCTGTAAGGGTAGCTATGACTCAGAACTGACAGGATGGCAGCCAGTTTTTGTTGTTTGTTTTTTAAATTTCAGGGAGGCAATCAGAAGTCAGTCAAGCTCTTATCAGATTATAGAGTTGGAAATGCTCTTTGAAATATCTCTCTAGGGTAAGTATGGTGGAAGCACCCACTTCATAGGGAATAAGATAATGATAAAAAAAAAAAAAAACCATCTTTCTCTCTTAGCACAAAGCTTATCACTAAGAAGAATAAAAATAAAACCACTTTGAACCCCTTGCAAATTGTTAACAACTCACATCTCTTAGTCTTCTACTTTAGGACAATGGTTTTCGTCGTTTGGTGTGCATCAGATGTATCATTAAACCTGTAGACATCTTAGCCCACTTCAAAGCCTTTGAGTCTGAATTTCTAAGGGTGAGGCCCAAGCATCTGATTTGTGTAAAGCTCCAAAGTCATACAAACCACATGCTGGTAAGCACTGTTCCAAGATCTTTGAACAATTTAATTGAAATATTAAGATAGGAAACAAGGTTTGTGACAATTATCAATGGGGAAGTCAAGGCTTAGAGAGAAAAACATTGTTTCCAGGGATAAACAATCATTTAGCAAGAATAGTCAGTGGACTCAAGAGTCTATGCTCCTCCTGTTGCATCATGCCTTTATAGCTATCATTGATTAATAGATTCACTCATTCTTTTATATATTTAGCAAGTGTTTGAATGCCTACTTTGTGCAGAGGACAACTACCCTATCACATAAGTACTAAGCACTATTTTACCATTCAAAGAAATATGTGACATGGTTCCTTCATCGAAAGACTGCAACATTAGATTAATAGTCATATAACCTTAGTTCTTAGAGTTGTTATAGTCAGGATGCCTTGAGGATGTATGTGTAGGGTGTATTAAGAAGTGGGAAGAATCTGATATATATTAAAGGGACTTAGTTTTAAGGAAGAGTCCTTGGCTGGTGCAAAGAGTTAGCACACTCAGGGGCTAACTGAAAGGTTGGAGGCTCAAGTCCACCCAGAGGCACTTCAGAAGAAAGGCCTGGCAATCTACTGAAAAAATCAGCCATTGCAAGCCCTACGGAGTGCAGTTCTACTCTGACACTCATGGGAGTCCAAATAGACTGCACAGCAAGTAGTTGAATTATAAGAAAACAGCACAAACTACAGCAAGACAGAAACAAAAAGGGGGTGAGAGAGAGAAGTCTTAAATTTAGCGTATACTTCTGATGAGAAAACAGTTCAAACAAACATGTTAAAATAGAATTTTATCAAATAAGATGCTACAGCAAATTTTCTAGAGTTTTTGTCACAAAATTCACAAATATTAAGTTTTACGTTCTCTCTGTGACTAAAAAGAGGACCTTTGGTTGCACAACAGTTAAGCACTCGGCTGTTAACCAAAAGTTGGTGGTTCACACCCACCCAGTAGCTCTATGGTACAAAAGACCTGGTGATTTGTTTCCATAAAGACTACAGCCTAGAGAACCCTATGGGGCAGTTCTACTCTGTCACATGGGGTCACCATAAGTTGGAATCAACTCCACGGCACCCA
Organism: Orycteropus afer afer; assembly: GCF_000298275.1. Classification (NCBI taxonomy): domain Eukaryota; kingdom Metazoa; phylum Chordata; class Mammalia; order Tubulidentata; family Orycteropodidae; genus Orycteropus; species Orycteropus afer. The sequence continues at coordinate 15,742,596 of NW_006921615.1, forward strand.
ATAAAAACAACATAAATAAAAAATATTAGAAAAGCTATCTTAAGAAAGACTGCTAGAAGACTGTGCTAGAATTTTCATCCATACTAAGACTTAGTGCTGCCTCCTTGTGGAACTGTTTGAGAAATATTACAACAGAAGGATAGCTTTTATTGATACTATTGATACTATTAATACTTGCGGGAGCTCTGGTAGCATAGTGGCTAAGACACTTGCCTGCTAACCAGAAGGCTGGCGGTTCAAACCCACCAGCCACTCCTCGGAAGGAAGGTTGGGCAATCCTACTTCCGTAGTGATACTGCCTCGGAAACCCAAGGAGGGGTCGCTATGAGTCAGGGCTGACTTGACGGCATATAACAACAACAACAACAACAACATTAATACTTGCTACCCCCTCCATGGGAGCTCTGGTAGCATAGTGCCTAAGGCACTTGACTGCTAACCAGAAGGCTGACGGTTCAAACCGGCCAGCCACTTCTCAGAAGGAAGATGGGGCAATCTACTTCCATAGTGATACTGCCTCGGAAACCCAAGAAGGGGTCACTATGAGTCGGGTCCAACTGGATGGTACATAACAACAACAACAACAACAACAGCCCCCTCCATGGGAGCTCTGTAGCGTAGTGCCTAAGGCACTTGACTGCTAATCTGAAGGCTGGTGGTTCAAACCCACCAGCCACTCCTCGGAAGGAAGCTTGGGCAATCTACAGAAGGAAGCTTGGACAATCTACTTCTGTGGTGATACTGCCTCAGAAATCATGAGTCGGTTCAACTCCATGGCACATAACAACAACCCCCTCTCCATACATCTCAGATACATCTTGATCAGCGTGAATTAAAATTTACTTTTGGCAAATTTCATAACCCGTTTAAGATTAATCAAATGGGATGTCATGAACCAAGGTTGAGAACTATCTAAGGGTTAATTCATGTCTTATTGATAATCTTGCAATCTAGAGTTGAGAAATACAACCTCGAACAAAAGCTAGGGAATAGGAACTGTGAGATGGAGGAAATCAAACTGGAGTTGAGTGATGAGCATAGTATCATTGCTTCCAGGGCTGCCAGTGTGCTACATATTGTAGTTAGGTGCCATTGAGTTGATTTTTGACTCATAGCAACTCAATGTGACAGAACAGAACTGCCTCATAAGATTTTCTGGGCTGTAATCTTTATGACAGGGGATTGCCAGATCTTTTCTCCCACAGAGCCACTGGGTAGGTTTGAACCACCAATCTTTTAGTTAGCAGCAGAGCACTTAACATTGCACCACTAGAACTCTTGTGCTACATAGAAAACCAAAAAACGAATCCACTTGCCCTCTGACTCTCGCCAACTCCACATGTTGCAGAGTAGAGCTGTTTTCCATAATGTTTTCCTGGAAACAGATTGTCACAGGAGTTAACTCCAACTCCCAGGTACGTTTCTTATTTCTCCTGAGATGCCTCTGAGTGGGTTCCAGCTGCCAACATTTCAGCTGTTTGTGTACCTGATATTCTATTTCCTACTTCTGAAAAATAAGAATAATCTCGTGTATTTTCATGAAAATAAAAAAAATAGCAGATATTTTAATATTTCAAAATATGAAGCACCATACAAATGTGAATGATTATTACATTCTCTATTTTAATTAATGATTTTACCTTGAAGAACTATTTAATGGTTGAGACACACCCATTTGAGAGTTGATCTGCTGTATTCTAGTAGCAGAAAGAGCCCATCGTGCTTGTTTTTTTTTTGAAAGAAATAAAAACCTTGGTAACTGGTCACTTTATATTGATTTGGGAAAATGTACATAAATGAGAAGACTTCTAAATTATTGATGAGGAAACGTGGTGGTGTTGTTAGATACCGAGCTGGTTCTGCGACCCTATGTATAGCAGAACAGGGCCTGTGTCATCCTCTAACTTGCCATGTGTGAGCCCATTGTTGCAGTCACTGTGTCAATCCATCTTCTTGAGCTCCTTCCTCTTTTCCCCTGACTCTCTGCTTTTTCAAGTGTGATGTCCTTCTCCCTCCTATGAAGAATGGTAGAAATTTAAAATCATCAATTTCAAGAAAACCATGAACATGGCTAGAAGAATTTTTTGTTAGTACTTTTTAAAAATTATTTTTAATGTAGGGCCCTGCTTTTGCTTTAGTAACCCCAAACAGTCATGCTTATAATGGAGACATTTTTCCCTACATCTAGAATAGAACTAAATTGTTTACCTTCTATTAAGATTGAATGATAGGGAAAACCAAGAACAATATATATTTTATCTTTGATCTTCAACAGGATTCCTTAAATAAACTTCTTCTAATTTCACAAGGATGTCTCTATAAACATCTGTGGCTGATTCTGCAGGCTGGCTCACACAACATCTATTGTAGCCTGCCTCTGGAGTGTCTTCAGTGGCATCACTAGGGTTGGTGTCATCCCTGCCCGTCATGGGCTGCCTTTTGTACCAGACCATACAGAATCGTTGTTGTTGTTAGAAGCCATTGAGTCAGTTCTGGCTCACAGCAAGCCCATGTACAGCAGAAAGACACATTACTTGTCCTGCACCATCCTCACAATCATTATTATGTTTGACTCATTGTTGTAGCCACTGTGTCAGTCCACCTCATTAACAGTCTTCCTCTTATTACTGACCTTTTACTTCACCAAGCATGAAGTCTTTGCCAGGGACTTATTATCCCTCCTGACAACATGTCCGAAATACATGAGATGAAATCTCACTATCCTCATTTCTAAGGAGCATTCTGACTGTACTTTTTCCAAGATAGATTCGTTCATTCTTCTGGCAATACACAGTATATTCAATATTCTTCACCAACACCACTGTTCAAGGGCATCAAGTCTTTTTTATTCCTTTTTCAATGTCCAGCTTTTGCATGCATATGAAAAAAAAAAAAAAAAGCAAACCAAACTCACTTCCATCAAGTCGATTCTGACTCATATCAACCTCCATTAGGTTTCCAAAGCAGTGAATTCTTACAGAAGTAGATTGCCCAGTCTTCTTCCTGCAGAGTGGCTGGTGGGTTTGAACCACCAAGCTTCTGGTCAGCAGTCATGCGTGAGGTGATTGGGAATACCATGACTTGGGTCAGGCGCAACTTAGTCTTCAAGGTGATATCTTTGCTTTTTTAACACTTTAAAGCAGTCTTTTGCAGCAGATTTGTCCAGTGTAATACATTGTATGATTTCTTGACTGCTTCTTCCGTGGATGTTGATTATGGATCCATATAAATATAAAATTACATCCTTCACAACTTCAGTCCATTTATGATGATATTGCTTATTGGTCCAGTTGTGGGGATTTTAGTTTTCTTTATGTTGAGGTATAATCCATACTGAAGGCTGTAGCCTTTGATCATTGTAAGTAAGTGCTTCAAATCCTCTTCACTTTCAGCAATCAAGGTTGTGTCATCTGCGGATTGCAGGTTGTTAATAACTCCCTCCAATCCTGATGCTGCATTCTTCATGTAGTCCAGCTTTTCAAACTATTTGCTCAGTATACAGATTGAATAAATATGGTGGAAGGATATAGCCTTGACTCACTCCCTTCCTGATTTTAAACCATGCAGTATTCCCTTGTTCTGTCTGAATGACTGCCTCTTTTTCTATATACAGGTTCTGCAGGAGCACAATGAAGTGTTCTTGAATTCCCAGTATTCATAATTATGTCCATAATTTGTTATAATCCACAAAGTTGAGTGCTTTTGCATAGTCAGTAAAACACAGGATAACATCTTTATGGTATTCTCTGCTTTGACCTGAGATCCATTTGACCTCAGCAATGATATCCTTCATTCCATGTTCTCTTCTGAATCCAGCTTGGATTTCTGGCAATTCCTTATTGATGTATTGCTATAGCTGTTTCTGAATTATTGTTACAACATTTTACCTGCATGTGATAATAATAATACTGTTTAATAATATTCTCATTCTGTTGGATCACTATTTATTTTTGAAATGGGTACAAATATGGATGTAATCTAGTTGGCCGGCCAAGTACCTGTCTTCCAAATTTCTCGGCAGGTGCGCACTTCCAGCATTGCATTATTTGTTGAAATCTCTCATATGTATTTTGTTAATTCCTGGAGCCCTGTTTTTACCACTTCCTTCAGTACAGCTTGGGCTTCTCTCAGTATCATCAGTTCTTGATCACATGCTACCTCCTGAATTGGTTGAAATCAACCAATTCTTTTTAGTACAATGACTCTGTAATGTTTATTATCAGTTTTAATCATAGAATAATATGTGATAAATACAGTTGTAAATTGCTTACATGTAATATTTGTTAGCTTATGTGCATATTAACTTCAAAATTGTTTTGTAAAATCTTTCCACATTGAATTACAGTGTTATTCACTATGTTATTAGTAACTGAGCAGAAGCCTTTTTATTTTCCTCTTTTCTTTTAATTAGTACTACATTCCCAAATATTCTCTGAAGGAAGGTTGGGCATTCCTACTTCCGTAGTGATACTGCCTCAGAAACCCAAGGAGGGGTCGCTATGAGTCGGGCCGACTCGATGGCAAACAACAACAACAACAACATATTCTCAAAAAAGTTATTGATATAGGTTCACAAATGCTAATTACCACAATATTCTAGCTAAAATACCAGAAAATTTGACAAAATCAGTGACTATCAAAACATGGGCAGCAACAAAAACAACAGTGCATGCTTGTAGGATATACAGACAAAACCATGTGATTTGAAGCATTGTTGGAATTGGGTAATAATATCTCTGACCAGAGTGCATTAGAAGGTTCAAAAAATAAATTAACATAGAGATTTAACCTTGCAGGTATATTAATGCATGTAAGCTAAGTTTATGAAAGATGTTTTCATCGTTATAACTAACTATACCAAAAAAAAAAAAAACAAAAAACCAAACTCACTGCCATCAAGTCAAATTCAACTCACAGTGATCCCCTTTGGGTTTCTGAGGTGGTAAATTCTTACTGAAGTAGATTGCACAGTCTTCATTCCATGGAGTGCTGTTGGGTTTGAACCGCCAGCCTTCTGATTAGAAGTCAAATGCCTTGGGCACTATGCCACCTTATAATTAATTATAGGGATATTTTTTATAAAATAAATAAATAAATTTCTGCTGAAATACTGCACAAAAATTTTATAGACAGTCATTTTGGTGTCAACCCCTCTGACAGTATCACCTGGTATGATCTGTACCCCCCACCCTACCCCGATTAATATCACTGGGTGCCTTTATGTACTGCAAAGGGTAGAGGGGACATATATTTTAGACTCCCTTGCAACTAAGGCATCTGATGAGATTTCAGTTTGACCAACTGGAAAGAATTGCTCATGACTTGAATTCAGAACTGAGAGGGGAGTGAGGCATGGTGCAAGGCATCCATTTTTCTGGTGTGGACACAGCAGGACCAGTGCTTGTTGGAGCTGCACCTGCAGTGGCAGATAACTGGTTGATGGTGACAGAATGAATGGCAGCTCTTTGGTGGTCCATTTCTGTGGTATGGCTTTGAGAGCATAGTTCTTGGAAACTCAGCATAGAGTTTCTTGAATTTCTTCAGTTCTACCAGTGACTTTGGGAGTCATTTAAAACCCTGTAATAAATCCTTTCCTCCTTAAACTAGCCAAAGCAAATTCTGCTCTTTGCAAGTGAACCCTGACCAATGCAGCACATTGGTCATTCTAGCTACTGAAACTTCTATTGTTAACTGAACACAGAAGTAGCAGTGATCCAACAAAGAACTTTCTATGAAGGCCCACAGTGTGAGGGAAATGAAATGAACCTCTGAGTAAACAGAAACTTCCCAGTAGTGTCTCCTTCTAAGACACAAGGGTTAAACCCACACAAGCTGGATTTCCTCTATCACTTACCATACTCTCCAAACACCAGCAAGGAATAATCCCACAACATGCCACAATCCAGGACACCAGTTCCACTCCAGACCATATGAGCAGCATCCCCAGAGTGGAATTCAAGACAAAGTTTATCAGTAACTAAAAAAAGAGGAGGGAAAACAGGAGCTGCTATGCCAGCACTTGTAGACTTTACCTATCAAAGAAGACCCATAAACGTGTCTCTACAGTAAGATTACACAGCACAGTGCACACACTTACATATCAAGGCACATGTATCCTTACACTGATGCTCATCTATCACAAATCTTTTGGAGTTATAACATCCAGCAAGGCATCATGTGTTGTCCACACTGTAGCCAGAGAGATCTTTTCTAATTAGAAGTTTGATCATTTCACCACTACATCTTGTGTAATTCCTCCAAGGCCCTCCAAGGCTGGGCTCCTGCTTCCTTCTTTTACCTAATCTTGCACCAAAATATGCTTCTCCTCTCCCATCCTATCCTCTCATATCCAACCATACCATCTCCTTCTCAATACCTAGCTCCCAGAGAGGGCTTCCTCCTCCTCCTCATGCTGACTCCACCTTCAGAGCCCAGACTGCATTCTCATCCTGCTGCCGGACCGTCTCATGATTCATAACATCCACTGGGTGCTGCTTCTTCACAGCTCTACACATAGGTGCTATTTTACATTTGGTCAGGGTGATTCTTTGATTAACATCCTTCTCCCTCACAAAAATGTAAGCTCTGTGAACAGGAACTGGGTCTGGTTTTGCTTGCTATTTTGTTTCCTAATACTCAGCACAGTTAAGTCCCTAGTGGTGCAAATGGTTAACACATTTGACTGCTAACCAGAAGGTTGGTGGTTTGTGTCAACCCAGAGGTACATTGGAAGAAAGGCCTGGTGACCTACTTTAAAAAAAATCAGCCATCGAAAGCCCCATGGAGCACAGTTCTATTCAGACACACACAAAGTCAACATGAGTCACTGTCAACTTGATGGCAAATGATTTTTCAACTGTGCCTGGCACGTAGTAGATGCTCAGTAAAGATTTGTTGCATGAACAAGTGAGTGATTTTAAAAAGTGAAAAGGACTGGGCCACTAACTATGCTTAGGAATAAGTGGTGCTCAACATACGGGGACTAGAGAATCAGCTAGCTGACATTAGTCATATGTCTGTATTTTTCACAAGGCAAAAAGCAGAGAGCAGAGACTGATTAACTTCTGCATGTCTCAACCCTATGTACCAGTACATATACCTATGTACCAGACACTGGTACATAGTGGTAGGTACCAGATCAATAGCTGTTGAATTGATTGCTATTGAATCAATTTGTCTCATTTTTGGTAATCAGCATGTCTCCATCGGCTTTAAAAGAAACTGACCAATCCATTTCACAGATCAAAGGCAAAATTCTATGCAGTATATCCATTGAAAAAGAATTGAGCTGTTTTTCCAAAGATGTGTTCATTTAATACAAAACAGTATTAGTCACATATATAAGGATTGAAGAAAAGAAAAGGTTTATCACTGTGACATCAGTGTTTCCTGCCTGAAAAGTGCCCAGGTGGAAAAGAAAGACTGACTATCAATTAATAGATTCACTTAGCACTGTTAATGGCTAGGTGGAGTCAGTGTTCAGCTATATCTATAGAATTAGCAAAAATTATTACATAATCATTATGTAATTCCATATAATTAATAACAATTATTTATTCTACTTATTTATTTGCAAAGGAGCCATGGTAGCACAGCAAGTTAAGCACTTGGCTGCAAACTGAAATGTTGATGGTTTGAAGCCAGACAGTGGATCTGCAGGAGAAAGACCTGGCAATATGCTCCCATAGAGATTACAGCCTAGATGACACCATGGGTCAGTTCTACTCTGCTGTAGAAGATTGGAGTTGGCAGAACCCAACCAACACAACAATTCAGTTAATTTAGGTTATGAGGACATGTTTTAGAGATAGAATTCATATGCTAACAGAAAGCAGGGATCCTGTTCTGCAAGACCTGATAGGTAGATGTTAGTGAAGTGTATGAAAAGGGTTCCTACTGCTTGCTTTAGGAGATCTGGCAGTGTAGTGCTTAAGGCACTTGACTGCTAACCAGAAGCCTGGCAGTTCAAACCCACCAGCCACTCCTCGGAAGGAAGGTTGGGCAATCTACTTCCATAGTGATATTGCCTCAGAAACCCAGGGAGGGGTTACTACGAGTTGGGCCCGACTGGATGACACGTAACATTGCTTGCTTTGAGGTATCATAAAATGTAGAAATAGATTGCTATAAATGGCCTAGTTTCATTACATGATCCTAGTCTACATTGTACTGTTCTATAACATGCATCTGCAAAAGTATTCTATTCTATGCTATTTACATGGGACATTTAGAAATGAGTAAGATAGACACAAAATACATATTATAGTTCTTTCTATGTTCTGATGCTCGTCCCAATGACTTCAATGAGGAATTAAATTAAAATATTTACATTTTATTCATTTTCCCAAGAACTTTGATCATAAGTAATAATTCCATTTTATTTTCACAAAATGAGAAATTGAAGCAGAGAGAGTTTAAGAAACATCCTCAGGTGAATCAGCAAGACAGTGGATAAACTAGAAATTTGAACAACAGCCATATAACCAAACCAATGGCATTTAAAAAATAGACCAAAGTTAAAAGAGGTCAGTAAGTATTTCTAAAACAGTTGTATCCCACCTTCTTCTTTAAAATAAATAAAAAAAATATTAGGTTTATCTTATTTGACTTTCATGTGTGGTATGTGACAAGAATAAAATGATAAGCTATTTTGGTTTAAATATGATTTTACAAACTTAGGAAAAAATATCCCCCAAAAGGATTATGTTTGGGATATTCAATAATAATTAGCAACAGGAATACAAGTTACATTTGGTGGGAGAGGGACTCTCTGGAAATTGGTAAACTCTATCATCTTCAGTTCCCCATATTCAAAGTGCTAAAATCTAACCAAGTTCTCCAAGGGCATCTTTCTTCCTTTGATTCCTTAAATGTTTCACTAAAAGAGAAGGAAAAAAAATAAAAATCAGAATTCCACAACAGTGTTTTCCGATTGATTGAGGTAGGAAAATTCCTTTGCAGGGATGTAAAAAAGAAAAACCCAAGACTGTGCCTTATAACTTCATAGAATCTATTTTCTTTTTATTATTAATCATAAGGACAAAACCTTTGAAGCATTCTCCATTTTCTCCCCAGGGGGCTTTTGCATAGACCCCCTTGTTACTGAGTCTCCCCAGGGCCTGATCAGTTTCAGTAAAAATATTCCAAGCATGTGGCATTGTAATCAAGTGAGTCCATTGTATCTAAACCAATACATAAAACAGCAAAGCTGTTGTTTGGGGGATCCTTTTTCGAAAACAAAAGGGCTAGATGGAGCTGGTCTTGATTAATCATTAGTATATTTAAAGTAGCTTAATCCAGGGCAGGAATACAGACCTTAAGGATGCAGAGATCATGGGATATATCTAAGATCTGTAGAAAATTTATCAAGAACATTTTCCTATGAGATCTCATGTTGAATATTTTAATGTCTGGACAAAGGAGCAAAAACTCTTGTAATTTATGCCCTGCCGTCAATGTAGCCTGTTATTTCTCCCACAGTCAACTAACTGCCCAGCCAAGTCAGAATGATATTAATCCTGCAACTTCAAGAGCTTCCTTGAAATGAAGATGTACCTAGTTTGCCTAAAAGGTCTCTCAACACAGACTCTCTCACTTATTTTTGTTTCTAAATTCTTACTCTGTTGAAAGAATTCACAGACAGAGCCTTCTGCTGCCACAAAACTGCTCCCTTCCACAGACAGAGATGATGGCTGTACCCAACACTTCTGTGTCCCTGCAGCTCCTGTCTAAGATCTTTAAACTAGAGGTGGTATTTATAGTTCATTTGACCAAAAACATGCAATTCACCTTTTAGTTGAGTTTCTCTAGGAAGGACATTAATGACTTATTTGTGCTTTTTCTTTGCATTACTTTAAATATTTATGAAAAGTAAATGAGTGTGATATAATGTCTAGGTTCTCTAGGTGGCACAAACTGTGCTCTAATTGCTACATAAAGGTTGGCGGTTCAAACCCATCCATAAGAAGAAAGTGCCTGGTGATCTGGTTAAGATTATAGCCAATAAAACCCTATGGAGCAGTTCTTCTCTGTAACATATAGGGTTGCCATGAGTCAGAATCAACACCAACGTCTATCTATTTTTTCCTTCTTCCCTTCTTTCCTTCCTTCTTTTCTTTTTCCACCTCCCACTACCTCCTTCCCTCCCTCCCTCCCTCTCTCTTTTTCTATCTAATGTATCTACCTTGTTAAATAAAATGAACACTATCAGTGGTCTTTTTCAGCAATCTTACTTAGGCTGTAAAACTCTACCCTATTATTAAACAGACTGCACATAACTCACTAAAGCCCACAGCCATCGAGTCGATTCTGATTAATAGGATCACTGTGAGACAGAGTAGAAGTACTCCATAGGGTTTCCAAGGCTATAAATGCTTACAGAAGCAATATGCCTCATCTTTCTCCCACAGAGTGGCTGGTGGGTTAAAACCGTCAACCTTTTGGGTAGCGGCCCAACGTTTTAACTACAGCACCACTCATTCTCCATTCCACAATCCCAAATCCTTCCCTCTTCCTCAACTTAAAAAAATAAAATAAGATCAGTTTTATAAAGCAGCCTGCTGTTGTTAGCTATCATAGAATCAGCCCCTGACTTAGGGCAACCCAATGCAAAATGGAATGAAAATGCTGCCCAGCCCTGCCCCAGGACCGGTTTCAGACCAGATCTTTGTGATGCGTAGGATTTTCGTTGACTGATTTTCAGAAGTAGATCACCAGGCCTTTCTTCCTAGGTCTCCTTAGCCTAGAGGCTCTGCTGAAACTTGTTCAGTGTCATAGCAACACACAAGCTTCCACAGACAAACAGTTGGTAGCTGTGCATGACGAGTGTTGGCCAGGAATTGGACCCAGGTCTCCTACCAGGAAGGAAGGAATTCTAACACTGAACCACTACTGCTCTCAGAAAGCAGCCTAAATGTTTAGAAAATGCAGGCCAGATCTACCTAATGAATATAATGAGTATCGTGAAAGCACGCCAAACAGACAAAAGCAGGGGGAACTGGGTGGAGGGCTTATAACATTGAACAAAGTTAGTGTTTCTGGAGGTCACACAAGAATGGGGGTGGGTGGTATGTTTGCCTAAATTCCCCTCTTAAATGTGTCTGACTCCTTCCTGAGGAACTAAGAGGCATTGCCATCATATTGTTGATATTAATGAAAGTGGACACACTACAGGGTGGTCTCTGAAGAGTTGTCATCCCATATTCCATCAGCCTGATGATACAGCACAGGGGAGCTCCCCTTTCCTCAGCCTCTGTGACCTTTCTCTCTCCTCTCCACTTCTAGGTTAAGAGGTGGTCGTAGGCATTGACATCATAGTCCACCAAGGACAAGTTCAGTTCTCTGTGAATCTGAATTAACTATTCCCTATACACCTTCACACATAACTTTTTTTGTTTTTAGGAAAATTAGAAAATAACAAAGGAAGATTTAAAAATAGTGGCAGACTGTTCTGGTCAAAGGCCACAAAATGGGTAAAACAAGGGTCTGGTAAGAAAGAAAGAGACAAAGGAAGAGTTAGAAGAAAGGAATAAAAAGAGCACAGGCAGCTACAGGTCAAGTAGGAGGAAAAGAAAAGATCATCCAACATTTCTGATTGTGGCAAAAGCAACCAAGATACCTACATATAGAAACATACATTCCATTGTGCAGACTTGGGCCCTCAGGTCAAGCCCAAGGGAAGACCTTGAAGAATGATCACTGTTCACAAAAATGACATCAAATGCTTTGGTAGGTGACTTTTATGACTTCCAGATAAATAAATGACTTTCTCAGCCTCACAGGAGGAGTGTTTTGTTTCTGTTCAACCTGCCTGCTTGCTGTGGAAAAGGAGGAAATAAATCCTCAACAAGTACGAATTCTTATTTCATAGTAGGTATATGGTAAGTGAGGAGATCTGATGGCACAGTGGTTAAGTGATTGGCTGCTAACCGAAAGGGTGACACTAGCTGCTCTACAGGAGAAAGATGTAACAATCTTCTGTAAAGATTGACATCCTTGAAAACCATATGGGGCAGTTCTCCTCTACCCCATAGGGTTGCTACGAGTTGGAATTGACTCAGTGACAATGGGTTTGGTTTTCCATATGGAAAAATGGAGTCCCTGGGTGGCACAAACGGTTAAGTGCTCAGCTGCTAACCAAAAGGTTGGAGGCTTGAGTCTACCTGGAGGCACTTTGGAAGAAAGGTGTGGTTTGTTGTTAAGTGCCCTTCAGTTGGACCCTGACTCATAGCGACCCCTCCTTGGGTTTCTGAGGCAGTATCACCATGGAAATGGATTGCCCAACCTTCCTTCTGAGGAGTGGCTGGTGAGTTTGAACTGCCAGCTTTCTGGTTAGCAGTCAAGTGCCTTAGGCACTATGCTACCAGAGCTCCTGAAAGTCTGGTTACCTACTTCCAAAGAATGAGCCATTGAAAACCAAGTGGAGAAGAGTTTTACTTTGACATATGTGGGGTTCACATGAGGCGGAATCCCCTCGATGATAACAGCTACTTTAAATGGTAAATAAATCATACAGATCTAAGGCAAAGTTTCCAGGGTAACAGCAAAACTTATTGAAAATTACTGAGATTTTGGAGTGAAAACCTATATTCTTTCCTTGATGATTTCTACTGCTCATCTTTAAAAAAAAAAATTACTAAGACTTGTGTACAGGCATGTACCCACTCAGCCATGTATATAGGCATTTACAAATCACCTCACATGTATTTTTTCCATGCTGTAATCCGATCCTTCCAATTTGAAGAATAAGACCTCCATGAGCATTTTCTACTCAAAGGAACCCACACTCCTTTTTAAGAGAGAAATTATTTCTAAGGAAATCTTGCCCTCTAGCTTTCAAGTCATAAAATTGGATTGGACCTAGAAGACAAGCTTGCTGGCAGATAAATGGATGGCTGGCACCATCTAGTGGATTATTGTTTTAAGGCAACCTAAATGAAAAAACTAACTGCGGAAGGAAGATGGGGCAATCTACTTCCGTAAAGATTTAATACCTTGGAAACCCAACAGGGTCACTATGAATAAGAATCGATTTGATGGCAGTGAGGTTTTTTTTTCCTTTCTTTTTTTTTTTTTTTTTTAAATACGTAAAGTAGTATAAAAGAAAAGATAATGGATATTCATGTCTTAAGATGACACTAATAACCAGAAGGCTGGCGGTTCAAACCCACCAGCCATTCCTCGGAAGGAAGGTTGGGCAGTCCTACTTCCGTAGTGATACTGCCTCGGAAACCCAAGGAGGGGTCGCTTTGAGTCGGGGCTGACTCGACGGCACATAACAACAACAACAACAATGGATATATTTATCCTCTATCAACAGATTACACATTTCTTTGACATTATAATAAAAATACTACAAGATCTACAGTCACATCCTCTCTAGAAAAAAGAGGGCTCAGTGTACAGCCCACTGTCACTTATTAAAACTACATGATACATCTTTAATAGATTTTTAAAATTCCTTCATGTATTATGAAATTATAAAGCATCAAATTCTCACTATCTCAGTAACTGCTACTGGGAGTGCCAGAGACTGTTGAAAGTGGGTACACTTTTGAAATGGGGCAAATCAGTTAATCCATCTACTGCCCTGCTAGGACAGCAGGAATGTGAGAGGACCGTTGTGACTGTGGTTCTGGGGTGCCTCGGAAGGCAGTGCAAAATGATCAGGTTAACCACTGATGACGTCTGGCCTGCCAGTTATTGATTTGATTTTATTCAGTCATTTAGTAAATGGCAGTAACGGTTTTCTAGTGCTGAGTAAACAATGAGATTCATTCTCAACCATGAAAGTACATTGTAGTAACTGAAACAAACGTCACCTTTATAACCTTAATGGAAATGGGCTGTAAGGATGAGTTGAGCCTGCTGTTTCACTCAAGAAAGTGTCAAGGAAGGACATTTCCAGAAGGGATAAGCCCTGGATTTCATCCTTATCCATAAGTGACTGCTCCCACTTTTGATTTCCCTTGGACTTTGGAATCAAGGGCTATTCACATAACTGTGGCAAGTTCTGCTTCGTTTTCTGTTTTGATCTTTTTCCAAGCCTAGGCTGATTTTCTTGGTTAAAATATTTAAAGTATCTACTAGCTTCCAGAAAGTTTAAAAATATTACAAATGATATGAGAAACAATGTGTGAAAAATAGAAAGATGCAATTCTAAGCAATACCCTGAAATTGCGTTTTCTCAATCTCATCTCAATTTGCATGCCCTTCAGCTTTGGGATATTCAGAATAACTACATTCAAAAGGCCCTTAATTAATGTGTAGCAAGAATCCTAGAGCTAAATCACATACCTTGTGGAGCTCTGTGCCTCTGGAGGCTCTTGGATGACTTGGACTGAGACTATTTTCCAAAAGAAGCCTATATACCTTGACTGTGTACAGATGTTCTAGAATACTCTTCTATGAATCTCATTGCCACCTCCTCATCCTTATTCCAGCCTTGGATCAAATGTCATCTCCTCAGAAAGACCTTCCTTGACCATGCTACCTAAGGTTGCTCACCCCTCGCCCACAACTTCTCTCAGCTCTCTCTCCCAGGATTGAGTTCTACAGTCTTCATAGCATTTTATTGCTCTTTGAGATGATCATAGTCTTTGTACTTGAGGCCCATCAGGCTGCCCGTATTAGAATGTACGTTCCATGGAAACTGAGCTTCCGTCTGTCTTCATCCCCACTGCATCCGTAGTCCTTGGGCAGTGCCTGGAACTCATGTAGGAGTACAAAATGGTAAACTCTTGTTAAAGGCAATCTGGCCTACTAAAAACACCAATGCATTTATTTACCCTTTGATCCAGCAATCCCACTTCTGGGAATTTATTCTCACAGGCTCACTTGTACATGTACAAAATAACACATGTACCAGATTTGATTCATTGTCATTATTTGTATTAAAATATCAGATAGCTAGAAACAGCCCATGTCCATCAATATAAAATCAGTTGAATAAATTATAGTACATATAGTAATGGAACACTATACAGTGATAAAAGCTAATGAGGAAAATATCTCTGTTCAGATATGGAGAGATCTCCAGGACATACATTAATGGGAGAAACCAAGGTACTCAATAGTATATGTATGATGCTACCTTACACGTACAGAAAAATAAGAAAATAAGACTTTCTCTTTCTCTCTCTCTCTCTATGCTTATAAATAAAAAAATTAAAAATAGCAGTAAGGGAAGACTTTGAAGTTTATACCTTTTTATCTAATTTTGATCTTTGAATCATGAAAATATATTATGTATTCAAAAAAAAATAGCACCTGGCTCACAGCAAATAGTAATTGTGTTGAAAGAAATAATGGGTTAATAAATAGGTATATGAATTTGATAAGGATGACAAATGACTAGCTATGTTGAGGTTGACATGGTAGCTCACTGCTGGTACTAAAACCCCTCTCAGTCTACTGGAGTAAGAGTCATTCATTACTTAAAGCTGCAAAGATCCAAGGGTTTTATGCTTATAGAAAGAAAGTTAAGGTACATAGGTCTGGATGAAGGACTACTAGGCATTCATTCATTCATTCAATAAATATTTCCTTGTTGTTATTTTGTGCAAGGTACTGCACTAAGTGCTGTGGATATAAAAGAGAACAGGACAGACATAGTTCCTGCCCTTAGGGAGCTTACAGTCTAAGGCAGATTGGATTCTAGAGTGTATCCTGAAGCAGTAGCCCTCAGTTTGATTCCCGGTCTAGCTCTCTTTTGGATGAGATTTCCATATTCCTTCTAGGCTTAATCCCAGTCAAGTAACAGTTGGTCAATTAATTTTTTTTTTTTTTGATAAAATGATTGAGGAAATGACTAAATCAATCAAGATTATAGTTACTAGAGTCTAAAGTGTTAAGTGAACCAAAAGTTTAAGTGACAATTTTTCAATTCTTTTTAAATTTATAAGAATTTTCTTATCCACTGTCTTGTGTGATTCTCAAAAAGTCCTGCAAGATAGTAATTTTTTAAAATCATATCTATTTATCACATGAGATAACTAAGGCTTTAAAGAAGTTATATGATTTATTCATCACCCAGCCAAGAAATGCAGACTTGAATCCCACCCAGTCCTTTCACCTTAAATCTATTTTTCTTTGTGTTAGTCTCTTTGTCAAAAAAAAAAAAAAAACCCAAACCTGTGGCCATTGAGTCAATTTTGACTCATAGCAGTCCTATAAGACAAAGTAGAACTCCTCCTTATATTTCCAAGGATAAATCTTTATGGAAGCAGCTCACTAGGTCTTACTCCCAAGGAACAGCTGGTGGGTTCAAACTGCTGACCTTTTGGTTAGCTGCCCAGCACTGAAGCACTGTGCCACCAGGGCTTCTTAGTCTCTTTGTAGGAGTTAATAATATGCATCCCCAGAAGGTAGTTTATAGAGAGACTTGATCCCTGTAGTAGTCTCCCCACAGCGATACGAAAGCAAATATAAATAGTAGGACTCGCAAGTCAATGACACAATCCAATGCTGAATCACTCTAGATAGCAGGTCAGTTGGGCAGGTGATTGTGCTCTTCTGTGGTGGACTAATACACCCTGCAGGAGCTAAAATGCTTCTTGATGTGGGCCCTTTAAATGAATTCCCATGGAGTCATTCATTTGTCCATTGATGTACTCCTTTATTCAGGATATCTCCCTGCTTATTGAAAGCATGCCAGGCCTGAAAGTATGGTCTTACCCTGTCTGCAAAGCCCAGACCCTAGACTGGGATCTAGCAGGGGCCTGGCACTGGTGGAGCCAGGAGGTCTGAAAGGCAGCCAATTAGAGGGCTGTAGGCCAAAGAACTCCTCTTGCGGGGAGGATGGCCCCTTCTTCTGCAAACCTCTAGGTCATGTGCCTGTCTATTCCAAGCCTCATCCAGAGAGCACTTGCTTGTTGATTGGTTGTCTCCTTCATCAGACTATGATCTTCCTAAGATCTTCCTCTGTCTCATTGACCAGTAAGCTCACCACCCGGCACATAGGTGGATGCTTAAAAAAAAAAAATAAAAAAATAATTGAAAAATAATTAAACCCCAACAACTCCCAAAATGAGATGGGACTGATAAAATAAGAGGTTAGTGGCAGTTATATACAGTATGGGTGAGAGAGAAGACGTAAAGAAATCACTTTCTGATAGTTATTCTTGACTATTTATACCTTAACTCATTTCAAGGAGTCCTCGTGGCACAGTGGTTAAAGCTTTTGGCTGCTAACTGAAAGGTTGGTGATTTGAACCCACCAGATGCTCCACATGGGAAATCTATGGCAGCCCACATCCATAAAGACCTCAGAAACCCTATAAGGCAGTTCTACTCTATCATCCAGAGTTGCTATGAGTCAGAATTGACTCAATGGGAGTGGCTTTTAGAACTCATTTAAAATATAGACTGAAAATTATGTTACTGGTGTGACTTGGTAACACAAAAATGATCTCATTTCAGTTTCAAAACAACCCTCAGATATATGTCATTGTTGCTGTTGTGTTGACTCCTACTCATGGAGGCCTTATGCACAACAGAAGGAAATGTTGCCTGGTCTTGTATCATCTTCACATTTACCAACATGTTCAAGTCCATTATTGAGGTTGTTGTGCCAGTCCATCTCACCAAGGGTCTTACATGCTCTGGTTGTTCCTCTATTTCACCAAACATGATGTCTACCACTTGATCCCTCCTGGTGATGTGTCCAAAACAAGTGAGGCAAATAGTCAAGCAATGTTCTGTTTTAAACCATAAATTTTCATTGGCTAATTTTCAAAAGTAGATTGCCAAGTATTTCTTCTGAGTCTGTCTATGTCTAGAAGCTCCACTGAAATCTGTCCACCATGGGTGAATTAGTTGGTATTTGAAATACTAATGGCATAGCTATGAGCTCTGGTAGCGTAGAGCCTAAGGCACTTGACTAACCAAAAGGCTGGTGGTTCAAACTCACCAGCTACTCCTCGGAAGGAAGGTTGGGCAATCTACTTCCCTAGTGATACTGCCTCGGAAACCCAAGGAGAGGTCGCTATGAGTTGGGTCCAACTCGATGGCACATAACGATGATGATGAATGGCATAGATTACAGCATCACAGCAACATTCAAGGCACCATAGTACAACAAACTGACAGACTAGTAGTAGCTCAGACATCTCTCTATTTATCTATATATTTACATATAGGTTCAGAGAGGTAAAATGATTTGCCCAAAGCTACACAGATGGGGACCAACTTAACCAGAATGATCCATAGTCTTTTAACTAAACCCAGTGCTCATTCCATTATTTCCCACTGCTTCTTTATTAGGGACTCTCAAGACAAACTTTACAGTCTCCTGGGAAGGGAAGATGAGAAAAACAGAGGTCTCTGCTAAAGGTCTAACTGTTAGGTATGTAGAAAGCTGATTTATGCTGGAGGGCCCCTTAATGTGCACAGTGGGAAGGATAAAATGCAGGGTTGTGAGTGGCCCCTGAGGTTTATTGTACCACTACTAACTTACCTGACAGCAGGTCACAGTCACACTGTTTGCTAGTGGCAAGTGACAAGTTGTGTATCTGGCTAGTGATACAGTAATTGAGTGTGATAAGATGACAAATAAAGAGGCAAGAAGTTAATGATGTGTTGCCTTGTTAAGCAGAGCTTGCCACGCCTCATTAGATTTAAAAGAGTTATCTGAGACAGGGTAATTATCAGAGACAGTAAAACTGTTGTATTAAGCGATAAAAAGCCAGTATCAAAGAGACGTAATTAACTGTTTGGTCCAGGATGCAGGCTCACAAAGGTTGCAGAGGGACCCTTCAGATGAGCAAGCTTTTGTGCAATCTTAAGGGTAAGTGAAGGTGTTCATCTATGTCAGTGGGCCCTAGGTTCCAGGAAATAGACCATTTAAGAGGATTATGCACCTCATTGGAGTTGTACATATTACCAGGGAAACCTCCCATGGAAGCATTCATTAAGCAGAGATGCCATCAAGGGAAGTTGGTCCTGTGACGCTGCAGTCACAAGTAGGTATCTAATGAAATAAAGTTATCCACTTGTGTTTCCTTTTCACACACCTTACCCCTCCCTTTCTCTTCACCTAAGTCTCTGTTCCCTTATGTCCCCCATCCTTGTGTTTCCTTTTCACACACCTTACCCCTCCCTTTCTCTTCACCTAAGTCTCTGTTCCCTTATGTCCCCCTCTATCATTGTGCCTGTCCAAGACAGGCTGGTCCTTGGTGCCTACAGGTGCTTTAGCCTGTAGGCAACTGAAGTTAAAAACGTTCCTTACTCTTGCTAAGTTCCTGGTGGTGCAAAATTAGTTCAGCTGCTAACTGAAAGATTGTTAGCTTGAGTCCACCCAGAGGTGCCTTGGAAGAAAGACTTGGCTATCTATTTCCCCAAAATTCAGCCATTGAAAACCCCTATGGAGCACAGTCCCTAAGGGAGGGATGGGATGGACCTAGAATAGTGCATAAAAACCTAGGGAGAGTGGAGAAACCTGGGCCTGGCAGAAGTACAGATTGAGTCTCATCCTTAATGTCATTAGAGAGAAAAGGGAGTAAGAAGATGAACTTCTAGCAAAAGCAAACCTGTTGCCTTTGAGCCATTTCTGACTTACAGCAACCTCATATGTCATCTGTGTTCATCGTATTGTTTACAATTTACCAGAAATTGAGCACACATAAGAAACCAAAACCAAACCAAACTTACTGCCAACAAGTCAAGTCTGATTCATAGTGAGCACTCATAGTGGAAATGCTCCATAGAGTTGCCAGACTTTAAATCTTTACAGAGGCAGACTGTCTCATCTTTCTGCCATGGAGCAGCTGGTAGGTTCAAACTGCTGACCTTTTGATTAGCAGCCAAATGCTTTAACCACTGTACCACCAGAGCTCCTTACACATAAGAAGAGGTAAGATTGTGTCTAATTAATAGGTAGCTTCTTATAGATTCAAAATCTTGTGTGAAGGACCTATGTGCTGAATTTTCATCTCTGGGTGGACAAAATAATTTGTCTTTGAACCAGAACAAATGAGTAGAATGGGTAGCTCATAAACACTGAAGAGAAAAGAAGCTGTTCCAAATGTTACCCTTTATGCTTAATGTTTCACAGACAGCAACTTGAAAGACTCCTAGCAGTAGTGCTGAAAATGGAACTTTAGAAAATGACTCTCTTCATCCCTCATTTCACATCCATGAAACAAGTAAAGGAGGGTAATATTTCCTAAATTGAAAGGCCATGAAAGATGATGATCTGGTACATAAAACTTTTGAGAGCTCTTGTTTTATTGGTTTATAAAATTTTCCTTATAAATCTACTGAGCTCACATATTTTTTTCCCAATCGCAAATTCTATAACGTTATGAAAAAAGTATTTTATCCCACTACATGTATGAGTCGGAGACTTGGTGGCTCAGTGATTAAGTGCTTGGCTGCTAACTGTAAAGTTGGAAGTTCAAACTCACCAAGTGGCTCCGCAGCAGAAAGACCTGGAGATCTGCTTCCATAAAGATTTCAGCTAGGACAGTTTTACTTTGTCACATGGGGTCCCTAACTGTTGAAATTGACTCAACAGCACCTAACACCAACACGTGTAAGTTGTAAGTGTATTTAACTGTATTTTATTTGTCCTGTGGGGAATGAAATCAGAAATCAGAGTTTTTAGGACCTCAAAGCCCTTATCAAATGAAGTCAGCCATGCCTTTTATTTTATTTTTTAATAAATCAGGAAACTGAGGTAAAATGACTTGCCAATGATATTGACATCTATCTAATGTCAAAGCTTGGAATAGAATTCGGAATGTCGCCTCACTCTTCATATTGTTCTCACAGACACGCTGGACATGGTCCAGAATGGAGGTCAGCAGCAATGGCTTCTAGTTTATGGCTTTCAAATAGTCAATTTCCATGTGCCTCAGTCTACCCATATACGAAATTAGACCCCCGACAATGAATGTGGTTACAATGTGAAGTTAATTCACACAAAAATATCACTGATGTTTACCGGAAAGCAATTTTTAAAAAATTGTTGTGGGGCTGGCGCGGGATCGGGCAGTGTTTCGTTCTGCTGTGCATGGGGTCGCTATGAGTCAGAAACAACTCAACGGCACTTAACGACAACAACAACAGTTGATGAGATGCCATTTGACAAGCTTTCTTGTGCACCATTTTCATGGTTAACATTACAGATCATCCCTCACTTACGTTGGGGTTCCATTCTGATAATCATGAAGTCGATTCTGATATAAGTCTAATAGCTCTCTTTATTTTAATTTTCACTATTTCATTATAACTGCCTTTTATTATCAATATTTTTATTAATCCAATCTTTGAATACCTGTGAGTGAACATCTGAGAATAACAACAGCAAATTGCACACTGCGACATTGTATGTAGTACTTGCTACAAGCAGTAAGATTTACACACACAAAAATAGACAATCGTGAGTGTGGTTTAAAGTAACTTGAATATATCCTAAGTTGGGAACTACCTGTACAGTTGCATAGTCCAATTTGGAGGAAGAAATGCATCCGTAAATGCTGGGTTTCTGAAACCGAGGTAAGCTTAGAAACTCAAGGAAACAGGATCTGAGGGTAATTATTCTATGTGGACTCTCATTCTTTCAATTTTACCTGGCAGCTCCAAAATTTTTCTCAGAGCATCTAAATCCTTTGAAATAAGCTCTTGAAGAAGAAATCAGGAAGGAGAAAAGAGGGAAGGAGTGGGAGGTTTAAGAAATGAGGAAGGGACATGTATGGCATGCCCACAATGTAATAAACTTACTAAGCCGAAACCAAACAAGGTGTCACTGAGTCGATTCTGATTCATGGCAACCCACGTGTGTCAGAGTAGAATGGTCCTCCAAAGGGTTTTCAGTGGCTGATTTTTTGGAAAAAGATCACCAGGCCTGCCTTATAAGGTAACTCTGGATAGACACGAAGCTCCAACCTTTTGGTTAGCAACATTAACAATTTGCACTGGGGTATAAGGAAAAGAATTTATTTTATTTCCCTTGTTTGATAATACAGCACAATT
Organism: Orycteropus afer afer; assembly: GCF_000298275.1. Lineage (NCBI taxonomy): Eukaryota > Metazoa > Chordata > Mammalia > Tubulidentata > Orycteropodidae > Orycteropus > Orycteropus afer. The sequence goes on from NW_006921615.1 coordinate 15,764,568, forward strand.
TACTGTGCCTGAAGTTTAAAATCTACTCCTGGGCTGTCAGTGCTGTGTTACAGGGCCTGGGTTGAGCAATGTAGTCACATTGCCCTATTGCAAAACAGGGTCTGTGTTACCCATCCACAAAGCTGAATCCTAATGGCTAACACAGCTGCACCAGGCGAAAGGTTCTGCCATCACATCTTATAGTAACAAGAAAGGAAGTTATTATTATAGACATTAGGCTGAGCTATCATGTGTTTGAGAATCACTTAAAAAATTACCTCCACCAGTCAGTGACCTTTGTCTTGGCTGCCTTTTTATTTAGGATCGTGGAGAAATGTGTTTAGTGAAGAGATATCATCTCTGCCTCCCTGAAGACACTGATATTGACTAAAACTAAAAAAGCAAATAGTATCAGATAACCTACTAAAATAAAGCAAAGAAAGTCATTATACTTTTACTTTATCGATCCAGTTCCAGGCAACATGGAAAAGAAAAGAAAAACAACTTATATTGTTGAAGCTGAAAATCTCTAGGGCTACAACATGTTGTTAAAAAGTGATGCATTTATCTACGTGTAAGAAACAAGATATTGTGCTGAGCAGTGGGGGACCTTCTAAACAGTCTGGAGATATGCTTAACACCAAACAAATAATTACTTACTGGGGAACCCCAAACAAAGAAAGCTCTAGACAATAAAGGAAAACAACCTTATGAGGATAGTATATGTGCTTTTTATTTTTTTATCGTTAACTGCTGGCCATACTTTCCGAATGGGTAGAAATACACTTAAAACTTTTTTTGATCTTGTGTTAATCATTTCAAATACATTTTATAACAACATAATTTAAATGGGTCTGAAGAATAGGGTTTCTGCCAGTCTTGTTCACTACCCTGTATCAAACTCATTAAATATTTGTGAATAAATGAATAGTATCCAGTAAGATAATATTTAAGGATCAGCACATTTAACTTTGATAATTGCATGGATTTATAAATCATTACTTCAGGAGAGGAAAACGTAAATAGGTTTTTTTTTTTCCATATAGACACACTTGCACAAATGAACATGGTATATGTTGCAGCAAAACAATTTTATTTGACAATCTCCTAGTCACACATTTGGCATTTGCAAAGTAATACATTTGTCAGATAAAAAAAAAATTCATATGAAAACATTGGCTTCAGTTGTTCTGACAAAGCAGTGGTTTCCTTTGTGACATTTAAGATCATAGTTGAATAAATTTTTCACAGGCCAGCAGCTACTTACTCATCCATTTTCACAAAAGCTTTCCTAGTTAAATAATGATCCCATGTTTATTAAATTTTGTGTCAAGTTCTGTGCTAAAGACTATATATAATACAATATAATGATATAATAATATTGTCCCTGTCAGCATGAACCATCATAGAGTAAGGGAGATAGTTGTGTTTTCAAGAGTTTATGTTTTAGTGTCATAAAATAGTCAAATGCCTCAGAAGTGATAAAGACAAGAGTTGCCCTAGGAGTCTAGATGCAAAGTCACTGAGACTTAAGTGGGTAGTGAAATAGGGATAGAACCTGGACATATGTTGAAGTGGGGGAATGCAGGAGTAATGCTTGCTGTGGTGGTTCACTTTGTGTGTCAACTTGGCTGGGCCTGGTTGAGTGGCTGGGCAGCTGGTGGTAGTTATTCCCCATGAGGAGACTGGCAATCAACTTCATGGTGGGATCTACCACGAGCAGCTGAATAGCTGCCTTTGGGATGTGGGCTGCTTCCTTTATTTAAGGAGAAGCCTTGGGAATGGTCTCTAGCCTATAGCACGCTTGGACCCTGCATGTAGCCATGTCGTTGCTCAGTAGCCTGCTATGCTCTGCCCACCTTGGGACTTACAACGGACTTAAGTTAATGGTCTGCCGTGTGGTTTGGTAACATGGGGACTGTGCCTTTTTTACTTGTCAACCTTAGGGCTTCTCAGCCTCAGCAGCCAGCAGCTGTCTGAGTGAAGAAACGCCTCTAGCTCCAGTGGGTTGGGAGCAGGAGGCAGAGCTGGACCCCAAGGTTGAGGGGCTTTCACCCAGCCCCTAGAGTCTGGCACTTTGAACTCAGACTTAAAGCCTCCAAACTGTAAGAATAAACTCCTGTTTGTTAAGGTCATCCCATTTGTGATATATTTCTTGTCAGAGCAGCATTAGGTAACTAGAACACTTGCCAACTAATTTTAATCACTAGTTAGGTTTGGAAAGAGCTCTGGAGGTATAGTGGTTAAGGCATTTGGCTGCTAACCAAAAGGTTGGTGGTTCAAACTCACCAGCTGCTCCACGGAAGAAAGATGAGGTAGTCTGCTTCCGTAAAGATGTACAGCCTTGGAAACTCAATGGGTATAGCTATGAATTGGAATGACTCGATGGCAGTGAGTTGAGTTGAGTAAGGTTCAGTGGTAGAAATCTCACCTTCCATGCGGGGAGACCCAGGTTCAATACCCAGCCAATGCAACTCAGTGTAGCTGCCACCTCTGTCAATGGCGGCTTGCATGTTGCTGTAATGCTGGAAAGGTTTTGGCAAAGCTTCCAGACTAAAACGAGCTAGGAAAAAAGGCCTGGTGCTGTCCTGAAAATCAGCCAAAGGAAACCCTTATGGATCACAACAGTGTAGTCCTATTGTGCATGGACTCACCGTGAATGAGGGCTGCTTCTGTGGTAGCTAGCAAGAACAAGGTTTGGGAAATGACTGCTCTAGGTTTTATCTTGGGACAGACCTAACACTTCAGAAGTTGTACATAATTAAGTTATATTGTCTAGCCTCACTTGCAGAAAAAGAACTTTTCCTGAACTGTGCTTTGGTGTCATGCCCTTGACCATCTGTAGGCAGACTTCAAGGAAAAAAGCTTTTTTTTTTTTAAAGCCTCACTTAATACTTTAATAATAATAGTGTTGATGGGGACATTGTCCACTGCATGCCTTAATGCCCCTTGATGAGAACCTATAACAGAAATTCTTTAACTGCAGTAACAGGAAAATAAGTTTCTGCTTCTGGAGTAACTTGTGCGTTTTGTGTTATGGTAAGCTAGATATTTTAACTGCTTAAGCCCTTCATTTCCTAGGAAGTATAAATCCAAACTAATAGCCAATAACTTATTTTGACATTACAGTATTTTTTTTTCTTGGTACTAACTTTTCCTGTATGCTGATCTTATCCTCCTACTTTTATTTCCCTTCATTCTGATTTCTATTTCTCTTCATATTTTAAAAAACAGATCTATTGAGATATAATTCATACACAATACAATTTCACCCACTTGGATTGTGCAAGTCAGTGCCTTTTAGTGTATTTACAGACTTAGGCAACCATCACCAAAGTCAATTTTAGAATATTTTCATCACCTCAAAAGATAACCCTATACTCTTTAGCTATCACCCTTGTTACAGATTGAATTGTGACACCCAAAAATATATGTTGAAGTTTGGTGTTATTAAAATTTTATCTTTATGTGTACTTGTATGCACATTTATAGATATATATAAACCAAACCCAAGTCGTGCCCAATCATAGCAATCCCCACTGGGTTTCCAAAGTGGTAAATCTTTATGAAAGTAGATTGCCCCATCTTTCTTCCACAGAGTGGCTGGTGGGTTAGAACCGCCAAACTTCTGGTTAGCAGTCAAGTGACTCAGGCACTGCACCATTAGAGCTCCTTAGTGTGTACATATATATGTAAATGATTTACAATGTCCTTTTTTTTCCCATTATTTTTTAAAATTGTGATTTAGGTGAAAGTTTACACAGCAAATTCATTTTCTATACAACAGTTCATACACATTTTGTTTCATGGTATTGATTGCAATCCCCATAATGCAACAGCTCTCTTCCCACTTCTTCCCTGTGGCTACATTTTCCCTGTGTCCTCCTTTCCTATGCATTCCTGCCCTCTGAACTATCTCTCTGTGCAAAGACTGCCCTTCTGATCTCCCAGGGTTGATAAGATAATGTTGAAGTTTTAACTGCTGTATCTGTAAATATGACCTTTTTTGGGGAAATGGGATCATATCAGAGTAGGGTAGGTGCTAGTAATAATCCCTTTGGAGTAGTGTCTTATAAAACAGGGAGGATAGGCTTGGAAACAGTGATACACTGTCTTAGTTATCTAGTGTTCTTTTAACAGAAATGTTGCAAGTGAGTCACTTAAGAAATAGACGTTTATTTTCTCCCAGTTTAGGAGGCTGTTTTTGCTGGGAGGTGCATCTAGCCATTTGGACTCATGGTGACTCTATGTACAATAGAATGAAACACTGACCAGTCCCATGCCTTCCTCACAATCATTGCTGTGTTTGAGCCCATTGTTTCAGCCACTGTGTCAATCTATCTTGTTGAGGGTCTTCCTCTTTTTTGCTGATCCTTTACTTAGGCTAGAAGTCTGAATGGTGAATCTAGGGGAAGGCTTTCTTTCTTTATTGGCTCTGGAGTCAGGCCCTTATTTCTTGATTCCTTGGTGATATTCAATCTTCCCCCATCTCTGCTTCTGGACTGCTTGTTTTTATCTCTTTTTTATGTCAAAAGAGAATGATTTTTAGATACACCTTACACTAGTACTATCTCATTAACATAACAAAAAAACATTCCCACAAGTATGGGGGCTAGTGTTTACAACACATATTTTTTGAGAACACAGTTCAATCCATAACGCATACATAGGGAGAAGACAGCATGTAAGGAAGGATCCCTTTACAAGCCAAGGAATGCCATGAAATGCCCAGGGCTCCCAGAAACTGAAAGGGACAAGAAAGGATCTTCCCCTAGAGCTGTTAAAGAAAAACATAACCCTGCCCACACCCACACAAGACATCTAGCCTCCAGAACAGTAGTGAGAACATAAATTTCTGTTCTTTAAAGTCACCCACTTTGTGGTACTTTGTTATGGCAGCCCTAGAAAATTAAGACAATCATCTCCAAACCTGAACAATCACCAGCCTACTTTTTTTTTTTTTTTTTTAGGATTTGGGTGAAGATTTACAGAGTAAATTCACTTTTCATACAGCAGTTC